>NC_050462.1:28966240-29333740 GCF_903995425.1 Onychomys torridus | reverse complement strand
TTTTTTCTCAATTGGTTCATGGCAGTAGGCATTCTTAGATTGAGTTGGTTATGGTTCTTGGTGGTAGACGTTGTTGGACAGACTTAGTTAACAGTGGCTATGCTTCTCAACCCAAGGGTGGTGAGATCATGGGACCTAAAAGTAAACCTTCTATAGCTTTTATTTTTCTAAATTGAAATAGTACAAAACTGCCTTCTAAATGTTTGTATTTATACCCATAGATAAATGCTACTCTCTATCTGAATAAAAAAAATGTGTCTCTTTGCAGTGAATAATGGTGACTCCAGAAACTTATGGCTACCAAAATACTAAAAATAAGAGATAGTTGAGGCCTCATCCCTAAGTAAGACATTGACATTACTGTACAAAGGCCAAGGGGACACTGTGAAAGTGAGAACAGAAAGATTATAAGAGGCAAAAGATAGAGAAGGGCTGCTAAATACTGTCTTCTAGGCATAACACAAACATCATGGTAGCTGCATTTGCCTGTACTGAGTCTGAACAAGGCAGATGCTTTAAAAGTTAGACATGGACCTAGAAGAGACTGAGAGGGTGTCTTACCTTTTACTGTTCAACTATTGGCTCCTGGTAGATTCTGGGAGAGATGAAGTCATTGCTTTCAGTACCAATTAGTGAGCACCAAAGGCCTTGATTAAACTCAGTAGAAACAAACAAACAAAAAACCCAGAAAGATGTGAATGTAGTAACTTGTAGGGAAAGGGAGAAGGTGTGAATGGTGGTGATCCAGAAAAGGGACTGGAGAATGGGAGCAAACAGAATGTATTATAGACAAGTATGAAATTGTCAACAAAGTTAATTAATAGAAAGAGATACAAAAAAGCAACATGAGAGATACAAAATAAAGTTTGTCTTGTTGGTAGAAACTACTACTAAAATCTCAATATCATCATACACATACATGCTATTTTTTTTCCTAACCAATGGGAAGTTTTCTGTGTACACATGTATTTCAGGATAATGATGCCTGCATATTACATGTTGTTTTCTTAACACTACTCCTTGCATATATTTAACCAACATGGAATCTTATATGATTATAATAGAGCAGTTTTACAAATTGGATCAGTATTATTCATTGAGTAGAGATTTGGAAACTGTTTAGAAACACAAAACTTTAAATGGGGCTAAGGCTTGGAAAGGTATTGTTTAAATCACTCTCCAGATACATTTTAAACTTTTAAGGTGTAAACTCCTCTACTCTCTGTCTTCATGATTTTGGTTTCATCACTAGGGTCAGAATCAAAATTCTCCTTTTTGTTATCGGGGAAATCGGGGTCCCTGCTTTTGAATTCTTAGTCTCACCAATAAAAGCAGAGTCAGAGGAAGCTCAAAAACAGTTTTATTAGAGCCGGAAGGTAAATCAATTGGGCAGGCAAGCTGAAAATCCCAGCAGCCACAAGAAAGAGAGGAGATAGAGAAAAAAGTTATTTTAAGGCAGAAGTTTGAAAAAAGGAGTGAAAAATTCCAGAGTGTTGGGGAGGTCATGCTTGGGATTAAGGAAATGGGGAGGATCTGGATTTGAAAGGCACCTGATTCCAAACTCGTCTGTCCCGGAGCAAAGAACTATATCAGAGACACATTATTGGACATGGAAATATGGTTGCTTATTAAGAAAGGATATCAAGATGAGAGTGGTCTAGTGAGCTGAGGAAAAAACCGGTTTAGAGAATATTTACAAAACACCAACTTTGCCAATTTGAATTTGCTCTTGCCCCACGGCCACTTTCCTGTGGGTTAGAATAGCCACTTTTCTGCAAGCTTCCTCTATCATACTAATTTTGATATTTGAGTCTCTAGCCTGTATTCTGCCACAGTTGTACAAAGTGTAGATAGTAAGTGTGTGTACTGCATGGGATTCCAGGGGGTACTTCCGCTAACACCCAATGTGCTTAGCCCTGTAACTGCTTGGGGGACGTTGATGTCCTGCGAATGGGAATACCATCACTGCATTTAGAAATCACGGTGCACCCTGCGCCTGGCTTCCGGTGTTTACTGCCTTTTGTAACATAAGCAGGCAGGGTCTGCCTAAGGCTTCAGCTGCCTTAGCGGGCTGTCCTGTTAGTCCAGTTTAGCCTGATTTCATGGGACGAAGCAGAATGAACACACCATGGCTCCTGGCTGTCAGGAGTGAAAAATAGCTGGAAATTAGACAAACAGCTTCATTGCTGAAATTGTTTCCGGGCTAAAAGTTCTTCCAACAGCTGTTTGTTTTGGCTGTTGACCTACTCCTTTTTTTTTTTTTTCCTTTCCTTTTTTGCTGGTTATTTCTGAAGTCAGGAAGAACTCCTGGCTGCTGTGGTCTTTTGGCTTCTTTGACATCTGTACTGAAACTAGACTGAAGGGATCTTCCTTTGTCATCCTGTCCCATACCGCGCACCCCCCCTTCCAGCTCCCCAACCTCTCTCTTCTGACAAAGATCAAACTCAAACTCGGCTGCTGTAGTGAGAAGAAAATGAAGCTAGGAACTTTATAATCCTACAGGAAGGGCTTTGTAGCATTTATTTTGCAGACACTATTTACTGAAAGAGAGAGAGAGAGAGAGAGAGAGAGAGAGAGAGAGAGAGAGAGAGAGAGAATATGAATGTGAGAATCTGAACTAGCAACAGTGATACTCAGGTAATAAAAATTTTCTCTTTCTGAAAGTTTGAAAGTTATTGTCTGTCTGTCTGTCTCTCTCTCTCTCTCCTCCTTCCCTCCCTTCCTCCCTCTCTTTCTCTCTCCTTCTCTCTCATCTCTCTCTGTCTCTCCCTTTCTCTGTGTCTCTGTTTGTCTGTCTCTGTCTCTGTCTCTGTCTCTGTCTCTCTCTCTCTCTCTCTCTCTCTCTCTCTCTCTGTGCGTCTTTCTTTTATATCTAGATGACTGCTAGTTTTGTTAAAGTATTTTTTTTCTGGAAATACTAAAAACTGGAGTCTACCAGACTGAGGTTAGAAGCATTTTCTTTGGCAAGAGAAAGATACTTTTATAGAAGCCATGCCTGTCCTCGGGGTTGCCTCAAAACTGAGACAGCCAGCTGTTGGGTCCAAGCCTGTTCACACTGCTCTTCCGATACCGAATCTTGGCTTCAGCCTCTCCCAGCACTGTCCTTCAAGACCTTTGGAGTTTGCTACACCGGGGTGCTCAACGCCTTCTTGTCAGCTCCCATTAAAATCAACCTGGGAGTTTGGAGAGAGGAAAGCCCTGCAGAGAACAGCCAAGGAGAGAGAAGAAAGCAAGGTGAGTAGCTGGAGGTCGCTGCAGACTTAAAGAGCTCAAAGACAGATTTCATTTCAGGTGTTCCATGAACTTTGCGCGATGGTCATTCTCAGATGAATAAGCATATAAAAGTAGGCATAGAATTACGAGAGACTGCGCATTATCTTGCAAGCGTATCTTTGCCGGTACTTGCAAAAGTCGAGAATAAAATTCTGAAAAAAAAATGCATATATACTAACCAGTACACTTACTGATGGAATGCTTAATTACTTATTAATAGAGTTACTCCCAGGTATTGCTCTGTTACTGACATTCATAATTCATCGCGAATATAAAAAAAGGGGGCCCACTTTCATGTGTTTTACCTGTAAAAGGTGATCACTTTGTCAAACCCCATGCAGAGGCCATCACTTTTGTCATTTGCATGGTTTGAATGTTTGTGAACTAGCTGCTTAATGCACTGCAATGTGAAGAAAATGAAGCATTGTCCTTCGGGTTGTGCATTTGTCTGGGTCTGTGTTTGTGAGTCGAAACCCTGCTGTTTTTCTTGTTGCTGACATAACTTCTTTCAATGAGTTGCTTTCCAATATTCTGTGAGTTCTCGGTTGCTGAGCCTTCTTCAGTGCTTTGCTCCAGGGGCAGAGTGCTAGCACAGGCCTGCAGCTAAGGTCCTTCACGGGAGATGCATCTAATCCAGTGGTTCTCAACCTGTGGGTGGTGACCCCCTTGTGGGGGTTGAACGACCTTTTCATAGGGGTCACCAAGGACCATGGGAAAGCATAGATATGTACATTATGATTCATGACTCAAGCTAAATTACATTTATGTGGTACCAATGAAATAATTGTATGGTTATGGGCCACCAGAACATGAGGAACTGTATTAAAGGGTGACAGCATTAGGAAGGTTGACAAGAACTGGTCTAAACCTTCATAAGTATCATGTGTAGTACAGCATGGCCTTGATCTTCCTAAAGCTTTCCAAGTTCACCGTCTCATCTCTTGCTTCTATATAAATGTAAGCTAAGAAGTAATCAGGGTGCCTTATATAGACAAACTAACTCTGTAAGTAGTGCATAGGAAAGCCAGTCCTTTGTCTAGAATGCCTATTTGATCTCTCCACCCATGCTCAGGTTTTTAAACTTGGCCCAGATGTACCTTTCTCTATAAAGTCCTCAAGTACTACCTAACTCACTTCATTGTGATTTTTTTTTTTTGTCTGTAGAAATGGCTACAGTGTCTATATTTATCATTCCATGTTTAGCTAGATACATATTATATAATATTACTATTCTAACAAGTGAAAACACATGGCAACCAGGGACTGTATTCATTCTTTGCTAAGGCTCCTTCCCACTCTGCTTCAGCTTTCACACATAGTACACTTGAAACAGTAATTTAGTGAATATCCATAGGAATAAATGAATCACTGAATGAATAAAAGTATCATTACAAGAAAAATCATTTAAAATCGTTTATTTAGCCAGATTGTGGTGGAGCGTGCCTTTAATCCCAGCGCTTGAGAGGCAGACACAGGTGGATCTCTGTGAGTCTGAGGCCAGTCAGGTCTACAGAGTGAGTTCCAGAACAGCCAGGGCTACACAGAGAAACCCTGTCTCAGAAAAAAACCAAACAAGACAAAACCAAAAGATCAGTGATCTGTTCATGTCACTTCCTCTTTACAAAAAAGAGAGTTTAAATTGAAGAACTTTTAAAAGTTCTTTTAGCTGTAACAAAGAATTATTCAAGTAAAAACCAAATTCAATTAAATAATTATTCAATTAATAATTAATAAATAATTAATAGCTAGATAATTATTTTATTGTAGAATTAGATTTCTTAGAGCATTGTGAAAATTCTGAGTTATATTGAAAAAGAATAAGCTATTAGTAAAATAGAGACATTATAACTTTATGAAAATATTTGAAAGTAAATACCACACAACTCTGTTATAGTTTATGCTCACTCAGTACTTGTCTGGCTTAAATAGAAAATTATGTAGATGATAGATAATTTATTTATAATAGACAAATAGATATATGGTAGGTAGATAAATAGGTTGACAGACAAATAGGTAGACAGATAAATGGATGATAGGTAAAGCTATTTTCTCTGTGGAATGTGACTGTTACCTTGTATGTTTGTTCAAACCTCTGCTATTGTAAATGGCCTTAATTTAAGACTTCGCAACTATAACTACTATTTTCAATACAATTTGGGTAGATCACTTTGTTCAGCAAGTGTAAAATAAACATCTGATATTTCAATATTTCAATTAAATTCCATGGCATAAAAAGCCATGGGAATAATATAATAATTACGTTTGTAGGAATAATTTTACTATGCCTCTTATAAAATTTAAAAACTGAATTTTCAAACAAACACGAAGAATGCTTAAGCATTTAAAAATGTTTCTATGTGTTATAAAGAAATAAATTTACAATACTTTAAATTAAAGAACTAAGGAAAAAGCAGAAATGATCAAGGTAATTGTAACCAAGTTAGACTAGGTTGAATGTAGCAGGAAATTCAATATCATACTAGTAATTGGACAACAGGGTAGATTGCTTTTCAGTCAGGTGATAAAATCTGGAGATATATGGTGAGGTCAGGACATTGTCAGAGAGCTAGGAATTCAGTTTGCCTATCATTCTCCATTAACAGCCTCCAACTCTCTGTCTTGAGTGGATTATAGAGTTCCAATCTGGTTAAAAGACATGCCCCATTTCACTAAGGTTTTATGACATCCTATTGGTCTGCTTTCGGTTCTACAACTTTACCTAGCTGTGGAAGAAACTGGGAAATGCAGTGTTTATTCTAAGCAGCTTTGTGCCCATCCAAAAATTATGGGTTCCTAAGAGAGGCAAACCCTGGATAGTAACCACAGTAATGGTTGTCATTAAAAAAAGCATTTCTGTGGAGTATGCAGCTAGTCACTGCACCAAACAGCTTTGTAATCTGGTTTGAAAGAACAAACCTCTAACCATGTCAGAAATGTCTTCTGTTCAGCATTCTCTTTTCTTGTTTCACACTAAAATTGATGGTGTCAGCCAGGCAGTGGTGACATGGGCTTTTCATCCAAGCACTTGGGAAGCAGAGGTAGGAAGATCTCTGTAAGTTCCAGGTCAACCTCATACACAAACACACACACACACACACACACACACACACACACACACACACACATATACTAGTAGTAGTACAGTTGGAAAATGTTCCATAAAAATGCCAAGGGCACCAGGCAGTGGTGGCACACACCTTTAATCCCAGCACTGGAGAGGCAGAGCCAGGTGGATCTCTGTGAGTTCGAGGCCAGCCTGGTCTTCAAAGCAAGTTCCAGGACAGGCACCAAAGCTACACAGAGAAACCTTGTCTCGGAAAAAAAAAACAACCCAAAAAACAAAAACAAAACAAGACAATGTCAGGGGCTCACATTTGCCTTTGCTGTATCTTCTGCCTTTGCTGTATCTTCTTCTGATTTCTTGCTTAGTCTGAATTTTCCAACCCCTGTTCTCATATGCGTTTGATTTTTGACTCTTACTGGGCTCTTCCATAAACAAGCATCAAGATATAACTGTAGCAGGGGACTGAGGGACGGAAGATTTGCTTGGGATTCTTGAAGGTCAATTTTAGAAAGAAACCTTTGGTTCTCCGTTACTTCCCACTTTCTTCACAAAATAATTTCTACCTGTTTTCTAGGTTTACCATATTCTACTAATATCACTCACTCTACAACTCATCCCAATATCAAAGAACTGCTTTAAAATACATATTATTGAAGTAAAAATAAAGAGAATTTATGTCTTTCTAAGAAGATCTGAAGTAATTCGTGGGAGAATTAGTGCTTTGGTCCATGTTAATAAGAATCCTCTGGTCAGTGTTCCTACTCAGGGGTTTCTAAGGATGGTCATAGGAGAAATTATTTATTTCTTGTGTGTTTACAAAGGACTTCCTCTAATACTTTGAAACAAAAGACAATCAAATGCCTTATTTATGATGAGACACTTCAGTTAGTTATTTTAAACTTTATACACATACATATATTTATATACATATGTGTATATAATATGTTGAGCATCCCCTAACCCCCAAAACTTCCTATCCTTACTTGTTTCAGTGGGTTTTGTTTTGTTTTTGAGGCACAGTCTCACTCTGTAGCCCAGGCTAACCCATTATGTAGTCCAGGATGGTCTCAGACTCATAGCAATCCCCTAGCCTCAGTGTGCTGAGATTACATGTGTAAGTCATCATGCCCTTATTGTGACATTTAAAATCAACCCAGATATTAATGCAGATAAGCAAATACACTGAATGAGTGGGTTACTAAGGAGGGGAGTTGTTTTGTATATTTATAAGGCTATGAGAAATCTTATATGACTCGACCATGTAGAAAAGAAACAGTTGCTGGTGTTTAGTGGGCAGGTACGACTCAGGTACAGAGGGGAACAGCAATTTTTAGTGAATGTCCAATTAGTAAGGTATTATAATTGAAGGAGTTTGTTTGTGGAAAGTAGCAGGATTGGATCAGTGCATACTAAGCTAGTTCAGTAGATAAGGGAAAGGTTCTTCTTTATCTTCATCTGCTCCCTCCTCCTTTCCCTCCTCTCCTTTCTCATCCTCCTTCTTCTCCTCCTCTTCTTTTTCTGTTGTTGTTGTTTTTCTAGGCAGGCTTTCTCTGTGTAGCCCTAGCTGTCTAGGAACTCACTGTGTAGACCAGGCTACCCTTGAACTCAAAGGTCTGTCTGCCTCTGTCTCCCAAATGCTGGTATTAAAGGAATGTGCCACCACTGTCTAGCTAAGGAGTAGGTTCTAGTTTTTGTTTGTTTGTTTGTTTTTGAGACAGGGTTTCTCTGTGTAGTTTTGGTGCCTGTGCTGGATCTCTTTCTGTAGACCGAGCTGTCCTCGAACTCACAGAGATCCACCTGGCTCTGCCTCCCAAGCGCTGGGATTAAAATTGTGCACCACCTCCACCCGGCAGAGAAGGTTCTTAAAATAGAATTAGACACAATTACCATGAGAGTGATATTTAGGTAAGTCATGACTGAGGGGATCTGATGCAAATTAACATTATAGAGTATTGCCAATGTTCTAGGTAGTAAATTGGGGTGCTTTATAGGATATCATATTTAGTTTTCACATTAGCTGGGTGATATAGATATTATTCTCCTAATTTTGCACATGAAGAAAACTAAGATTTAGAAAGGTAAAAATACTGACCACTTTTTTTGATGCTAGATTGTTGTGGATTACAGGTCCAAAGTAAGTATGTGGTTGTAGACAACATTAATCCTTAACTAATTAAATAAAAATACCCCATTGAAGACTTTTGATGATAGCAAATGGGCTTCCAGGGTTGCTGATAGCCTTGATTTCTATGTAGAAAGTCAGATATATTTTATGTATTACATCATCATTTCTAGAAATTGTCAATAAGTCATTGGCTATGTCCAAGTATATAGAATAATCAGGAGAAGATGATTTAGTTAACACATAGCCTCTACTGAGTTGTATGAGAAACAGAAATGAATAAAAGTGGCCCCAAGATAGACAAAGAGCAGCAGATGTCAATTGAGTAGCTCCCTGGCTCTGGCTTCCAGCTCTTTGCTTTTAGAGAGCTTGTCTAAGTGCCAAGGCTGTCAGCGCTCCTGTTGGCTTGCTCTAGGGGCAGCTTTATTAGAGCTGGTGTGCCCTGCAGCTGCCGGTCAGCTTGCAGTCCCGTAGGTAAGCCTGCCTGGCTCTCCTGTCCTTGCTGTGCTTTCACATTCTGTGGTTTTCATTTAAAGAAACACGATCATTCCTTTTTTGTAGTTAGAGCTCTTCTGCCAGTTAAGCTGTTAGGGGTGCTTTAATTTTTTTTTTTTTTTTTTTTTTGTCTTTGTGGTAGCACTTAAAGAGAAATGTTGAAATGATGATGCTTGCCTTTGAACTGGCTGGAGTAATTTTTCAATATACTAGATATATTGTCCTTGTGTAATTGTTGGCAGTCTGAAACTATTGCCTCTTTTGCTTTGTGTTATGTCAAGTCTTTAAATATTTTATCTCCTTTAAACTGCAAAGTTGTGTTAAAAATCATAACCTTTACACATGATGAATCTTACTGAATTCTTTATATTACTTGGTCTGTTGTGTTGACTTTGTGTATTTGTTGACAGTTTGCCAATAGGTTCTTAAGTTGTTCCTTTCCAGTAACCATCATAACCATCTAACTTATCATAACCATCTTACTGTTATTGAAAAAACTACTGAATATATTATTTACAGAAGCATGAAATCAATAGGTATATCATTAAATTTTAGCATTTGGCATGTTACAATCAGCAACTACCCATATGGAGTAAAATTTGTAACTTTGTATATGGAGTAAAATTAAGAGCAATTGTATTAGGCCCTCAAGGTCGTGAATTAACCTAATTCCCAGTCCAAAATCGTAAGTAATTCAGTCTTCAGTCTTCAAAAATTTAAGTGAAACAAGAAGCATGGTTCCTGATGGAAGGGTTTGGATCCCCAACACTGCCACATGTGGAGTATCTGAGACCTCTCTTTCCCAATTTTGTCCAGACTTCTGTCGTCTTGTTTCCCTTGAGTATTTTCAGCCTTTTCCACTCCAGTTTATTCTTTGGGCCAGGAATTTTAAAAACCTTAATACCAATGACATTGGGACCTGATAGTTTTTATATCAAGGTTAGGAGAAGGACTATTGTAAGGATTGTGGAATGTTCAGCAACATTTCTTCTTCCCTGTTTACAAATCAGTATCTTTCTCCAGCTGTGACAACCACAGTTATCTCTAGACACTGTGGAATGTGTGAGTGGAAGACAAAGAGAGCTAGTATCTGAAATCTGCTAGCAGTAGTCTTTCTGGAATGATCCAGACTTTACTAGCAAATGATATTAGCAAATCAATTAATACTTAAGTCTAGTTGTCTTTAAAATGAGAATAATGATATAAATCAATTCATAAGTTTGTTGTGTGGATTAAATAACTGAGTGTCTATATCTATAGATCAATTGACAGTACATAGTTAGCCAACATTTATTAATAGGCATATAATCTAAAGGTAATAGTTTCATATAAAATTGTAACAAAGTAGTAGGACAAGGGCATTAGTTAAACATTCATTTATGGTGAAAATTACATTTCAACCATGTATTTTGGAATGAATTTTACCTGGCATAGCATGAGATAAAAGAACATTTCAGAGATAATACTGTTTACTAAGGTGTGAAAAACAATGTTACTTTATAAAACAGAAGACCATTACACAAGTCTAACAAATAGAATGTAGGCAAGAAAGACAGATTTCTTGATTTGACACACTGGAAAGATGGGAAATGAAATCTCAGTGATGATGTTGGACCTATCCTGTACAGAATCAGAAGTGGTATCAAGGTGACATATATAAGTTTCTAGAAATGCAATGATGAAGTGAAACATGAAAGATACAGATTAGAAAGAGGCTAAAGCTCCAGAATATAGAAGCAAATAAGGTAGATTTTTTAAAAATTTCAGAACCAAGCCCAAACATAGGCAAGAATGTCACATTAGTAGAAGAAGACATGAGTGTTTGAATTCATTCATTCATTATCAATTACTCACATTCTAATTCTTGTAAAAGTAAATAAATAAATACATTTTTGTCACACAGGAATACAGATTTGTTTGAAACATTTTGGGCTTTTCAACTTGGAGCATATAAAACTGATGATAATTCACATTTTAAGCATCTACTGCATGTTAGGTGTTAGATACATACACCCAATTTATTATTATTATCAGTAAGTACAGACATAACAGAGATGCTGTAGAGAGTTGGATTATAGTTTAGTTCAGTCTGACTCTTACATCCTTAATATTCCCCTGCTGCTGTCTGTTTTTCCTTTAGGACAGTGTGTGAACAATAGTTAAGAATAATGTTGTACTCCACTAACTTTTTGAAGACAGTTTTGCCAGAGAAAAGTGGAGAAAGTTCATGGCATTCATGCCAGGAGTGACCATTTAATCTCTCACAAATTTCACTCTGTATCCTTCTTCTTTTTCAGTTCCCACTGTTGCTCAGATTTTGTGATAGACAGAAGTATTTTTTATTGGATTGCTAGTCACTGGTGCCTGGTTGAGAAATTTAATATCCTAGGAGAGTTTTTTAATTGCTTATAATGGCAGGATTTCCCCTTTCCAAATTAGGGAATCACTGTTTAAAAAGTATTGTAGTATTAATTAGAAAAAAGAACACTAGACGAGAGGGGTCATAGCACAAATATATCCTTTCCCTAGTAAAATAATACAATGCCATTTTCATAAAAGAAAAATAAAGAACAAAGAATAAAACAGAAAACAATTTTTTTGTCATCTTGATGTTATAAATAGAAAATTTGAGGTGGATAAGTCCATAGTTATTTATAATGAAATATATGACAACAAATTTATATACGATCAAAATGACACCCTGATAATTAAGAGGATACTAACTTCTATAATTCATAATCCCTAGATCTCCCAGACTTAACCCAGTAGAAATACGTTTTTCACTCCTTTAATGGCCCTACACAGCCAAGGAATGTCAAGCTTACATAGGATAAATCTGGCTTGGCACATACATTTTAAAGAAAAGTTTTGTTTAAACACAGATGTGCTTTGTATGTATTGTGTGCGGTTCCTACTTAGGCTGGATATCATAGATGGATCGTCATAATAGAGAACTATGGCCTGCATGAACTTAAATATTTCTTGAATAGGCCATGAAGAAGAAGAAATTTAGCAACATATGTATACAATAACTCTGGAAACCAGGTACACTCTAGCCTCTCTCATCATTGCAGCTCTATGTGGCAATCTGTGAAGAAAAGAGAACAGAACACTGGACATGTGTGTTGCTTCTCTGTTTGCCATTTGTGCTTACTTCCCTTTGTTATATCAAGGGACAAGAGAGACTGGGCAATGCGTGCCAGCCATGTGCTCAGAAATTAAGAAAAATAGTGTGGTAAAGCATCAACAGACATTTTGTTAGATAGAGGTTGATATGAATCCCTAACTAAATCAGATTTTCAAGGTTAGACAAAATTTTATGATATTAAAAAAAAATTTCTAGCCAGGTGGTGGTGGTGCACGCCTTTAATCCAAGCACTCGGGAGACGAGCCATCCAGGTGGATCTTTGTGAGTTCAAGGCCAGCCTGGTCTACAGAGCGAGATCCAGGAAAGGTGCAAAGCTACACAGAGAAACCCTGTCTTGAAGAACCAAAAAATAAATAAATATAAATAAATAATTTCTAAAGTACTCAGTAGGTGTCTTGAAGATTGTCACTTAGTTGTCCTGATTTGTAAGGCTATCTACATAAAAGGACACCACCACATCAGAGGAAACCCATAATCCTAAAATACAGAAGAAAAGGATTTTTTAACTTCTCTAGCAATATAGTAAGTACATAAAATTGACATCGATTTGTACAGAAAATTCTTATATATAAGGCTCACTGTGGTCTCCTGGCTTCTGTGGCTATTTCCACCATGTGATTTTGCTGACAGCCTTATATTTCTTGTGTTTCAATGAGCCAATCCATACTGGTGTCCTGAAGTTACACTTGGACATGACACTCATTCCTAATTCCTTCAATACATGGGCTTTAGAACTCGTCTCTTGCTGTTACTAAGAACTCTTCATCAGAAATATAACCCAGAAGGCCAAGGAAGTGTAATATCTGAATTTTAGAGTGAAATTATAAGAGTCAGGGTAGAGTGAGTTGTCCAAACAGGAAGGCAGTGTTTATTGGCTTCTAGATATTGGTAAGTGGGTGGCTACACAGTTGTGAAATGGAATGTTTGCTCTTGACTTGGAAGCATCTTGTAACTTCTGTCAGCACATTGCAAATCATTTCCAAGGAGCCATTGAGTTGGAATTGGGGAATAGATCATTGAAAAAAAATTCATCCCTGGTATTGAAAGAGGAAAATCATATCATAATCCTTAAGACTATGGAAAGTATTTACAAAGAATAATATTCAGAACACTGCATTTGAATTGTGAGATGAATTCTGAGTAATTTAACTTGTCTTTACAGTATGTTGTACACTGACATCTTGGATTCTACCTTCTTTTGTTCTATTGTTGGAATGTATGTCATGAAAGCAGGAGGGAGAATTAGGAAGGAATCAGTAGACCAGAAAAAGGTAGAGGTAGACTAGAAGTGTGGGTAGGGTTGAGTAAGAACAAAACATAGGCTGGCAATAAAATTCAGCAGAATGCTTGCATTGCATGCCAAAATTCTGGACTCCATCCCTAACACAGCATGGTGAGGCATGCTTGTAATCGCAGCAATTGGGAGGTAGAGGCAGGAAGACCAGAAGTTTAAGGTAATCCCTGGCTCCATAGCAAGTTCCCAACCAGTGTGACCCTGTTTCAAAAATAAAAAATGGCTGGGCGGTGGTGGCACATGCCTTTAATCCCAGCACTCGGGAGGCAGAGCCAGGTGGCTCTCTGTGAGTTCAAGGCCAGTCTGTTCTACCAAGTGAGTTCCAGGAAAGGCGCAATTCTACACAGAGAAACCCTGTCTCAAAACCCAAATAAATAAATAAATAAATAAATAATGAATAGATATATAATCATATATGTATGAAATTGTTGCAACAAAGCCTATCTGTTTGTATATTAACCAAAATATTTTTGTGTGAAAATGTTTCAGTGCAATGGATGTTATTTTATTGTACATTGGTTCAAGAGAAATTTAGTCTCCTAAGTCATAGAGATTGTTTACTTGTTCCCTTTTTTGTTTCTGAATTCTTATATTTAACTTTCTTTGCCTTTATTGATTTTTCTATAGAATTATATTCTTGCCAAAAAATTATGCTATTATTTTGGCCCATTTATAAAACTTATGTCACAGTTCTTTCCTCTTGAAGCCATCTGCTTTATAACCACTCCTCTCTTCCTTTGGCTGACTCCTCAGTGTCCTCACTGTGATTTTGTTTCTTCCCCTGAACACTTCCTGATCACCCTCTCCAACATTATCTTCACAGAGCTCTTTCTCCCATATTTAAGCTAGACCTTTTGTAGTCTATAAAAGGCTGCCTTTTCAGTAAATATAAATCTTTACTCTTGCCACTCCTATGTCTACATCATGGATCCTAGGTGTCTTTTCTTGCCTTCGTTAACTGTTTATCCAGTTTATTGGTGTATCAACAAGTGTTTGTTCCTTGTGCATACACACATATGACATGTTCTCATACATGCAGCTTTAATGTATATGTGTGCATATATAATAAATTAACATCAAATGCACTGTAGTAAATATACTTATAACAATTGGGGCTCTTATAGGAATGTATATTCAGTATAGTCTCTTTGAAAAAGTAAATATCTGTCTACTATAACATCAGTAGCAGAAATAATATCTTTTTTAAAAACCTTTATATTTTTGGTTGTGAGCCTAGCCTTTAATGGTTGAGCCATCTCTCCAGCCCTCAAAAAACCTTTATTTGAAGATTGAGTTATGTTTCTTGTGTTTTAAATAGCTTTTTATTCTCCATATGTGGCACTTGGAAATATATCCAGACAGTTGTGGTGGTTGCCTACAGTTCATAGTCACTAATTTAGAACCTGTCTTACTTAAAAAAGAAAAACATGTTAGTAGAAATATATATATATATATATATATATATATATATATATATGTGTATGTGTATATATATACACATATATGTATATATATACACACACATATATATATATGCATGTATACATGTATATGTCATGTAAGATTTTATACAAATACAAATAAAATATAAATGCAAGAAGTACCAAGCAATAGGGAAAGATAATTCTAGAGAAAAAGTTGATCTATAAAAGTATGTGCTGGGAATTCTCATACATATATATTTCATATACACACACATACACACTCAACACACATATTTCTCATATTTAAACATACTTGGATGTGAGTACCTGAGCCCTGAAGGTGAAATCAAGTGCTGTTATTTGTATTACTCCATTTGTACTACAGTAGTTTTACTCCACACCCAGGATGTTCATAAATAAGAGCATGTAGTTCTCAGAGTTAAGGAGCCTATGATGTCAACCATGAAGGCCTCAGGAGCTTTGTGTGACAAACTGTCTCTGTCCTCAAGATGGCACTTGGGTGCTCCGTTCTGCAGGAAGTAGGAGTCATACGTTCTCGTAGGATGGAAGATTAGACCAGAGTGAATTGGGTTGTTCAGTTCTTTCATCATGGCTCTAGGTCTCTACATACAGGACATATTTTCATGACTTAAGTACATTAGAGAATTTATATATTAATACTACCATAATAGTAATTAAGTTTCATTGTAGGACGTTTGTAGATCCTTTCAGACTATTTCAGGGCTCAAACCATGACCACTAATGCTTGCTCAGGTGATTCACCTTCTGGATATGAAACAAATCTTTCCTAGGTACCTTTGCATTTAATTCTATGACAATTTTTTTTCTGAAATTTTTGTTTTAGACTTAGTTACTGTTTTGTTGCCTTTTATTTCTATATATAACTAATTTAAAGGTTATTGAATTGATCTATTGAATAATATGTTCATTGGAGAGGAGGAATATATTCATGATTGTATTCATCTATGATACATGTACATGCTTATTCATATAATCTAAATATGAAGAGTGTCTGTTGAATATAGTAAAAAGGCAGCATTAGTATCATCAGAGATCACCAAACTTCTAGTCAAAAATCTGAATTAGAGTCCCAGTTCCTTTCACAGTTCCTGAAATTCATTAGACAGTTTCCAAAATAAACCGTAGACACTGAGTTCAATACAATGATGTTTGGGATGCCATTGGGTTTGTTTTATCTTTGTCTGTAGCAGCTGCACACAGAGATGAGGATTTTTATTTTCCTTCAACAGCATGATGCTTCTCTATAGGACAGACAGGATGTGGTCTGGGAGAAAGTCCATGCTTTAACAATAGACTATTGACGGAAAGTTGGGGGAGTGCAAAGAGGAAGCAAGGATATGTCTACATCTAAAATTATCAGAGGCGTTTGTTACATGATCATATTAGATTTTAAGAATCTGTTTTTAATGTCACACATGTCCCTTATCTGTTTTGACTGAATATGGAAAACTGTCTTCAGATAAGAACTTTTTTTTTTAATTCATAGAGTGAATTGCATCACACTTTATCTAGAGAAACTAGACAGCTGATGAATTCTTCACAGCAGTATAATACATTTCTTAGTTCCTTTTGTATGTCACATCACCCTATGGAGTAATATTCAGACGACTCAAAATGAGATAATTGGAAGGCTAGGAAAGAGTTCCTCCATGAAAAATAAATGAAGAACATCAGGTATCCAGACTTTCTTTACAAATCCTCCTACATGACATTTTCTCATTTGATGTACACACGAAACGAAGTCTCACAGAGTATGGAAGTCACAGGCAATGGTGTTCCCCTTTTTCTTCTGCACCTTGATGAAATAGCAATTATATTTTAGTTAAATTCAATATTTTACAAAGCTGTGAGAGAAACTCAGAATTCTAATCCCCATGTTCTCTCCACTTTAAATGCTGTTTGCTTGAGTTTCCAGGGACAGTTCCCATAGATACTCTCTGTGGACAAAAGTTGGTGCAGTTAATGTACAGGTTCCAGAAGAGTTAAGCAGAAACTCAATGTCTCATTTCCCTCCTCTCTCTTCTCTTCAAATGCTGCTGTGCAAAACTTTCATTAAATGTGTTGACACCTGCATCTTCTTGGGATCATATTGCTACTCATCAAAGAACTTGTCTGTGGATACTGCCTGTCATGAGTTAAGTTTCACTCAGAAGGCATTTTAGAGGCATATGCAAAACCAACACATGAGAAAAGTAGGAAAGAGGACCTTCTTGTGAATATATGGTAGCTTCAGAGTTCAGTCAAAAAAAAGGAGCCTGTGGGAACAGATTGAGGAAGGCTGAGTAGGGCGTAAGTCTAGGTGTGGGTCTTTTTTTAGTCTGTTTCAGCAAACAACAGTTGGGTTTCCTGGCAATGCGTTAATGGAATGACTGGTTTCTTTTTTGTAAACCATGTCTCAGACAGGGAGGAAGAAGGAACCAAGTGGATTGTGTAACTTTATAAATAGAAACAACCATGTTAAAATACCAAGAGCACTCGGAGTTAAGGCAAATTTTGCGACTAGCTGTGAAGGTGGGCGACATACTGAATATGAGAGTCATCCTGTGGAGCAGTTTCTGGGTTTGGCCTGAAACTGCTGGAGAAGAAACATCCATGAGAATGTCTTACTGTGTTCCACTATATTCCAAGTGTTTTTGTTCAAATCAATCCAAACCTCTTCTCTGTTGGATGCAGTCTAGTTGGAGACATGGGAAGCCTGTCTTCCACTACAAATGTTGAATAATGATCTCATTTTTTTTTTCAGTATGGTTCATGATCTACAAAGTATATGGAGCATTTATACTGGCAGAGGCATAGAGGACAGTGTGCTAGCTACCTAAACTTCTATAGAAGAGCCCTGGGATGCCTCTGGCATGGGCTGTGGAACAGTGGCTGATTATATTCTATTGTCCTTTACTTTAGATCAGCAGTTTGCAATCTGTGGGTCATGACCCTATGGGGGTGGAATGACCCTTTCATGGGGTCACTTAAGATCATCCTAAAACAGATATTTACATTATGATTCATGACAATAGCAAAATTAAAGTTATAAATTGGCATTGCAAATAATTTACTGTCAGGGATCACCACAACAGGACCATTGAATGGTAACAACATTAGGAAGGTTGAGAACCACTGTTCCAGACAGAAAAGTCTGTTAAAAGGAGAGAAATCACTATGAAGGCCAGGAAAGCAATTTTTCAAGTAATTGCATTCAGTTTGATACATACATGAAAGGAGAGTTTATGATACCTGCTCCTTGGTCAGGATTTAGACACTGTATATTGTAAGTGTCAACAATGTTTTTGTGGCATACCCTTCAAAGACATTATTGGACAAAAAGTCTCTTCCAACAGCCATGATCTTGCCAATTATTCAAGCTTCACTCAACCTGGTTAAATTGAAATTTCTCATTTAACCTCTTCCTTAATGAATGGCTAATCTAATTCATGTTTATATCTCACAAGAGTCTCTAACACAATGTCTTAAATATGATTAAAAATTGAAGCATATTTGTTGAATAGAGCAAATAAGAATGATTTTTATAGTATTATTCCATTGACATCATGTGGTTTGTTTCATGCTTGTTTCAAAAAGTTTAGTCCTAGACACCTGCTCATCTTTTCATGAATGTGAATGTGATCTCTGCCATTTCTGTGTAGTAGTATTCTAAAGTATATCATAACTTAGGTTTCAGTGTGTTGTACCAAATACATCTGGAGCAAAACTACCCCCGGTCACTAGTGGTCTTAGGTGTCTGAAGCTCTAGCTCATAAGATGCAGAATATTGAAGATGGAAGGGATAATGGAGCTGTTTCTGTGATACACTTCTCTTTTTTATGTCCACCTAAAACTAAAGCTTAGCAAATTTAAATGGGTCATCTGAAATTGTCATTTGAAGATGATTTTTAGTGTTATTTATTGTCCATGGATACATATGGTGAATGTATGAGCATTTGTGCTATGACATGTGTGCCATGGAGTGCATGTGTGCCCTGGAGTGCATGTGTGCCCTGGAGTACATGTGTGCCCTGGAGTACATGTGTGCCATGGAGTGCATGTGGAGGCCAGAGTGCAACCTGCAATAATCACTTCTATCCTTATTCCTGTACATGCATTCTGGGGATTTATCTGAGGGATTTAGGCTTAGATGGCAAGCTAGTTCTTACTGGTCCCTAAACTATGTCATTTTTAAAAGTAGATATAAACATTTATATGTCTGTATTTTAAACATGGATATAAAAGTCTATACTATATCATGTCCTATTGAGAACCATTGCTTAGGCTTGTCTATCTAACCTGCTTAGAAAATGAATAACACATCATCATTTCCCTCAAGCCCCAGAGTCTTCTAAAGTTAGTTAGAGCCTTGTGCTTAAGAATCAGTAAGGTTATGTTCAAGAACACACTCTAACATGTAAGAATGTCTTGGCATTTTTTTCCTTCCTCTTGTCAGAATGATCTGTAAAGATGATTCTATTCAGTCACAGCATCCATAGTCTTGGCTACAGTAATGTCATGAATATTAATCGAGTCTTCATTCTCTATAATTATGCCTGATCTAAACTTTCATTTAAAAACTCATATGTCCCTTGTAGTGTAATAAATTCAACCAATTATGCTGTAATTTATGGGTTTTACTTAAATGGCTTTAAAATACACCAATCATTGGATAAGAAAATATATCTCAGTATTCTATAATATGTTTCTCTTTTATCTCAAACCTTCATTCCTGAAGAAAGAAGGTTGCTGAACAGAAATAATTGATGACTTCCTTGCTTCTGTCTGTCGCCTGGGCCTCTCTGCAGAGATGACCCACCCAGCCTCGCCACTTGACCTCCTGCACCTTTCTCTCTTGAAATGTGAGCATTTAGTTCTACTGCCAACCATCATGTGTCATTTACATTGCCATGGGCCTTGTCATAACACCAGTTTGGGAAACTAAATTCCCTTTAGCATTACTACACAAACATGCTAAAATACTAAGAGTGCTGGGGTTCAGGCAGATTGGAAGTGTGTGTGTGTGCTGCTCCTAACTGAACCCATAACTTCTGAAAAGCTATTTAGGTGTTCCATTACTGACTCAGAATCCCAAACCCAGAACCTGAGCTAACTAATGAGGACTTGTCATTTTTTACTCTACTGTAACAGTTGTAATAGAAGGAAAAGGCACTCTGCACTATGGCCCCAAAACTCTAAGTCCAGATGGAGCAGAAGTCATCTCCACTCTTATCTGAAACTTTCCTTAGTACTTTTGTTACCCAACAATTAATCCTGGACCTGGTCCCAAGAGAATAAACATAGCAAGCATCTTGAGTTTCTTATACTTTCATTTATTCAAAAAACCCTTCCCTAATCTGCTTCTTTGCTATTGTTTGAAATTTTACTTATCCTTACTTCATGGCTTCTCTGAAAAAAAATCCATCCTGCATCCTCAGCATTAGATTTTTGAGTACAGCTCTTTGCTCCAACTCCAAAGATTTTGCAATTTTAGGGTAAAGGAGAGCTTTTAAATTTGGAAAACACTTTCTCACTCAGTGAAACCTGACTTTGAAGACTTCTTTTGTTTGTTTGTTTGTTTTGTTTTGTTTTTGTTTTTCAAGACAGGGTTTCTCTGTGTGGTTTTGCACCTTTCCTGGAACTCACTTTAGAGACCAGGTTGGCATGGAACTCACAGAGATCCACCTGCCTCTGCTTTAATCCCAAGGGCTGGGATTAAAGGCGTGTGCCACCACAGCCCAGCTGAAGACTTCTTTATCTCCATTTAATACATTTAAAAATTGATCAATGAATTACATTATCCAGGTTGGATTCTGTAGATGTAACTGGCTTGTTAAATAAGAAACACAGAACCAATTGCAGAGTTAAAAACCACGAGGTCAGAGCAAGAGTGGAAAACCTTACCCTTCACTGCTTCTGCTGTTCTTCCTCTCTGCAAGAGACCTACTTCTGTGTGTCCTGTCTATTTATAGACTTTCTGTTCTGTTTTTTCATTGGTTGTAAACCCAGCCACATGACCTCCTCGTCACTGCCTATTTGTACAGACCTCCAGGTCTTCTATGGTTGGTATTGAGATTAAAGGCATGTGTCTGCCATGCTGGCTGTGTCCTTGAACACACAGAGATCCGCCTAGCTCTGCCTCCCAAGTGCTGGGATTAAAGGCGTGCACCACTACCGCCCAGCTTCCGTTCTGGCTTGCTCTGACCTCAAGGCAAGTTTATTAACATACAAATAAAATCACATTTCAATACAAATAAAATATCACTATAGGATTCTTTACTCCATTCTCTCAGTGGATGGAGGCATCATAGGTTAGCTAAGAAAAAGAACTAAAGAGGAACAGAACAGTGTTGGATAATTTCAGAAGTACACTACCACAAATATATAATGAACATATGATCATAGTATGGCAACATTGTCAAGTAATTGTATTTTCTGGGATGTTCCATGATGTGTTAATATTGTTTTAAATTGAATTTGATAAAGAGAAAAATATATTGTAGAGAATTAAAGCAAAATAAAGATGGAAGTGAAAAATCACAGTAACCTAACTAGAAAATGCAAAGAAAAGACTTACAAGCGAAAGATAGAATCAAGGACTCAAAGATAAACTAGACTCTAATTCTAGTTCTTAAACTACCTTGTGCTGCAACCCTTCAGGTCAGTTCCTTATGTTGCAGCGATTCCCTCAACCACGAAATTATTTCATTGGTACTTCACAACAGAAGGCACACTGGGTTTCTGAGAAACCACAATATTGATTTCCAGTTTGCACTCCGACCAGCAGTGGGAGAGCGTTCCCCTTTGCCACATCCTCTCCAACATAAGCTGTCACCGGTGTGTTTGATGTTAGCTATTCTGACGTGTAAGATGGGATGTCAGAATCGTTCTGATTTGCATTTCTCTGTCAACTAAGGATGTTGAACAATCCTTTAAGTGTATTTCAGCCATTTGAGATTCTTCTGCTGAAAATTCTCTGTTTAGATCTGTACCCTTTTTTTTGTATTAATATGCATGCATCCCTGCTACTTCATGAACTGTCCACAATAACATCTACTTTCTCCTACGTGCTGGCCAACACGGCTAGAGGAATTTGAAGTGCTGCCTCATTTGATCTTCCTGTGTCCTTGACAAATGGGGAAAGTCAAGTGGAAAGGTGCCAAGCAAGAAGAAGATAAATAAGACGCTGCGGGTTCTATAATTTCCATTGATCTAACATGAATTATTGCCTCAATATTAATACAGAGGCAGAATTTCAGCAACAGCTGCATTGTATCTAACTGAACAAAGTCAGTGTATCTCACTGAGGAGATACGGAGCAGCGCTATAAAGGAAAGATAGATATAATCTGGCTGTCAGAGTCCCTGTGTGATGAAGAAATAACACATCTCAAAATAGCTTCAGTTCAAAAATATCTACCAATTCACAAGGGTTCATAAAGCAAATGTTTTCCTGTAAGTTCATGGCAGTGCTTTGTAAAATACTTAGCCTGCTATAAACATTTAAAATATGTATTAATGTGCAACACAAATCGGCAATTTGAGCTGATGCATTTTCAGGAAGGAATACACCTGTGGAACTAGTACAAAACAGGAAACAGATATTTGCAGTTTTTTACAGGCATAGTTACAGTTTAGATTGTTTTTACACACCGCATGCACATACACACGTACATCCCATTGTGTAAATTTCCCATAGTGTATATTCGTTCTATGGCAAATGTAGAAATTTGGATCATGTGTAATTTACTGACTGATGGACAATGTTGCTGTGAATAATGCTGCTCTTCTATTTTCTGACTTTAAGAACAAGTACCCATAGAGAAATATCTCTAGTGTAATTATGAGAACTTGCGAGATGCTCAAATTTGTTGGTTGTTTTCCAAATTTGTTCCAACCAATGGCCTTCTGACCACATGGAGAGTATTTCTAAGTACTTCCAGCTTAGCCCCAGGCCACCCATTCCCATGACATCATAGACTTAGGTTCTGTGTAGTGCAATTTTACTGTGGTTGAGATCTACAGTTCTGTGATGACTACTGCAATTGATCATTTTCCCATAATTTAATCTATCATTGGATATTCTTTGATATTAGATGACTATACAGTTTTTTTTTACCCACTACCTGTTCTAATTAATGTGAATCCACTTTTACCAGTAATTTATAGAAAGTAAAGTTTCTTATTTAATATTCTGGATATAAGCTTCACAAGGTAGATATTTCATAAAATATTTTAATAAAAGTTCAATAAATGTAATGTCTGTTTCTAATTAGTTTGACAGAATATTTCTAATGATCAGAATCTAGCATCTCAGAAGCTATACATATTTTCTTATACCAATTTAGAAAATTGTCTCTAATTTCCATTTTTTGGTTTTAATTCATTAATTTAATCTTTCATTCATATATTCAACCATCATAAGAATTATTACACACTCAACTATGTTTTATAGTTATACAAATAGGAATAAAAGCCAAAGTTGACTTTAGAAACCAGAAATGTTAAAAAAATAAATAAATAAGGCACACATGTATTGAATCTCAGTGTTCAGTCCTTGTCTAGCAAGTTCAAGGCCCTAAGTTGTATTTGTATCACTACAAATCACACTCATAACACACACACACACACACACACACACACACAGAGAGAGAGAGAGAGAGAGAGAGAGAGAGAGAGAGAGAGAAAGAGAGAGAGAGAGCCTTGACCTTTTGAATACTCATTGTCATATGGAGTACTAGGGAAATGAAACTACTTTATGTTATTCTGCTCTTCTCTGAAAGAAGCTTTTCCATATTCCACACATTATATGGATTTTAGAGCCTTCATCTGGGATAGTCTAGTTAGACACAGACAAATTAGCTACTAACATTTCAAAGTTAAAGTTAAGAATTAATAGAAAGCAAACTATGCAAGTGATGTTTTGCCAGCAGACACAATGGTTCCATTATTCTCTTCAACTGGAAGACAGCCTATTTCTGCAGTCAGCCTAGAGCAACTTTATCATCTTTTCAGTTGTGCTTCATAGTACCTACATACTAAACCTGAACAAATATGAGTAAATCCCTGAAATGTTATTATAATTGTTGTCCAACAGGAGTCTTCTCTTGTTTTTAGTTAATTTTTGAAAACAGAAAACTTGCTGATCATTAGAAACTTTATGTTCTAACAAGATTTCATATTTGAAACTGTGTTTTGATAAAGGTAAATAAAAAAAGCAGAATGAAAAGCTGCAAGTACCCCATATAACCATGTGTTTGTTTTGTGCGACGCATATACAAACCTGCTTTGGGGTAATTGAAATAAATGCTCTAAAATATTCATGCAATTTTTCTGGGCAACTACATATAGTTTTAAAATCCAGTCTCTTAATTTCACGGTTGTCTTTTTCTCAATCATATTTTTCTATTCTTAGTTTATTTCCTTAGTTAATCCTTAGTTAAACTTTTATCAGATGGAAGGTTATCAAATATTACATCTATTCATCTTTTACTTAGAAATACTATTTAGCATATACTTTTG
Organism: Onychomys torridus; assembly: GCF_903995425.1. NCBI lineage: Eukaryota > Metazoa > Chordata > Mammalia > Rodentia > Cricetidae > Onychomys > Onychomys torridus. The sequence goes on along the minus strand of NC_050462.1, from coordinate 29,309,378 downwards.
TATGTCTTCTGAAAAGCTTTCTAGTAAACTATAATCACTGAAATTTGGGTTTTTGTTTTTGTTTTTGTTTTTTTTACAAAAAAAAAACAGTAGTAGATGAGTCATTTCTGTTTTATTATAATGCCTCTATCTAGTGACGTTCTGAAACATTCCAAAACTGTACAATACTTTTAAAGTAGGGAAGAGGTACCTGTTTAGATCTTGATTTAGAACCAGCCTCCACAATTTCATTTTAGCAATGCATGGCACTTTTACAGATATTGAAGGGTTTTGAGGCTAAGCTTCAGAGAGCAATAGTATTCCAATTTGTTGCTCTTGTGAGCCCCACACAAATAAACATAAGTAAGCCTGCTGGATAATCACTGTCACAATGTCCTAGTCCCCAATATATAGCCAGCAAATGCATATCTTATGCTTATGTGTGACTCAATCATGGGCCACACACTTACCATGCCTGAGTGAAACTAGACAAAATGGCAGGAAGGCCTTTTAGCAGACTTTACCCCAAATTATATCATCTATACCTAAATGGTAATTCTCATTTCAATTTGCTAAATTTTAGATTGCATAATATCTAATAAGTTCTAATGATCCAGACATGGGCTACAAGCTCATAAAAATACTGTTAAGTTTATTCCCATGGATTTTACAGTTAATTGTCTTCTGTATTTTAAAGCCTCTTTCTGTATATTCTCAATACTACATTTTTCACTCATGTATAATATTTCAGAAATTAATTCTTATACATATGATGTGGAGTGAAACAGCCCACCACATGATTCCTTCTAACAATGGGATAGGATAAAACCTTTACTTGGCAGGCCTCAGCTGTCCATGTATCCCTATACTCTCATTCTTTGTTCTCATGTGGTTATTAAAGCCTGAAGATAACACTTTCTGACATGATGATGGTAATGTGCAAATAATGAGGAGTTGTTGAAAAATGACTCATGCTGTCAAGCCCTGAGGACAGTTTTCTCACTCAGAATGCCCTGCGACAAGATGTATCACTTTTGTTAGGATATGTAATATTACACATCAGAAATATATTCCTTTTTCAATTAAGATTGTCTCTCCAAATATAGCTTAAAATTACCTTTAAAGAAACAATCGATTGGTTGGTTGATTGATTTGTCTTTTGAGTATGGTGGGTGTTTCACTTGCATGGATGTGCACCACATGTGCTAGTGTGAAGAACACTTAGAGAAGGACATTAGAGCCCCTGGAATTGGAGTTATAGAAGATGGTGAGCCATCATGTAGTCACTGTGAACTGGAACCAGTTCTGCTGGCAGAGCAGTCACTGCTCTGAACCACTGAACTGTCTTATCCTCCCCCACAAAATATTACCTTTTGGAACCATTTTCTAATAGGAAGAATATCATGATTTTGAAATGTCATAATAAGAGTCATAAATTAATAAAAATAAGCACAATTAAATTATTATATAGTGCTGTGGAAATCATAACAGTACAATCTTAACTTGAATGGAATTATCTTTATCTCTTTCCTAAATATTGTATGAATGTGAAAGAGCATTTGAAATTGTTTCCCCAGCCGTTGTAGAATTAATTCCTTTGTGATTTTTGAGAAGAAAGCTCTCCAGTTCTGAGTGACTCTATACTTTCATACTCATTTTAGACAATGAAAGAATGAGTCTGTGCCAATTTCGGAAACTTCATTTAACAGTATGAAATTTTAACAACTGTTTTTATGGATTAATTAAGTCTTTGATATTTTTTTAGATTATATGCATGCCTTTGAGTGATCAGAAGAGCTAGTCAAGGGAAGTTTAAGCATCCATGCTTCTAACGAAGCACCACTCCAACTTTCTGAGACCCAAGGTTTTTTATATCTAAAGTGCACATTACAGTTTGACCTTCAAAACATTTTTACAAGAAGTAGATATTTTATCCGAGTATCCAGAATAATGCAATACACCTCTTTAATAAATGATAACTGTTTTCAGTAACTCTAAAGTTTGGGCTTTAATTCTTTGAAGAGTCCTAAGACAGTAGTAAAGGATGTTGTCATTGTTTTGTGGCAATGAAAGCATGGGATGAGAAGTTTCAAGCTTCTTAATTGGTTAAGTTTTATTCAGCATCCATGAAAAAATATAGCCAATTCTATTTTCAATTATTTTGCAATACTTGTAATAAAGTATTGATATATTTCTTTTGAAAAATTCTTTTGATAGATTAAAGACTCTACATATTTGTGACTTTTTTAAAATTCCTTTATTGACAATATGACATCTTTTTTAAGTCTCCTTAGGATGAACTTTTACTCATATTTCAATATTTGAGAAAATAGATATAATGTAATTGTTTTAAAACTGGAGCTAACGAAAGTGCATACCATCACATAAGCAAAACACATGGATGAAAAGTGTCCACTTATGTTTCCAGTGCTATGGGGTTAAGACACAAAGTTATATTGCTATGTTTGCTTTTTTATTGTCGGTGTGTCTGTAAGGCAGAGAGTACATGGGTCAAACAAAAATTTATATCCAAATCCAAAGCTATCTACGCAATTTGCCAAGAATAAAAGTGCTTTTTGCATTTGAGACAAAGTCTAATCCATATTTATTTCCTGGCTTGAGGAATTTCATGGGGTCATTTCTACAGGAGTGCTCCAAGGGAGTTAGGAATCTGGCCCATGATTTTCCTCCTGGCAGTGGCTTCTGAAATAAAGCACAATCACTTATAATATTTCAGAAAGTTATCCATCATCCACATTGTAAAGCACATTGCAGTCATTTAAGCTCTAGGGTATGGCTTGAAGATTTTTCTATTCATGGGAGGTGGAAAACATGAAAAGAAAATGAAAATGGGAGGCAGGGGTTTTAGAGGGATTGGATTCCATGTGGATGAAGAACTTGACTCAAAACACACATGTTCTAGGAACTTTTTGCTGAGGACTGTGTTGTAAATTATGATTTTTTCAAAGGTTGAACCATATCTCAGATTCTCAGGAAGTATGTAATATGTGCAACCGTGTTCAAGTTAGTATCTAAAACTCCAGCTGTTTACATGCACAACTTTAATAGAGACTTACCAAAAGAATGGCTGAGAAAACTTACGTTGAAGACAGATGGGAACTCACAGCCATATCTTGTTACACTATCTCATTGTGGTTTTTTTAACACTGTGGGAATTCTACTTCCAGAATGGGGGGTGCGGTTGGGGGGTTCTCTCCTTTCACTTCAGTCTGACCACTTTTCTTCAGGGAAAGCAAAGACTCACAAACCAGAGTTTGCTCATGTTAAACCCCAGGAACAGACATAAAAAGAAAATCTTGCTTCATAACCATGCCTACCCGTACAACAACAGTTGTTCTCTCGAAACCCCAATTCAAATGAAATGGAACTAAATCTCTTGAAGTATACAGCTGGACAGAACTGGATATGCCGCAGTCCACAGAATGTTTTCTCTGGGCCGTTGTGCTGTGGTTTCCTACTGAGGGAGAAACAAGATTCTTTACCCCAACCTGAGCCCATAAACTGTTCCTGTTCACTCACTGGCACCATGACCTCACAGGTATTTCTTTTCATTATATTCTCTGTGGCTGCAGAAGGAGTAGACCCTCGTACTATTTGTAAATGAATGACTGTGTCATTTAAAGAAGCATACACTTTCAATCATTCTACCAAAGAGAATGAGAAGTAGAAGTTGGTCTCCCAAATACTTGAAATCTCTAATGTCTGTTCAGTGAGATTTTCTTTAGTCCTGCATTTCTTAAAGTATTTTCTCAAAATCTTTAATCAATTGCCTTAGGATTCAGTCATTTTACTGAATTGTTCCCTTAGTAATTATGTTGTAAGACTTTGGGAACTCTTACTACAAAAACATTTTTCTGAAATATTTTAATGTATAAACTTTATCTTACAATTCTTTTTTTTTTATAAGAGAAATGTAGTGTACCCCAAGATAAGGCTTTAGGCCCTTAGAAGAAGGTTTTAACATAGAGTAATTTTTCAGGCTCTATGAAAATTAGATGTGGCTGACTCAGAGAGGCAGTTTTCAGGCAATGCAAAAACCTAGCTGTTGACCTTTGTGATGTTATCTTGCTTTTCAAAAAATACTGAAATATCTTAGCTCTAGTTTGAACCCTGACATACCTCATAATTCTAGTCTCTTTTTTTTCCCCTCTCAGACTGTCACCATGTTCGTTATTCTTTTGCATTTAATTTTATTTCATCACAAATCGAATCAACTTCCTCTGGTTAATTTAAAAGCACATTTAAAGTATTTCTTTGCATCATCGAAAAGAGTGTAGGAGAGATACATGAGTTCATATTTGATTACCTTGGAGTTATGTTACTTTGGAAATGGGGGTCGTATGCATCCATCTCTGTAATAAAACACATTGTATGTGAGGATGTATCACCATATTTGCATGCATTTATACATGTGTGAATTGTCTTTATATGCATGTATAAGACAATGATGGCATTGCCTCTCAGGAAAGAGAGTCACTGATAACCTTAAGATTCAAGGGTAGAAGTAAAATTCCATTATATTATATATATGCATATATATATACATATAAATAAATCTTATGTAAATATATCAATTCCTATTGAGATTAGAATTTTGTACAATGTACACTATATAGGGAAATGTAAATGGGTGACCATGTATATACATACTTGGTTATGCAATATACATACTTGATTATGCAATATACATACTTGGTTATGCATGCACATATGCGTTTTATATTATCTATTTTTTTATCATTTACATCGCTTAAAATTTGAGCTCCTCCACCCAAAGCTTGTTGGAATTTAATAAAAACTTATATTATTGCTTGCTTATAACTCAGAAATAGTCACTCCCAGAATAGTGTCATATCAAAGCAAGCAATAATGAATGTTCCAACAGGGAAAAGTTAGTATATACTTCTGTAATTGCTCCACAATATTTCTTTTAAGTTAAGTGTTGTCTTGATAGGACATTAATTATACTTATTAAATAAAATATTATTACTTAAGGGTTAGAATGAATTGGCATTATTTTGAATAAAATACAATATTAAGTCTACATTTGACATTCAAGTAGAGTGAATTGGTTTTTACTGCCAAAATATTAGATGCAGATGTGTATGCCTAAAGTCAAGTTTAAATTTTTAAATAGAGCTCCATATGGTTTTAAAACCAAGTGGGGAGGGCTGCTAGAAGTATCTTACATGATTTGAATGGCAATGTGCTTAGCATTTCAGTAATTTTTCATTGAACTGTTTTAATTGGCCTGTAAAAAAGGGGGGAAAAAGGTATGCTGGTCAGAGCTATCCTTCATAGAGTGTGGAAATCATCATTTTGGTGTGAATTGTTTGGTTAGGGAGTATTTGTTTGGTATATGTTTATATGAGAAGACATTCAGAAAAGTTATTTTAAAATGTTACTTTGGGAAATTTCATTATTATTTTTTTTAATCATGGAGCAGTTTGTCATGAACGCCCGAGAGCTCCAGTTAAATCTGTAACCAAGGACGTGTCTTATGTAATGGGATATAATTAGCAAGTGACTTCAGAGCCATATAGCCCCATGGTATTTACAGGATCATCATTGATTGGAACCTTTCAGAGCTTAGAAAAATAAATTATACACCCCTCTAATTAGTTCAGATGATTATAATGTATCTATCTGAACTATACTCATACTAACCCAGACCCATCTAGAGCTTTACTTTTCCTTCAGGCTTTCTGTTTATTGTGTGGTAGCTTCCTGGATTGATGAGGGCAACACTAAATTAGTCAAGTCCATGCCCATTGCACTCTGGTGAACTGCGACGTAATCTGAAGCAGTGAACTAATGAAACCTGTCTTCATGCCTCTGAGCAACGCTAAGAAATATTTCAACGTTGCCAGTGGCCTTTGTGTTGAACTGTGAAAGAAAATGAAGCAGACACATTCGAATCGTAAGTCAAACGTGACCTGCTAAGTCTCCTCGACGTTTACAGCCTGCGGTATAAGCAACAGGACATGTAACTCGGACTTGGTTTATGTTCTGTTGCTGGGCTTGAGAAGGAGGTAGGTTATGGAGAAAACAGAAATCTTTATGGCAGCTGTGAAACTTCCTGAAATCTTAAGTGCTTTCCTGTAAGCTATTTACTCTTCTATATTTTATCTTTTATTCTCTTTAGACTCCTTTGTTTTGAAATATAGACTGAGTGGTGTTTTTTTTTTTTTTTTTTGTCATTCGATATATAGCCTCCATGTGAGTGTTTGGTGGAGTATAGTCCTTTTGTTCAATTGATGGAAATTGTGTTTGTTACAATTGCTTTGAAATATCTACCTCAGAAGTCAAGGATTTCTACAAATTAAAAAAAAAAAGTTTCTATTGTGTTGTCTAATTTCTGACATGTTTTCTGGTGTTGGAGCTCTGTACTCAGTGCCTTCTGCGCACGTGGGAATCAATTAACCAGATGAGGACACGTCATAATGAATTTGTTTCTGGTCATGGGTGTTTTGAAGAATATTGAGTACTATTGGCATGTTCTGGTCTTATATTTTTATAACATGGAAATGTATTTTTAAAATGCTTTGGGGTTTGATGCATTGGGAAACTTTTCATTGATTATGCTTGAAGTGTGTTCTGTTAGGAGGAAAATTGTGCTATTTTAATTACCTGAAGATTAATGACTAAGGCATCTTGCTTTTCCTGAACAAATTCTGCTTCTCAAAAAAGAATCTTTTAGTTTTTCAATGCCAGATAGTACAGGAGAGAATGGATAAAAAGTGGAAGGGTCATCTGTAATTGGTACTGAACCTACCATGGCCAATCAGTAGAATCTGTTGAGTTGAATTGTTGTCTTTGGTTTTTGATGTTCACAGTTGGAAAGAAAGAGGAGACATGTATTGCATCAATAATCTTTTCTGTGGTCCTCTTGCAAGATCAGTGGGCATCTTAGTTAATTATAACTGTGAGTCTCTCAGAGGCAGCATCAGGATTTTCGTTTAGTTTGTTTCTCAATCATGCAATCCCAAAGAGGAAGTGTCACTTCAGTGCTGGTGGAACATGGCCATGCTTAAAACATCATCATTTCGGTGTAACAATAGCTTATCTAATGTTTCCATATCAGGCAGGCAGAAGTTTTTGGATGAAACAACTCTTTATTTTAGGACTTGAATGGAGACAGGATGAAGGAGTATACTGTCACACTCAATTTGAGAAGGTCACCTTCCTTTCTCTCATCTCAAAAAACATCAGGATAAAGCAGTTCCCTTCTCCACTTCTGTAAAATATCATTTTGTGTAACCACACTCGATTCCCGTTTTCTAGATGAGTGAAAACCTTTTAAGACTTGATGAGGTTCATGAATATGCTTAAGATTTGGTTTCATAAAAATCCTTATTAAAGTTATTTGCAGTTAGTCACTCATATAAAACACAATGGACATGTATTTAAAAAGGATGGGATGGGAATATGAAACACAAAATGTAAACTAGCAGTAATTTCAATAAAGATAAATGTATGCAAATGTATACATATATATGTCTATATTTGTAAAACATACCTTCACATAGTGATTGAAAGATTGTTACAATGAATCATCTACACTGAATTAAAGATAAAAGAGCTTCCTTCTCTTCAGAGGTCAGGAGATATGCTGGGAGGACGATGTTTGCTACCAGGTGAAAATTGATGTGACAAGGTCTTTGTTTCCTTCTGTGTAGTCTTCATTTGATGGACAGTTGTTGGGAGTTTTCCTAATTATTTCAACTACATTTGTTCTAAAATAAATAAGAGGAAAAGTCATCTTCCTTGACATTTTGGTGAGGCATCTCTAATTTCATTGTATGGCTCTTGGCAGGCCTTTCTTTTGAACTTGCCATTTTACAATTTCTGGAAATGTTTAACACAGATGTGTCTGGAAAAATTTTTATAGCTTGTAAGATATCATTTTGGATGAAAAAAATTGAATTTTTTTTACTCTGGGAATGACAGTTCTAAAAATCAATGAGACATAGTTTACAGCTTTAGTGAGAATAAGGGAAACATTTAAAAGCATTGTAGGCTTAAGATGGAAACAGTTACCTATCACATTTATTCACCCTGTGACTGTCTGTCTGATTGGTTTTTGTGGAGCTGGACAATGAACTTAGGTTCTAGAGCATATATGTTCTGTCCCAAACTCCAGGAATAGCTCTGTTTAATTTTGTGAAGGATTATCAAGCCAGAAAACTGAATAAGAAGCAAAACCCTTTTAAGAGTCAGGCATCATAATTATTAATTTGAATGTGAATATTAATTTAGTTTTCACTATAACCATGCTTCTTGTGACAGGTAATCACATGAGTGTTGTAGGACTATTGTACAACTTGAGTGCAGTGTTGAGCACTCCCAAGTGTGATATAACTATAACTCACTGATTCAGACACCTCAGTTCGGTTTATTCTTTACTTTTTCTTCAACTTCTTTTTGTTCCCCTTGCTTATATCACCATCATCTTCCTGCCCTCAGGTCTCTGCTGAATTAAGCTAACTTATTTTTTTTTTCTAGTTTAATCAGTTTCTCAGTATTTCAACAGTAAAGACCAGTGATTTATAAGTTTAATTAACTGTGATAGTATAATTTGTTAATTACCTTGGTGAGATACAGCTCTGGGTATAATTCTTATTTTAATTTCCTTTAAAAGTGTAACATGAACAATGGCATATGACCACTATAAGTATTTATCTGATGTGATAGATTGTAGTCCCTTGCTATACAAATGACAATACATATAATAAGCAGTTCTAGAGTTTTGATACAGGATGGCATAATTCATAAATGTTTGAGTGCAGTAGTAGATTTTCAAATACTATTCCAAACTGCTAGAGGCTGGGTAGTTTATAAAGCAATGAAGTCACAGTTTGGGAGAAAGGAAGTCAGATAGCAATAGGCCACATTGATTTGGCCTTTTGTGAGAGTGCTGTTGGGTGGTATCATGAAGAAGTACATGTCATGACAAATGATATCTCTAGGTACTAATTTGAGAGCAATGTGAATCCCATTACATTTTCTGAGGAATTTCACTTCACTCAACTTCTTACTAGTCCCATACTCCTTCTCAGTGCCAACATGCTAGGGACCAAACTTCCAACACATGAAGCATTGGAAAGAAACCACATCCTAAACACAATACTGAGGAAACAAAGATTATGGAAACTGTTGGGGCTCTTCTATACAGAAGAAAACTGTCCTCAGGTCTGTATTCTAGTAGAATGGGCCCACCCATTCCTCTCTAAAGCCCTCCATTCATACATTTACCATTAGACCTTTATTCTTTCCACAGCTTATATCAATCTCCAATTCTCTTGACTCATTTGTTTAGCTTAATAAAAGCCGCATGCATGCATGCATGCACACACTAAAAATAGAAAACTTACCTGAATTATTTATTTTGACCCTAGAAAAATATGCGTTATGTCTTGCACAGAGTTAATGTTCAATAAATGCCTATTATAATGAATGAATAAGCTAGCCTAAACAATATGCCCACAAGCAGTTAGAGCATTTGCTGTTCTGCCAGATGGGTCTCCTGTAGTTGGTTGCTTTTATTATTTATTTTTATGGATATTAAATTAGTAAACCTTTGAAATAATCTTATTGCTAATGAATGATGAGTTTAGACAAGATGTTAATAGTAGGTGAAGGAGTCCAGATGTATTTATTTCCATTAGTGTCTCCTTTGCAAATAATTGAACTAGAGGTTTTGCCATGCAGTTCAAGGCTCTTTTGTTGTTCATAATAAACTCACTTGTAATTGCTCTATTTTATAGTGTTTTTGCTTAGAGTTGAGAGAAAAACTGACATGTGAACATTTTTATTGGACAAGAAAAATAATAGATTTTTGCCTTTGCAACACAATGTCTGTCATGGTACCTTTTAAAGTCTCTTTTCAAGAAACAAAATAGGACTATTTTTGTCCAATCACCTATCATTACAAGTGCATTTTCGAAGAGAGTGCTTGAAGACATTTGTATCTATGACTATCCTTGAAATATAGATGGTATCACCATCAATTTGTGTTTAACCCTTATGATTGATACTTTTATTGCTGTTGGTAGTAATAAACAGTTTTAATTTTATGTATGATATGAATGAATTAAATATCATTAAGACTTGCTATACAAGGAAGTATATGTGTTCAAATATAACTTATTTATAAATGAACAAATGACAGAATAAGACTTTTCATGTCTTGCTATAATAAAATGTAGCTGGTTGCTCCCTCTTTCTTTTTTGTATATTTAGTCATTTGAAAGTTTAATAGCTGCTTAGAAAGAAATTCTACCACCACCACCATCGCTTCTCCCTCCTCCCATATTAAGATTTTTAATTCTGTCCTTTATGCATGGTGGATAATCAATATCCTAATGGGAGAAAAACAAAGAGTCAGTTTTAGGAGTGTTGTGCCCTGATCTCACATGATCTGGGATCTTGTCTGCCTGATCCATTCTAACAATAGAAGAAAAGCAAAAACAAAAAAACAAAACAAAACAAAACAAAAAAACCAAAAACACTTTAGCTTTACCTAAAAATATTCCAAATCTGCAATAGAAAAGTAATCTTAAACAGTTATATTGCTGTTGAGTGAAAGTCACCTAGCACAGATAAAATGAACGTTGGTAGAGGAATTATGTGATCAAAAGAACATTTCCTTTCCTCTTTCTATTGGGGACCTGAGCTTGACTACCCAAGGATAAAGTTTTTATTAGAATAGTTTCAAAGGTTCATTTAATTATACTAGATAAAAGAGAGCAATTTTGGAAACCTTTGCCACCATACTAAATCATTCAGCTCCACAGGTTCCCTAGTGTTTATATCCATGATGCCACTTGGCTTTGGGTCAGGAAAGCTAGAAAACTGCAATATACCCCCCCCACACAAACAAAAAAAACCCACACATTTTTATATATCATATCAAATCCAATAGGTAAGATTTTATAACTTAATTACAATCACATAAGAATTTTGAAAATAAATGATATTGTAATCTGAGTAGCACATTAGTTACAAGAAGTGTTTCATCATTTAATGAATGTTTTAAAAGCATGATTGTTTAAAGTATGAAATGATTATCATAGCTCATGGTTATTGAGTAACTCAGTGAGTATCTTTAATACCTTAGTGCCAAATGGAAAGAAATCATTCTCCAATCAAATAATTGCTTAAAGAAATCTCTTTTTTTTGGGGGGGGGGGGGTTCAAGACAGGGCTTTTCTGTGTAGCTTTGTGCCTTTCTTGGAACTCAGTCTGTAGCCCAGGCTGACCTTGAACTCACAGAGATCCAACTGCCTCTGCCTCCCGAGTGCTGGGATTAAAGGCGTGCGCCACCACCACCCAGCAAAGGAATCTCTTATTGAGTAGTGAAAATCCCCAAGACAACTTTTGACAAGCTTTCATATCTCCTTTCCTTTACAATTCAATTAAACAAATTTGAAAATTTATGGTTTCCTTCCTTGATAAAATATAACTGTGAGAATCTAGATAAGAACATGACTAATGACACAGTTTTAAAAGTAGCTAGATGGTATGGGAGTGTAGCTCAGTACTAGAACGTCTTTGTAGCACATGTAGGTGGCTGGTTTCTATCCACAAGACCCAGAGCAAAAAGAAGACCGGGATGACTTGATAGAAGCAGTGGCTAATGGTGGGTAGATTCAGTCAACCATTGTTTGCTCTTTTTCACCCTTGCATGTGCTATACGTCATTGACTTCCACTGATATTTGTCCAGAAATAGGATCTGGGCTTTCTATAAGAATGTAGAAATATTAAGTTACTGTGGAAGACCAGAAAGATGAGTTCACTCACACCAAGCAGTCTCTGTATTTCCAGCCCAGGCTGTGTTTTGTGGAATTGCTGGTTCTGTGACAGAGTGGAAGGGAAGTGATTTTAGCTAAACTGGAGTCTTTTTTTTTCCCTGTCCTTAGACCTTACATAGGAATCTAAGTTAGAGACTACAGGAATTACCAAGAACTCAAGAACACAAAAGCAGCATGCTGGGTAAGGAGTTCTGCGGATAATACCATGGAGAAGAAAAACCAGATCTTTTGCTCCTATGAACTAAAATTAGAGTTCTTATATAAAAAACATATCAATACTTGCATGAAGCCTGACTTATTTAAAGGACAAGTGTCTTTAATAACACCATGGAAAGTTCCCCCAGCATATCAGTGCAGACTGTTTAAAATAATTGAGTAGACGTAAGCACATTCTGTCTTACTAAGTTACAAGTCCTCAGCCATATGAAGGAAACAAGGCCAAATGACTAGAACTCATCTTTGGAGAGGGCTGATTTAATTCTATAATGACTAGAACTCATCTTTGGAGAGGGCTGATTTAACTCTATGGTGACTAGAACTCACCTTTGGAGAGGGCTGATTTAACGCTATGGTGACTAGAACTCATCTTTGGAGAGGGCTGATTTAATGTTATGATGACTAGAACTCATCTTTGGAGAGGGCTGATTTAACGCTATGGTGACTGGAACTCATCTTTGGAGAGGGCTGATTTAATTCTATAATGACTAGAACTCACCTTTGGAGAGGGCTGATTTAACGCTAGGGTGACTGGAACTCATCTTTGGAGAGGGCTGATTTAATTCTATAATGACTGGAACTCACCTTTGAAGAGGGCTGATTTAATTCTATAATGACTAGAACTCACCTTTGGAGAGGGCTGATTTAACGCTATGGTGACTGGAACTCATCTTTGGGAGGGCTGATTTAATTCTATAATGACTGGAACTCACCTTTGGAGAGGGCTGATTTAACGCTAGGGTGACTGGAACTCATCTTTGGAGAGGGCTGATTTAAAGCTAGGGTGACTGGAACTCACCTTTGGAGAGGGCTGATTTAATGCTAGGGTGACTGGAACTCATCTTTGGAGAGGGTTGTTTTACTTCTGTGATGACGCTATATAAATTTTCTTACCACTTAAGCCAGCACTTCTTAAATGTTGGGAGGATTCACTGAAATAACAACATATAGTTCTCAGCAGATAAGAAATATTCTGTTTTAGCCCAAAGTTTTTGAATGTTCAATAATATCAATTACAAATATTTTGAAATGATAAACATATTCAAAATAGTTTCTTTCTAAACCTTGTCAGTGACATAATGATATACTGATATCCACTCTAAAATCCTAATACATTTGAATGTCTGTATGTTTTACGTCTTGAACCTCAGATGCCCCTTCCCTTATTTGACAATGGCTCCTTCCTTTTTTCTCCTAGATCTCTGTTCTCCTCTCTTCCTTCCCTGTATCCATTCCTTACTTATTTCCTTTCTCACTGTCCTTTTTCTTTTCATATATACATATAATTTTCATTAGTAATTGGAAGTATAATTTCTTTTTAGGGTTTTCTTTTAATGCTCTTGATTAACTTTTATTCATTTTCAGATTTTTGTCTCAAATTTGACTTCCTCAGGGCCACCTTCCATGACCACCAGCCTTTGCCTCCAAAATCTACATAAAATTCCTTTGTTTTATGGCTTCTTGCAATAACATGTGCTTTTCATTTGGAGACCTTATCATTATATTTAGTACTTTGTTAGTACAATTATTTGTTGATATGTTTTTTTCTTACTAGTTCATATATTTTAGGGGATAGAAAAACTTTAATTTTTGTCTAAAAATTAATGTCTGATAGCTAGCATGTATTAAAAATGCAATAGCTATGCAATGGATGATTGAATATATCATATATATGTTCATTCAGCCTTCTATTATGTATCATTTAAGTATAGGTATAATGGATGGATTCTGTTATTACCTAATTCAAATTTTATGTCTTCAATGACTTATCAAGTAAATAGCTAAATGTCACTACAATAAACAAGATCTAAACTAATTTTTATTGTATTATAGCTAGTGATCAACATTTTGTAGACAAAAAGAACTAATGTTATCTTGTATTATTTTCCTTAATAGTGAATAAGTATATAGCTTAAAATTGCTCAAAATGAATTCAAATGCTATAATAATAATAATAATAATATAATTATATAATTATTATTATATAATTGTTCTTCTGGAACAAGTTATGCAAGACTGGGTTTAGATTATTGATCTTTAAAATGGGGTTAAACATACCTTGTATTATGGTATATTTTATAATGAATGAATGCATAATGTATGCAAAGGCATGTGGCACAGTAAAAGGTTATTTCCTTTCCCTTATTTTTATGGATTTTGTTAGTTTTTTAATTTAAAAACCTTGATGAAAAGTGTGTAAGGCAAATCAGCTGAGGAAGGAAAAATCAATCTACATTCCATTATAAGAAAATGCATTTGTTTTAACTTACAAAGACAAGCCAATTGGTCATGGTAAAATAGTGCATGGTAACCTCAGCCCCTATCAGTATTCTGTAGCTGGTGTCTGCAGGGAAAAATTGACACCTTTGCTTTTGCTACTTCCTCTCCTCTATAAAAGAATTTACAGACACAGAAGACTAGCAGGCAAAAACTTTATTTAGAAGAGGAAGTGCTTGAAAAAGCAAAATAGACTCACTGGGGAGCAGCAGGGCAGCAAAGACCTCACAGGAGGAGCTTGGGTGTTGTTTGTATTGGACCCAGAGATGTGAAGAGGGAAGTGTTTAGTGGGAATCATTGGACTATTTTTTCACTTTTATGATGATAAAGTTATATAACTAGTCATGCAACCATGCCTTGGGCACATATATTTTAATCTGAAGCTGAAAAATGTGTGCAGTAGAATCAGTTTTCCCTTGACTTTGCACTTGCCTGTGGAACCCCAACTTCCTGCCTTTCAACCATTCACAAAGAGCAAAGTGCTGGCATTATGCCAAATCCTTTAATCAGCTAGTTAATTAATTAATTGTTAGAGTAATTCACTAGGTCTGGCTTGTTTGTTTTTGTTGTTATAGATGTATTTAAATTTATTTTTCTTCAAAAAATATTTTAGAGAAAACTTTTTTACGTTCCAACTTCCAAGAGTCTGTAGATAGGTAAGTTCTGTTATTGAACTGTCTATACAGGTGTGGTTGGTACAGTTATCCTCCATCCAGATGGTTTTATCCTACTCATCAGGCTTTTTCGCTAACACCTCCTGATCTTTTCTGATTATAGTATTTGTAACACGTGTCATCCCTTTTTATCCCACTTTATTTTTCTTCAGAACACTTACTGATTTATTACAGTTCTCATTTAATTTTCAAATTAGGACATTAATGTCATAAGAACAAGAACTGTTTTCATTCCCCTTCTTTCCCTGCTGAATTTTCAGTTCTGAGAATATTACATTTCACAGGAGACCACCATCTGAGAATATGGCACAGGTGACTATCGTCTGTGTACAAATGAAGCATTATAATGAGCAAACTTCACTCTAGGCCATCTAGAAGAGTCAGCCACCGTGATTCAGGGATTGTGTGTGTGTGTGTGCTTTTCTTTTTATTTAAAAGTAATAAACAACTTGAAGTGTTGATAATCATATAATGACAAATGTAATAGTTTAGAATCCAGGATAATTTTATGCATTCAGATTTAGCTCTGTTTCCATGTGAGTTGTTAAATATGTTGTGTATATGGATAAAAGCTGTAATATACAGAGATATCATTCCTTCTCCTTTTAGTGAGAAAAACTAGGATTTCTCAGCAGTAAGAAACATACTGAGTATGCCTAGTGCTTTAGTTTAATTCATAATATTGTTTATTCAATGACTGCAGGGCACCTTGACAAAATGGGAAATTCTAAAATGAGATTTGCAGAATGATCATGGAGATTATGACAAGGAATATTCATTAAAATTTAAGGAAATCTGGATGAAATGTAGAGCTGGGTTAGCAATGTACCACCACTGACTGACTTACTATAACAAGTCCAGTATGGCAACCTCAGAAAATTACAGAGAAAAGTCAGTGCTGATCACATGGTATCTCTTTATTTATACTATTTTCTTTAATTTTCTACAGTATAGGAATTATCTAAAATAAATTTGTTTTAAAATATATGTAAAGATCTTTGGGGATAGAGGGCAGGTTGTGTGAATTGTCTATGTATGCTTTTGTTTCTATAGAATTTCTAACCAGCCTGGTAAGGTGTTTACAGGAAAAACTGAACTTGAAGGGTTAGATCCCAGTTCAGTTTATTTATGTCTGCTGCCTGCATACCATTTGTTTCAGACAACTGTTTCTTTATTTTTATTCTCACTCAAGATGGAAGCAGGTCTAAATATAAGGAAGAGTGCCTCGGTGTTACTAGTTTATGCCGCCAAATACAGTTGATGCTGTAAGAGCTATTTTAGTTGCTACCAAAAATTAGTTTAGTCTAGCTTAAGTAACCAACCTTGGGAAATGCCTAGGCTAACCCTGTACATCTTTAGGGAACAATAAAGTTATAGACCCGTAGAGTTATAGTAAAGATAGATACCTAAATATGTCTCCATCTGGTACAGTTAACTTTCACTAAATTCATATTAAAATGAGAATCAAAATCTTTGACATACAGAACTGTCACAAATGAAGTTATGCATGTGGAAATGACAACTATAAAGTGATTTTCTTGTAGCTCTGCCTTGTTATTACATGTTCTTAATAAAGTTTGCTAGCTTATAAACCAGTTCCTTTCACTGTTAGATGTAAATTGTTAAAAAGTGTTTTCTCAAGTTATGTAAAAGTCAACTTTTTCTAAAGTTTGTAGTACAAAGAAGTTAATAGTTAAATCCTACAAATAAGAGCTCAAATGCTGACCAATTTACTAGCCAGTGCTTAGAAAAATGACCTAAATTCACTACTTCCAGTTTTCATATTGATACATTGTGGTGACTATCTTTGCATTATGGGGACGTTGTGTGGTCATGTTTCTTTATGTTGGTCTTAAATGTTTAAAACTGTAAGTAGCTGTCATTAATGGTTCTTTCTTTACAGATGCAACAATAGCCTAGATAAACAGGAGCCCTAAGCCCTATTAAATTCCCAAATGAAGCCTCATAAAAGTGAACCTAAGCCCTCTACCTTAGAGTAGTGAAGGCATCTTGAGTGGTGTAATTTTATTTATTGTGTATTGTTCATCTAATTTGGGGAAGAGACCAACAGGAAGGTCAGTGGATGATACATTTCTTTGGCAAATGGTTTACCCTGCAGTGTTTAACTGTCAGGTGAGATGCCATTTCCTACTAATGGCCTGGAAAATGGACTTTTCTGATAGCATTTAGTTACTATATTGATGGAAGAGGGATGAACACTGCAGGCAAAATAGTTTCGGTGTCTCCACTCATGGCTGTATTGTAGCATCACTGGGGCCAGAATATTTCATAGATACAGAAATATGGATGGAGACTTGTAGAATTATGCAGTTCATTCATGCTCTTCCAACTCATTCTGCCAAAAATAGAAAACGTATCATTATATTCAAGATAGAATTGTCCACATATTCTTTCATATTTTCTTTAGGCAGCCAGCCTAGTAATTCTAAAATGTGAGAGCATATAAATTTATTATGAATATAAGCTTTATAAAAGAATTTTCATTATATATTACTTGACTTTGACTTCAGGAGCTGGCCTGAAGTTTTTTATTATATAGTATATTTTTTGAGTGGAGGTGGTGGCCAAACATTGTCATATCTCACACACTCTAATGCTGTCTTTATTACTGGAGGTGAAATCTTTGATATCGAAGTATTTGAAAAAAAAGTTAGTAACCTAGTTGGACACTACATTAAAATATGTAAACAAGTCATTCAAAAATCATTTGAAATTATAGTTTGTGTAATACATATTTTCTTCAAACACACAGAGACGAGGGATGGTCAGAGGAGATTATAAAAGCATATCAACTAGCGCATTGTCATGGTAGAATTCACTTATCTTTTTGTTAATCCTAAAGATAGGAGGAGAAAGACCATCAATCCAAATCATCATGGCCAAATTAATTAAAGCAAGCAATTAATTAAATCAAGCTTTTCTTTTATTTATGTACACGGGCTGCCTCCCCCTGATGTGGGATTCAACAGGCCAGCATTGGATGTGAAGAAGGACAGGCTCAGGGGTAGGGAGTTTCCAAATGGGGGATTTGGAGGCAAAATAGGCAGGGTTAAAAGTAGGCAGGGTTATAAATAGGTGGATTATATGAGCAGGACAAATAAAAGTTAGTCTTAACGATTTCTTAAAACAAAAATATGGTTGCAAGGTAGGTAACACAAGGTAGTCTTAGTCATAACAATGTAGTTATAGTCATAATAGCGTAGTCATAAGTCATAACAAGGTAGTCATAGTCAAAACAATGTAGTCATATTCAAAACAATGTAGTCATCATAAAGTGGCCATAGGTGATCACATAACCTTTTGAAACAAAAGTAGAGGTATAAGATGGTTTAAACAACTTTTTGAAACAAAGACATGATTGCCATTCTTGGAACAGGCACTACAGAACCATTTGTAGTTAAGGTTACAGGCCAGCATAGCCCAATCCTTGTGAAACAGATTTAATCATAAACAGGAATGAAACTCATTTGTCTTTACTGTGAGATGGCCTTTAGGTGTAAGATGGAGGCAAGCTGGTTCTTCATTTTCTTCTGAATTTTACAAAACAGCATTTTTTTTTATTCCCTAAAATCTGTTCTCCATTGCATTATCATTTGTCTCTTTGTCATGACTTACAGTTATGGTGTTGGTTTTCCTATTCCTCTTTCAACAGTACTGGTTTTTACAAAGTTAAGTCAACAATTAAATTCTGTGGAGAAATCTTTCCTAGAAAAATAAATGTGACTGATCTTTGCTGCCATTATCTTATTAAAAGGCAGAAAATTGCATCTGAACACCTGAAATCTCATCTATTCTGTCTTCCAATTTAAAACAAAACCAACAGTAACATCCTGGGTTGTCATGATGTCCAAATGAAACTTTTTCATAATTGTTAGTGGACTCAAGTCCACTAAAGATATTAACTTGGCTCCTTAGGCCACTTGATTCACATAAAACAAGGGGTATTTTTTTTTAATCTGAAACATAGAAACAGTGTCAATTATTGATAAAAAAAAATTAGCCCTGATTATTTCTTTATTTCAGCAATCCTCAGTTTTATTGCCAATTTAATACTTCTTTAAAGATAAATGAGAGATTTAGGTAGAGGAATTATGTTATAGATAGAGTTAGTCAAGTAATGAAGAGGCTGACAATGATGGATGGGACAATTGTAGAATCTTCTCTCTTATTAAAAAATATAATGTCAAAATGTTGGTCATTTAAGGTAAAGAATTTCAAGTCTTTTTTTTCTTTGTAGAGGTAAGATTATGAATATGTAAGCTAGAAAGAACAATTCAGTTTTTTTGACATGTCATTAGATTCCCCACTTCTTGGCATCTCAGGAGTCCTTAACACTAGTCTTGCACAGGTCCAGTTGGAAATCTAAGAAGATTAGAATCTTGCCAAAGGTTATTCTGCTGTTTGCCTTTTCATTTTTCTTTCTGTTAACTGTGTATTTTGACTCTTGTTTTTAGGAAAAGCCAAAATATAGCAGCATACTAAAGTACCTGGTGTAGACTGAATACCCATTATAGCCATGTGGTTCTGTGCTATAGTAAAACATAAAATTAAAACTATTATTGGTGGTTTATACACATCTGTTACTTCTCAAAGGTGTGACAGCACCAGAGGAGCTGTCTTTTGTAAAGTAATATATTTTAAAATGCTCAGGTCTTTTACCACAAAGACTTCTAGTATCCATTTTCAGTTCTTATATCTATTTCCTGAGCTGAGTTTCTCTGTTGAGTAGTGGTCTGTTACTTTAAATTGGAGTTGTCACATTTTTCAAAGGAACCCTTCTAAGGCAAAATAGCCTGATGGGGATGTTGCTTCAGGCACTATTTTTCATCCAAAATAAGTCCTACTTATAGTTCCATTTGATTTCTCATATTTCTTGATACTGGGACCATCTACAGTTTTCCATTAAATAACAAGTTCTTTAAACGAATAGTTGACTTTTGACATTCTTCTTATTCTCAGTAAAAATCTTTACTGTTTGTCCATGCAGGCAGTTATCACTCCTTTATTTCTGAGATCAATGCATGTCTTATCTAGTTTACTTCTTAAATATTTTGCCCATTCACCTCATCTGTTATCAATTCCCTAGTTTCAATCATTATTTTCATATTAAATTTCTAAGGGTATCATGTTATTGGGGGACTGTCCCCACATGGTCTTACTACCTTTCAAGTAGTCTTCAACTACTGCTTGATATATATATATATATATATATATATATATATATATATATATATATATCCATACTGCATCAGTGCCAATGCTCCACAGCATGAGAGTGAAATTCCAGCTGCACAGCAGGGCAGACAAAATGCTGGGAGAGCACCCCACTCATTTTCAGGCTCATTCCTCTATTGTAGCAGCACTAAACGGCCTGTCCTCATACATTCCTCTGTTTCATAGTTCATTTTTTCCTCTGACTCCTTTAAACTTTCTTAACCTCCCCACTAAGAGTGCAGATGTTGCCTCTATATCTCACATTTCATATATTAAAGAGAGTAGACATTATCCATCTCTTTTTTAGTACACTAACCATTCAAGTATATCGCTCAGATTTCATCTTTTAATGCATATAATTTAATGTAAAATTATGTCTTGTTGGCCTTGGATATCATTCATATTTGTTGATTTTAACTCAGTAGACCTCCCCATTGGGTTCTTGTATACATCTCACATTTTTCCACCCATACTCTTGCTTTAAAATATGGTGCACCTAAATCTGATATGTGTTTAATATCATTCTCCTTATCTTTCTGTATTTAAAGATACTTTAAAAGTATTTCTTCTTAAATAAATATGTAGAACAGTGCCTAGCAGCAAATTATTACTGGCCTGAGATGATCTGTGTAATTGTGGTTCTAACATCGTGCTGCCTTTGACCATAATTTATAGCTCTATCATTTGATTTAGTCATCATAGTCAAAAATGCCTTTGTAATGAGATTTTTTTCCATTGTTTGCATGTAGCATCAAATAGATTCCAAGCTCTTAGAGAAAGGAACATCTTCCTACAGACTACTGTAATATAACAGCAGTTTGCCATGCTCATTAATCAAACATTTATTAGTTTCCAGGTGTAATGTAAGGTGCCAATAATGCAAATATTGTTCTTGCCTTAGAATTATTCTTACTCTGGAGTCTAGAGGAATCACTCATAATGGTGTCTCATCATAAGTAAATTCATTGAAGAAATTCAGTTATAGAGGTTGGTCTGGGAATGACATGGAGATCAAGAGGATAATTTAGTGCTCTGGAGAAGTCTGCCCATCATCCCCATCAGTTATACACTTGGGTGATTCTAAGTCAGAGGACAAGAATCCCTTAGTTGGCTTCAATTTCTACACAATGACAAACTCTGTGTATTGCAGACTATGATGCCTTGTTCTTTACAAGAAAGGTAAGGGTTTTTAAGAGAAAAATGTAATATGAGTGATCTTTGCCTTATTTAGTAACTTCAGAATCAATATCCAATGTAAGAATTTGGCTTGGAGTACTTAGGGCCACATTTGTTTACAATCAAAAGTTGCATGTATTCATGTGACTGTATGATCCTCTTTGAATCTATGGCATTATAAGCTCCATGATGACTTTATTCACTTGAGTAAGAATTTGCATGTAGCAAAATCCCTAAGATACTAAAAATTCAGTAAAAATTAGTGAGACATGAATAGAGTAATTGTGTTAGTTATTTCCTCTTCATGTTTTGAGACACTTACTTAGATAGGTTCACTAAAGAATTCTATATGCACGTGCTTGTGTGTGTGTATACCTGTGTGGTAATGAGTTTGAACTCAGAGCCTGCTACACTCGACTTCTGATCCTTTTAACATATTATTATATATTATCCTTAATTTTTCTGCAACAACAATTTATCTTTTTAGATTAGTTTACAGCATATGAATTAATTTAATTGAAAATAAATAGTATAATTTGAAAGAAAAACTTTTATTTTAACAAAACAATTAGGACCAGAGAAATAATTTTAAAGCAGTAGAAGCAATGTTCAATAAAACAATAAATTGATGTCATAAAAGTTTTAAAAAATAACTAATTATGTGACTATACTTCAATTATTTCAGCTTCTAGCTGTTTAAGAGATGAAAGAGGTAATTGAAACCTTTTGAAGTTTATAATTATAATCATGCAATAAAGCAAACAGTAAAGTACATTAAAGACATAAATATCATTGCATTATTTTCTTTACTAATTAATTTCAGGAGTCCTTCCTGACTGTAAGTTCTCCAAAGTTTTGTATAGGATGATATAATTAGATGAGTACATCCTTAGATTTGCCAAGGCCTTAGAAACATTCTTTTAATGTGTATTTTCTGCCCAGTCTCTGGAAAAGCTGATAATTTCATACAATTACTTGTTACATTTATCATTAAAGAAGGTATCACTACCAAATATTTTGTTCCTGTTGCATGAAATTCCTGGTTAAATTCATCAGAATCACCTGATGAATTTCTTAAGGGTCTAGAATTTACATTGATGGAGAATGATGTGTGTGGATTAAGTATGCTGTCTGGAACACATATTGAATGAACCTTTGGTTATTCTAGAGCTTAGCAGGTTTTTATTTCTATTCCCTCAGAGCTGTGGGATATATGAACATAGGAGAATAGGGCCAATGTTCTGTTTAGTAATTTAAACCAGTTCTCAGAAGGGAACCCTGTGTCCTATCAATAGATATGAATAAATTTCTTACACATAAACTTTAGGATATACCATCTAAGTGCTTTATCCTTGGAATAACCTTCAACCTTGCTACACATCCCAATGTTTTACCCAGTGGAAAAACTGATATCTAAATTTTGCATGGTTAAATGATTTTTTTTCCTATGCATCCTTTCCTGTGTGTAAGAGGTTTTTGATCCTACATTTATTCTGGAAATGCATGTAAAGGTGAGCCTGGATGAAATTACCATTTGAATTAGTAAAATGACTAGACAAGATTGCTCTGCCTCACCTGGGTGGTGCTTAGAGAGTTAACTGAAGGACCTCTTCCCAAAGAAAACCCCCAGTAGGGGGGAAGTTTGCCTACCTGCCTGCTTCATCTGCAGCTTTAGTCTTCTGTCCTTGACCCTTTTGTCAGCTGGTGCTTCTCTTCTAGTTCTCAGGTCCTTGAATATGAAAGGTCTTAGAGTGTCGACCCAGATCTGGGGATTTCTCAGCTTTCCGGTTATACACACTGATTCATATTCTTTCTCTCTGTTTCTCTGTCTCTCTCTGTGTTTCTGTATCTGTCTCTCTCTGTGTCTCTCTGTCTCTCTTTCATCCCTCTCTCTTGTAACTGGAGTACTCCTGTGTCCACCTGGCTACTGTTCAGGCCCAAATAAAAACACAGAGACTTATATTACTTATAAATTTTATGGCTGTGGCAGGCAGCTTGCTATCTGTTCTTATGTCTTAAATTAACCCATTTCTATACATTTATACCTTGCCATGTGGCTCATGGCTTACTGGTGCTTTACATCCTGCTCCTCATGGCAGTGCCTGGCAGCATCTCCTTGCCTCAGCTTTCCACCTCCCAGAATTCTCCTCCTCCTTGTCCCACTTATACTATCCTTCCTGCCTGGCTACTGGCCAATCACATTTTATTTATCAGTCAATCATAGCAACATATATTATATACACATACATATACCTACATATACACATACATATATATATACACACACATACACACACACACACACACACACACACACACACACACACATATATATATATGACATCCCACACTCTCTCCTCTCTTTGTCTCTCCCTGCCCCCCAGTGTGTGTTTTACTTTCAAATAAAAGCTTGACTCATACATGTAGATTTACTGAAATGCTAGAAAGTTCATGGAAGATGCAATATTATAATATATCAGTAACCTAGATTATTTCAACTGCTGTTCAGTGAATATTCTTTTATCTGCCATCATTCATATTATGCTGAACTTATGTCATGCTGGACTCGTGCTGATTCATGTTATTTCAAGCCTGAAACAAGGTAACACTATCTCCATCAGCATTTACTTCAGCTAGGATTGATGCTATTAGAGTTCTATATTTTAGATCTTCTTAATATTACTTCTAGGTAAGAGCCATGTGGTTAGGGAAGAAGGATAGGGTAGTCTTCACACTGACATAAGAAAACATACCCTGGTCATCATCTAGCTCTTTGGCATCTACGACCTTTTCCAAGAGGTACATGAATAGACTTTTATTAATCTTCTCCTTATAAATACATTCAGCTGCTACTATTCTTTTCCCATGGCTATCAGCAAACCAAAGCTAAAGCTAGAAAGTAGGCAATGTTAGGAAAACAAATCCTAGAAATTGGTACTCTCCATTTGAGATATGTTTTATGTTAATATTACAAGGTTTTGATCTAAAAACTCATTTTATTAATTTATGATTAAATGAAATTTTAGTTCTCAGTGGGCTTTATTTGGTGAATGAAATTGCCCCAGAATTTAGCTACTTGTAACCTATTCTTATTTCTTTAGTTTTTAAGTATGATGTAAGACTATATAATAAATACAAATTCTGTGCCCTCGTATGCATCTACTTCATGTTCATTTAGCTTCAGCTTGGGCTGTAAAATGTATATTTGTTTCTTACCCTTCATTTTTTTTAATACAGCAAGAATATCCATTTGCTATCACTATTTTTGTTTTGTTTTGTTTTTTGAGACAGGGTTTCTCTGTGTAGCTTTGGTGCCTTTCCTGGAATTCACTCTGTAGCCCAGGCTGGCCTCGAACTCACAGAGATCCGCCTGCCTCTGCCTACCGAGTGCTGGGATTAAAGGCGTGCACCGCCACTGCCTGGCTTACTACTGCTATTTATGGAACGTCTCATGTGGTAGTTGCTCTGCTTCATTTTGACTGAGGAGAGCTTGCATAAACGTCAATATAAAATTAAAATCTAAAGTATATAGAGAACTTCTTGCAAAGTAAGTTCAGTGTTGTGTCAATTGGATGTATTAAAAATACATTGGACAGCCTTGTGTACACTTTGCAGGGAAGCCTCCTAAGTTCTCCTGAAAAGAACTTCAAGCCAATGATTTTTTTTCATAAACTTGTTCAAAAGGAAGGGATCTTGCCCAATATTCTGATATGATAAATTGTTTAGACACAAGATCGTTCTCTGAAACAGCCTATGTTTAGTTGAATATTTTCCACCCTTTCCTCCATTAGACAAGATTGTCCCATTTCTTAAGTAGGACTCTCTTTTAGTGTAGTGTTTAGCAGGCAACATTAGAATGTTTCTCTGGTTTTGATGTCCGAAACGCTGATGAGTGAAACACATTGAAATAACATAAGTCAAATGTGTATTTCCCCAATGTTTTAGGAATGGTCATTCGTATATGAGCTGTGATTCAATATAATTTACTGTGGTTAGCTTTGTTTTCACATAGTATGGAACTCAACATAGTCTATAAAATGTCTTGTTTTACATCTCCATATTTGTATTTTGGGGAGATAAATGAATACTTTCTATTTGGGCCAGTGACCATCATGCTTCTCTTATTCTCAAGCCTAGATTATTTTTGTTTTCCAGACACTTCAGCAGATTTCCAGTCCTCTTATTTGTGGCTTGTAACATATTTTTTTGAATCAGTAACAACCTAAGTTAAAGTGACTTAATATAATATATTGTGTCATATAAATCACAAACAGAACTAACAATTTACCGAACACTTGCCAGTGAAATTGAAGTCTAAGGTCTTGTGTATGGTCTCGGCAGCAGTCTCCTTAGATGTGGCTGCAAAGCCTTATTCTGCTGCTTGGTACACTCTCCTCTCATTGTCTTGCCTTCCCAAGAACTGTTCCTCTTGAGTACTTGGGCCCCTTGCTCATGTCTTCCGTTCCATCTTTTGACCCCGGTTACCACTCATTCTCTCTCTATTCTCCCTCCTCTATTCCTCTGTGAAGGGGTGATGGCTGATCTGCTCATCCAGCAGAAGCCTCTGAGAAAGCAAGGCATCCCACCACTCTTGATCAGTTTCATGCATTTACACCAGTTGTCTTGAACAAGAGTTTTCTCAACATTACTTGCCCTAGAGACTTGCCTGTTATTGCAATTTTTTGGGTCAAATTATTGTCATAGAAAGAATGATATGCATAGGTTATCATGAGAATAATTATTTAGAAACCTGATAACACTTAGAATGGAAACAAAACCATTCTCATGAATTAAATAATAGCTAAAAAATTACCCAAACTTGTGTGATTTGTAATATACAGTGAAGACAAAGTTATGAATCAGGGTCCATGAAAAAGCCTGCAATCCCTAGGTAGATTATCAGAGGAGATTTATAAATTTGTGTTGCATGCCTGTATTCCTGATGATGAAAATCACTTCTTTGAGTTATGACTAAAGATTTCCCCAAGTTCATAGAGGAAAAGAGCTCCAGGTTTCATCTCAACATTATCATTCATGAGCTGCAGGTTTTGAGGAAAATATAAAATGGTTAAGTTTCATTTACTACATTTCAAAATGAAGACAATGATGATAAAATATCTATGTTTGTTGCTGGTAAAAAAAAAAAATAAGTAATGTGTGTTAGCTCCTAAAACTAAAAAGAAGAAGGGCTTGGAAGATGGCTCAGTGGATAAGCATGAGGTTCTGGGTAGAACAGCCAGGTGTGGCCATGCTCACCAGTGGCCTCAGCTTTGGTAAACAGAGAGAGGCAGGTTCCAAGAGCTTGCTAGCAAAGCTTTATTAGCCTAGCAAAAGAAGGTGAGTTTCTAGTTCAGTGTAAAAGCTTCTCTCAAAGACATAAGGCAGGAAGCGTTAGAGGAAGGCACCTGAGTTCTGTACTGACCTCCCCATCCATGCCTGTGCATGTACACTTACGCACTTGTTCCCATGCACACACAACACATATGCATAACAAACAAACAAATAAGTAAATAGATAAATAATAATTAAAAAAGAAAATGATAAGGTGATATTACCTGGTAAGTTAAACAACTTACTAAATTAATAAGAAAAAATCTGATGTCTATAACTAATGATTTTCATAACGATCATTCAATATTAAGGAGTGATAGCAATTGTAATCTTCCTGGATATACCTTAGTAAGGAATCATGGTTTAGATTCTAGTATAGTATAGGTATATTGTGTGTTGTGGGTTTTTTTCATAGTATGGCATTGGGTTTGGGATACAAAATGAAATGTACAGGTACATAATGATGCCAGAAGAAGAAGACGGGAATCTTTCATAAATTTCGCCTATGCCACATAGCACATTTCCTATTATCCATATATATCGTGGTACTTCAGCCAAAGTAGGTGTTTCCTTGGGCATCTACAGACACATTAGAAATTTTCCGCTACTAAATATGAGTTTTTCCCCAAGCATAAAATTGAAAAGAGTAATTGAGATTGTTAAGAAAAGAGGACCCAGTCAAAGTCCATAGTGTTGGGGTTGTAGATGTTGAAGAGCAGGGTCTGTCCTTTCAGAGGACCTGGGTTCAATGCCCACATAGTGCCTCACAACTGTCTGCAATTCCGGTTCCAGGGGATTGGACACCTTCTTGTGGTCTCTGTGGACCCAAGTCATGCATATAGACAGGCATGAAGGCAAACACTCATACATAAATAGTAAACATAAAAATTAGGGAAGCAAGCTGGTTGGTGATGGTAGCACATGCCGTTAATCCCAGCACTCAGGAAGCAGACCCAGGCAGATCTCTGTGAGTTCAAGGCCAGCCTGAACTACCAAGTGAGTTCCAGGAAAAGTGCAAAGCTACACAGAGAAACCCTGTCTTGAAAAACCCAAAACAAACAAACAAACAAAACATTAAGGAAGCAAAGTCCTTAATATTATTGTGCTTATGTTAGAAATAAATAGCATAGATCCCAAAGATTGGCATTGTATCCATTAGACAGAATCCTATTTGTTTATAAGAAATCTAATATTTTTAAATTAAGATAAACACTTTAAATAAAATAAATGTATTTATTGTCCAATATTGTTAAAGTGATCAGCTCTAAAACATGAATAGATAGATAGAGAGATAGATAGACAAACAGACAGACACACAAGAACTCTCAATGGATTCAGCAGTTTGTAGGTTGTAATTATGTATTCATTCATATGATGATATAGTACTTTTAAAAAACAAGGCAATGAGTTTGAGAGAGAGTTTGGGGTGCTCTGGAGAGGGTTGAAAGGGCATGAAAAGGAAAGTGGAAATGATATAGTTTATTTTAAACTGAGATATTTTTAATGCACGTTACTGGTGGAATGGCAGCTTATTGTGAGCCTCACATAATGAGTCCTGGTCAGAAACAGAATCAAGAGTCTGGGGTCATTCACCAACCTGGGTGGGAAGAATCACTTGTGCATGAAGCAAGGCCCAGCACCTCCCATTCAGAACTACCCCAGTGCTGTTTACAGGGAAGCGCAGAGTGCTGAAGGTAGGGAAACATCCGCCAATGCCTTTTAAGCACTTCCTTCTGATGACTGGTGTCAGAATGAGAAGTGCATCTGTTTCCCTCCCTGCAGTTAATGTTAAAGAGAACTGGACACCAAACGCTAGCTGTCTTTAGCAGGAAACACAAAGGATGGCACCAGCCACGCTCCTTTTACGCGTCCACAATTCTACTTCCTCCACTTCTTTGTTCTTCCTGCTTTCCCTTCTGAAACAGGACATTTGATTGACCCTGGCTCGGAACTTCTGCCTCCTCCTTACCTTGCAACTTTCTAGAAACTGCTGCTGTTAGCTTTCGGTTATTGGTGTTGGAAGTTTTCCCAGTGCTTCTCCAGATCCTAATCCACATGATTAACCAGATGATGTTGTCACTGCTCTCTACGACATGGCAATTACAAGCAGAGCCTAGAAAGGTTTCTACCCCTAAATGAGATTCAGAGTAAAGTCTCTATGCCACCATAAAGGTTAGAAGAAAACCGTACATCTGTTACATTGCTTTAATTCTCACTCCAAAGGACATTTCTTTTCAATATAAAGACCTCAGTCATGCAGCATTGAATAACAATCTGTTGACAGTAAAACCATGCAGGATTAATTATTAGAAAGCAAAATCCTTGAGATGTCATCATTTTGACAAATGCTGCCATCTATAAGCAGCAATACTGGCAAGAAGTCACCAGATCTACCACAAAGCACCCTGGAGGCAGAGACAGGCAGATCTCTGAGTTTGAGGCCAGCCCGGTCTACAGAGCATGTTTCAGGACAGCCAAGGGCTACACAGAGAAACCCTGTCTCAAAACAACAAAATAATAATAACAGTAATAATAATAATAATAATAATAATAATGATGATGATGATGATGATGTTGCAAATTCAAATACCTGCAAATTCAGGGAATATTCTTGCCTTGAAGAACAGTGTGTAAGAGAGCAGAGCTGGTTGGCTGGGGTCTAGAATCTCTAGCAAGTAGCTAGTTCTAGTCACTACTAACATGCAAAATTTGGACTCTTAAAGACTTTCTGGTTCTCAAACAGTATCCAAAAATCTGGAAGTCTATATGAAATATTTTTAGCTCTAAAATGCTTAGATATTTTAAAACATGGTGCTTCCCGAACAGAGCATTTTGGTCCAATTTTCTGCTTGTGCTCTCACGGCTAGTTCGCCTGTGTTCCTGTTTTATGTCATCAAATGTCCCAGTGTCAGAGGGATGATTGACACATATATTAGTAACCTCTGGTCCGGTGGAGGAGACAGATACAGGATGGCGCATTCTGATGGAAGTAGAGGAGAGAAAACAAGTAGTAAAATTCATAGGAAAACCCTGTTTTCACAGTTCATCCATTCTGGTCTAGAAGCAGTAGCTCTGACGAGTGCTGACAGCAGCGACTGAGGCTGAAAAGTCAATAGAACTGCTAGTTGCTGGTCAGGTTACCTTGTTAAAACAGATTCAGCAACCACTGACTGGGAGTCCTGTGGTAAGGAAGAGCAGAGAATACGTGGATGATTAAAGTTTTCAAATATGCTGATGAACCATTACATGGCACTCAAGAATGCTTTTGGAGTCCTTGGCATACAGCTGGGAAGTACTTTGCTCAGAATGTTCTCTTACAGAGGCTTTCATGTTATGTTGCTAACATCCTCAGAAATTCCTTCCATGCTTTGCTTCTGAGTTATATATAAAGCGCAGAAAGTTTTGCTTTTGCATTTCTTAATCTCTTTGAGTGGGCATCATGATTTTATTTTGGGTGTACTTTCCTTCCATGACACTTCACCATCTACAATTCCTCCTCCTCCTCCTCCACCTCCTCCTCGTCTACACACACACACACACACACACACACACACACACACACACACACACACACAGAGAGAGAGAGGGGGGGGAGGGAGAAAGAGAAAGAGAGAAAGAGACAGAGAGAAAGAGACACAGAGAGAGAGAGAGTGAGTGAGTGTTCCTCTTTTTACTCCAAGTCTTGTCTGGAAACATTTACCCGATGCTTCCTATTCAACAAAATACAGCGATCTGATAAAGGAAGACTAATGTTCCCTACTCCTTCCCACAAGAAGGCTCATGTGAAAGCATAAATTATGACTTATAACCACTGAAAGTGGAATTTAATTATCCATCTTTTGTGGCCACTTACTTTGCCTTTTGATCTCAATTTCATGATCAAAAGGAAATACTCCCTCCTTTTTTTGCTATTTTTAGATTAGTAGAAATCTTTGAAAGAAATGTAAAAATGCCAATGTAAACAAGTCAATGAATTGAACAGTATGGCAAGGCTACATTTTTATTTTAAACTTTATCATAGTTTCTTATAGACTAAGCTAGACCTCTTTCAAAACATGGCTCACTACTGTCCCATTCATTTCAGGTTTGTCAGCTTGATAGTTAATTATAGTAACTGTGATTGTAGGAGTTCACTCTAAGTGTGCAAAGCTCAGATAATACATTTGAACTGCTTTTGTAATACAATAGAATGGGGTAGCAATAAAGAATACCAAATGAAGGCTTTATACTATGTTTATAATAAAAGGAATAAATAAGATAAATAAGCAGGAATAAATGTATACCAGAAATAAAATAAAAGCTCGAGGGTTTTGGCTTCTTTTTGTTTGTTTGTTTTAGAGAAACTGCATGAACTGGGTAACTCACTCAGATTTAAGTAAATAAGTCCAGTAAACAATTTTAAGGATGAAATAATGTGTTCATTTGTCCATTTACCCATTCTCCCTTTCCTTCTCCCTCTCTCCACCCCCAACTAGGGGTGTGTGTATGTGTGTGTGTGTGTGTGTGTGTGTGTGTGTGTGTGTGTGTGTATGTATGTGTGTGTGTATGTGTGTGTGTGTGTGTGTGTGTGTGTGTGTGTGTACACATGTATGTTTCAGTCCTTTTAGTACAGGTCCCTTGTCTTACATCCAAAATGTAACAATGAATTTAATTTCCTGTCAGAATTCATTTGGATTTTTTTAACCCAAGTAAAAAAATCTTTATAATTATCTAAGACTTGGAGAGCATAGATAGGTTTATTATAGATGATAAACCATCCACTTTGCTGGCTTTATATGACCATGATCCATCTACATCTTACCACTTCCTCTGCTACCATCTACATCCAAACCACTAAGATTTCTCCCTTAAATTATATTGATGGCTTCCTGTTTCCCTGCTTCCACTCAGTCTAGGGATGGTTCAGCCACAGGGAGCTTCATAAAAACATATTAAATGTAAGCTGACACATAACGTTTCTAGTTTACTGTCAGAGCATATGCAGAATACAGAGAGAAAGAAGCAAACGATGATACCAACATATTAGCTCAACTCAGCAGCTGACACCACCTCCATTTTTATGACAACTTTAATGGGATTTTAATTTAGAATGAATTGAATGATAGGAAAATTGTCTCTTCTACTGAGGTCTGTTCTCTAGGATCAGAGGTGGAAATATCAAGAAAGTCAGGTTATTAAAAGGATATCCAAAAGACAGATATATTTACAGCAGAAGAAACATTAGGACAAAGAAAAGAAAAATAATTATTATGAATATAAATTAAATTGATTACATGATGGGATATATACTTATATGTATACATACATATACATATATATATATATATATATAATTTTGTATGTATAGAAAAGTATAGGAAGGATAGAGTTGGCATGAAAGGAGATAAAGAAGAATGCAGAAGAAACTGGGATAGCAGATATAGGTATCAGCACCTCAAAATGAGAAATAAATCTTACTTGAGAGATTGTTCAGAGATCAAGCAGGTTTCTTAAGTGAATTTCTGGATCTAGAGTTGATAAAAAGGTCAACAGTACATTTTCTAATACCAGAGTGGGTGATGTGAGAAAAAAAAAAAAAAAAAACCACTTAAGGGTATTTAAGTTGATAAATTCTCTAGGGGAAAGTATAAGTTAAAAATAGGCATTTAAATAGAGGTACAGTAGAATAGAAGCCTTTAAGGCAGCAGAAATGATGAGGAAGAATTGGTGGGGACTGGACACAGTAGCAGGAAATCAGGAAGATTATTTTCTCTGAAGCCACAAGAAGGAAGGACAATTTCCTACATCAAACACATAGAGCAAGCCATGTGGGAGATAACAACTGGCCAATAGTAAAACAATATTACTTGACCAAAAAAAAATGCGTGGCAAGGATGAAAGGTAGGCTCATAAAATGCAATGGGTACAACTATGTGGATATAAATGAGGTGTTCAGGATTTCTTGGAAAGACTGACTTGATGGCTGATTTTGGTTTTTTGGGGGGTGGGGAGTGTACTGTTGCTGTCAATTTTGAAGAGGAAAAGATTTCAAATCTTCAGACAAGAAGATATTTTTTATGTTAAGAACTACAAGTTTGAAGACACTTCTCAAAATATACAGCTTGTTCACTGGCTGCCAGGGACCCATCATGTAAGCAACTTAATTTTTATTCATAATAATTGTTTTTCTTCTCTTTGTCTTAATGTTTCTTCCGCTGTATTATAATAGCTCTTTTCCTTGGCTACTCTTTTGATATCTTGACCGTCTTTTGTTATTTTCACCTCTGAACCTAGAAGATGAACCTCAGTTGAAGAGACAACTTTCCTTTCATCCAACTTCTTCTAAATTAAAATCCCATTAGCGTTTCCATAAAAACGGGCCTGGGGTCAGCTGCTCTGTTTATTTATGAAAGGGGATGTTGGCGTCTTTATCTTTGTCATTATTCTATCTGTAACTCTACACTCACAGCTTATTCATTATGAGGACAGATGATGGGACATCTTCAGGACACAGAGGAGATTTAGCACAAAAACTATCAGCAGGAAGAAAGTTCACTTAAGGCTGATGTAGAAAATGAAGCTCACTGGGAGTCTGCTCATTCTAATTCTTCAGATGTGGGATACCTTTTCTATACATACATTTGCTCCAATTCTATGAACTACTATTTTTTTTTTTTACATTAAACTCACAAGGCATAACGTAAATTGAGGCTATTTTAGTTGTGATGCATAGCATCTCACAAAAGAGGTCCACCTTTTTTAGTTAATGGTTAGAATCATGCATTTGCTTGAATGTACACTCAATGGTGGCTTTGTGAATAGCTGTTGTCTGCTCTATTCCTTTGATCTTGAAAGGAGATGTGATGGGAAGAGATTGAGTCTTCTCCCATTACACATTTTATCTGTTACTGAAATACCTCCAAAGTATATCCTCTTTTATTTTAAAGGGAAAAAAGATAGTTCATTCTGGAGCTCTTTTGAGTGACCATAAATGAGGAACACAGATTTAGGTTATCCTGAATGTCATGTTCCAATGTGGAAGCAGTTTCATAGTTTGGCAGAACAGACAAAGTCATAAATCAAGATAACTTTACCACATTGGTACATACATCAGAGAGGCAGTTACACAAAGATGAGGTTAGTTGCTATCTCTTAGTTTTTAAAACTTTCCCTCTGAGGATCTCAGAAAGTAGCTCCATCATAGAAGTGTTTACCACACAATCAAGAAAGCCTGAGTTTAGTGCCAGCACCCATGTAAAAATGCCAACATGATCGTATGTACTTACAATGCTAGGAATGGTACATAGAGATGAGAGAACCCCGGGTATCATTGACAAGCCAACATAGCCTATTTGATGAGCTCCAGGCCAAGGAGACACCCTGTCTCACATGACGTGGATACTGTTCCTGAGGATGATATGAGTTTGTATCCCAATCTCTACATAGATGTGTGCATGCCATATATACATATATTATGCATGATATACATATACATATATATATATACATACACATTTATCTTCTGAAACCTTAGTTGAGTACATAGTTGGTTATTAGAAAAACTTCTATTAATTGTTTATCATGGTTAGTGACCTCTAATGAGGATGCCACTTTTACCTGAATTTGAACTCTAAGCATGGTATTATCATTCAAAGAATTTCCCTGTTCCATTGTCCCATAAATACAGAACTTTGATTACTGGAAAGAATTTTTATTAAACTATATATCCTGATTTTTTTTATCTTGGCTTATAAGTATGTGATAAGGATTATGTCAGAAAGTAGTAGGCCATAATAGCCAAAAGCAGAGATGAGAAAGGTTCAGAATTCTGAGTTCAGGGTATGACTTCTGTAGGTCTATCCTCTCTTGACTTAAGCTTAGAATTGAAGTGATTTCATGGAGTATTTGTGGCATTCGTGTCTCTTATAATTTCCCCTATATAATTTATCTGCATGAGAGTTGGTGCTTGCTTTCTTCAAGGCTGGTTATGCCATCTTGTTACTTTATTTCAAGGAAGACCCTCTAAGAGAACTAAGAAAGAAATCTGAAAGGAATATAATAGAGAATAAAGTAAGAGTGAAAACCTTATTCTCATACTTACTGTCCACTATCAGCAAGGTCAATATACCTACCTACCTACCTACATGTGGTACCCAAATACCTTTGAATTCTTCTTAAAATACTTCACATACACATACACACACCAAAAGCTACTTCTGTGTATAATAAAATACCATACAGATCTACAGGAACCTGATGATTTTTTAATACTAAATTGAATCAAAATTTGGAATTAAGATGAAGATATGTTATAATTTATAGAGGTTACTTAGGGACAGTAACACAAAATGCAACACTTTTTATTTGATACTATTGTGAACAAGTTAAAATGGTTTCATTTCTACAACCTTGTATCAACAGTAATTCACTTTGTTTTAAAGGAACTCCCTTCACATTTTATACTATTACTTTAACAACTTGTATGTATGAGGAGAAGAGCTATACAATTTAAAGGTAGAGAACACTATTGAAATATATTAGTATAACATGACCCCAACTTGCAAAATGTTAAAACAAACTAGTGACTGGTATGGACTCATCCAAGTATATGGTGTTTAGTTTTTCCTTTTCATATTTATTTCAAACATTTTTAGTTAATATTTTTATGTACCCCATCATATAATTATGAAAGATTATATTTTCAAATTAATTAGATTTCTTACTCTTGGAATTTCTTGAAAGTCTACTTCTAAAAATGATATGTTTTATTTTTTGAATAGCAATTAGCTTTATTATAAGCTATATTAAATATGAATGTCCATCCCACAAACATGTAGGTAAAAAAATGGGCATAGTAATATGTTTTTGTGTGTTCATCACAGGGAAATCTGAGTTAAGATAGAACACAGGATCATGGTTAACCTCTGTACCAGATGTCAGATCCTGTGGGCTTCCTTCCTTGACGTGAGTGTTGTTCCCACAAAGTGTGTACTGTTTATCACGTCAGGAATCCCCACTTCTATGGTAGCTTCTGACTAGATAAAGCATGGATTCTGGTCTAAATTTCATCACTTGCTTTCCATCTCCATGAAAATATTGGAACATGAGTGTAGATAGCAACATAATAAATAACTCAGTAACATCAGTATTTGGATTCAGGTGGATGTGCAGCAGAGAAAACCTGTTCACTCATAATAAGAAAAGAATCAAGTAGAATAATAAAATCATGTGTGAAAGATATTAGGTACAACAGAGCCAAGTAAGAAGTGAGAAGTGCAGGTGGGAGAGAGAGTGGGAGGGGCTTTAGGGAGGAGAGTGCAAGCAGAGTTTTGTTCCTGTGGATTGTCTAGTTAACTCCAGCCTGTTCTTAGAATAGAGAAGCCTTGAAATCATTATACCAAACTCTCTGGTAACCTAAATCCTTGCTATAGAATTTACAAATCAAGGTGATCAATGTAAGAAGCTAAGCTTGGTTTTTGTTGTTGTTTTTAATCTGAATGACACATTAAAACAGTGTCTGGAAAATACTTACAGATTTTATACTTGAGCCATGTAGCCTGAGTCCAGATTCCAGTTCCACCATATGTTAGTTCTGAGAGTTACATCAATTTCTTGATCTCTCTGTTGGAGGAAAGGGAGTCGGAAACATAACCACAGTGTTGGTGTGAGGACTTAATGGCTTTGATCATGAAAGGATTCAAATGAGTGCTTGCCATAGAGTCAATGTATTGTAGTGCTAGCAATGTGACTACTACTACTTATACTCACTAGAATTAAGAAAACCAAAGTCTCCATATTCTTGAGGAACACAAACAATTCCTAGAGTTTAGATGTCTATTTACTAAGAAGTCACTTTCTCTTATGTCTTCTCAGTTACCTATTTTTCCCATCTTTACCAATTTATGGTCTGTCTCTCTGTCTTTTTGCACCTTCTAGCAGGCTTCCAGACTCCATGTATCATCTACCAACTCATTTGACATCTGAATTGAAATCTTTAAGTTTTCCATCTTTCTAGATTGCAGCCTGGTAATCAGTTCTCTCTTTGCCTGATTGACACATGTGTCCACACAGCTCTATAGAATAGCTGTGGTTGATGAGATTTTGTTTTCTTTAAAGAACACTAACTCACTGTTATCCACCTCTTAGGACTATGACCTCTTAGGAGATGAGTAATTTATCAATATATTTGGCAGAAGCATGATACTGGGTAAGTCAACATGATCAAAAAATGTTAACTGGGTCTAGAGAGATGGCTTAGTGGTTAAGAATACTGACGGCTCTTCCAGAGGACCCAGGTTCAATTCCCAGCACCCGCATGGCAGCTCACAACTATCTCTAACTCAAGTTCTAGGGTACCTGACACTCTCAGACATGTGTGCAGGCAAAACACCAATATACATAAAATAAATTTAAAAAAAAAAACAGAAAAAAATATTATCTGAACCACTTCTTACTTCTAACATTTCTTCTGTGCCACACACTTGGAGATAGTTGTTCCTGACATTCCCTTTCTCAGTTCAAGTAGCTGAATGAAGTTGGTGGCCTGTTTACAAAGTGATAGCTATATGTAACTTCCATAATATTTTGGAAAACCAGAAAGAAACTAGCCCCATACAGAAGCTATAGACTGTGGCTGTTGACAGTGGGTTTTAGAATATTTTCTTGTGTTTTGTTATTTTGAAACATAATAGACTATTGTGTGTAAGTAGCAATTACAAACTGTTTGTCAGCATGATGTTCCAAAACAACTTATATTCAAAATTGCTTATTTCCACATAGACTTCTAATTACATATTGGATAATAAACATAAATATTAAAATCACTATATTGTAAATAGAATATAAAGCCAACAGCATATGTTTCAAGAAAGTATTGGAACTGACATATGGTTTATGACTTCATGTGGGCTAAATACATTGTGATTCACTGAAGAGTTTGGAAGCCTGTTACAGAAAATGGTTTCCAAATGGGCATCATTTAACAAAATGAATGCAAATACAGTCCTTAGAGGCAAAGAAACAAAGATACTAAGATTTAGGATTATATAATGCAATTTCAAATAAATATGTACTGGTTACCTTTGACGATGACTTCTTCCTCTTCTTCTTCCTCCTCCTCTTCTTCTTCTTCTTCTTCTTCTTCTTCTTCTTCTTCTTCTTCTTCTTCAACAAAAATGTAGTTATTGAATATACATTGGTGTTTTGCCTGCATGTATCTCTGAATGAGGATGTCAGATCCCCTGGAACTGGAGTTACAGTTGTGTGTAGGTGGCATTTTCTGTTCCACCAGCTGCTCCCCAAATAACCACATAGAAATTTAATATTAATTATAAATGATTGGCTGGTAGCTTAGGCTTGTTTTTTTAACTAGCTCTTAGAACTTAAATTAACCCATTTCCATTCATCTATATGCTGCTCTATGGGGATCCTTGAACCTAAGTCCCTGTTCAGGGCACCATCTGTCAGAGGCCAACTCTCACCTTTTCCAGGGTTCCTATGCAGAGGAGGGAGGGATAAGAAATATTAGGTAAAAAGAGAGCTAGATGAGGAGAAGAAAGACAGAAACAGAGGATAGCTTTGGGAAGACCTGGATCAAAATCCACCAGCCCAGAACTTCGTTCAAAAGGGCTTTTTATAGCAATGCCAAGGGGCAAGGCAAAAGACCTGCCCCTTGCTTGATACAGCCAAGTGTAGACCCTTTAGCTTCTTGAATCTCAACAAATCTAACGATTTTTGTATTTAATGCATTTTAGAGTAATATTTGCATTTTCTACTGATTTTATGTAAATACTGTTTGTCACAAAATGACTTACTTCCTTTGATGATCTTCTTAGCCTTCACAAAAATATTTGGATTAATAAATTAGTATTTTCTACTGTTTTCTTTTCACTGTAATTTAAGAGAAATATCTAGTATACCCTTCTAAGAGATACTTTCCTTTCCATATTTTAGTCTTACCTATGAAATTATATGCCATAATTTATGCTAAATAAAATTGAAAGTGGAAACAAATCACAGATTCCATAGTCAAGTACAGAGACAATTAGTAGAACTAGAACTTAAATCAAGACTTTTATTCTTTAAACTTGCTCACAACACTTAATCTTACTCAGCCTCAGTTTCTTTATCTTCAAAATAGGTACAGCATGACATTATAGTCACAGAAGAAAGTCAGACTAACTTGCTATTTTTCTTTTAAATAAAAACATCACTTTTTTGAAACATTAGCAGATACAATATACTTTTGCCTTCTAAAGTCAGCTACTGAAAGAAGCTTAGACAGCCATTGTTTGCCCATCACCTGTGTTATAATATAATTCCATGAAAGTGCAGAAGTTGATGGTTTATTTCATAAACTTTGTACATGATTTTTTCATGAATATTGTCAAATTTCATACAGTGATCTCTTCAGCTGCTAGGGAAGTCAAATACATTACCGAAATTATTGAAGTAGCTTGAATCCCCAGCTGGAATGGAATTTTTTAAGCATCAAAACATACTTTATACTCCAAAAAATAAACATCTCAATATTGGCCAAATGTATACTTTTCTGGTGGGATAAAATTGGGCAACTAAGGTAGACCATGGTGGTTAATGATTCAAATATATTTGCTTTTGTCATTCTTGAGCCCTCTTTGTGACATTGGTCGTATTTTTGTTATTTTTTGTTAGACTTGCATCACTGTTGCGTTAAGCCTTTCTTAAACTATGTTCTGTAGAGAGTTCAAGGGGCTTGGTGTAAAGAGTACAGCTTCATGGTAGAACAAGGGCTGAGTGTGAATAGCCTTTGAGTTCAGTCCCAGAAAGAGAGGTGTGCTGGGAGGGGGAGAAGGAGTTAAGAGAAAAAAAAATCTCTGAAATTGGGACATTTTCCAGGTGTCATTATTGCTCTAAAATTGTGTTTCTCCAAAAGCCACCCCTTACCTTTGTTTAAACTTTGTCTGACCTTCACTTTAATCACATGGCTCCAGTCTGTGTACCAGGTCTATTTTTCTTCTCTGAGAAACTGCAGCATATAACCACTTCACCTTCAACCTAAGATCAGTCATGAAACTGTCACCCAAACACAAGACTTCTGTGGAAGAACAGGGCCTCTATTCAATGCTCAGAAGAGTCTTGGCTCTTGGGCAATAAGGAGCTTGTTGTCTGCCAATCAACCAAGGTCATTGTACTTGAAGTTGGGGATGTAGAAGAAAAGATGGAGGGCAATAAAACAGGACATGAAGAGAGAGAGATGGGGCAGTATAGATACTGATGCATAGGGACCAGTAACATATAAGATCCAAGGGAAGACACAAAAGCCATGCATTTGGGAAAGAAGCAAGGGAAGATGGTTTCATAACTCTCCAACCTACATGTTGTGCCACCTATCAAATAGTGTGCACACATAAAAGGACTAGATGATTGAACAAGTGAATTGTGACACTTAGACGTGATGTGTCACTCCATATAACCTTAGGTTTAAAATAACAGAGTAGCAGTATGTTTAAAAGAGTAAAAAAACATCTCTCTTTGAAATGTGGTAAAAAAAAAAACAAAACAAAAAAAAAAAAAAAAAAAAAAACCTTAGGGCTTCTTGTTTTTTTGTCTTGTTTTTTTAAAAGCCAGATAGAGGTGATCTGTCTCTAGTCATTGGAAGTTCTAGAATTTCCTTAGGGAAATCACACTGGAATCTGGCCTTGTGCATAAGACTAATCTAAATTGTACACTAGTGAAAGCATGACATTTTGACAGTAAAATAATTATGAAGTTGTTGAGCCATTAAACAAGAATGTTTCTTGATTTTCAATCTCTACCGTGCATCTCTGTTACTGCTAAAAATGAAGTAAGGACAGATTATAAATTATATCCTGTGCTGGAAATTTCTAGATAATTTTGGCAAATTGTCATATAGTATATATACAAAAGTAATCAGTGTTCAAACCACACCAAAAAATTTACAAATTAGTATATAATAGGCTTAATTATGGACAGTTGTGATTTAATATTACACTTTCGCTTATTTTTGAGACAGTCATATTATATAGCCTAGGCTCCCTTCAAACTAATGATCCTTTGCCTCATCAGCCTCTTAAGCTGTCATGTAGATATGCACAAGCATGCCCCTATTCTGCTACTCATTTATAAGTGGTTACAAGTGTTAGCTTTCACAGTCTGTATTTGTGTAATTTGGTACATTTTATATAGTATATGTGTTTATGATAATGAATAAGCAAAATAAATTAGCACATATATGTTATGCAATCATGAAATATACATTTTTCTTAATTCTTAGAAACATCTGTTGGTATATTTGTATTTGGTACAATATTTGGTATATCTGTAAGCATTTTTTATAATTGTCACAAATCCCCAAAATAAAAATCTACTAAAGGAAATAAATCCATGTAGTTTAAAACCATGATATTCAATGGTAGACTATAATTCACACTAGGAGTGTTTTTGAATGTCAGCCGTAAAGCAGTACACACTTTCCTTAGTTTGAAAATGATCAACCCCTTTTTAAAAACTAAATAAATCCCTAACTTTTAAACATGACTTTTGAAATATGTTTCCTTTTTATTTGTGAGTATGTGCTTGTGGGCAAAGCATTTTTCCTGGAGGCTAGAAGAGGGTGTTGGATTCCCTGGGGTTGGCAATACAGACATTTGTGAGTACACTGATATGGGTGTGGTCCTCTGAAAGAGAAGCAAGTAATCTTAATCACTGAGCCATCTCTCTAGCCCCTAAAACATGAATTTTTTTTTTTTTTTAGATTTACAATATAATAACATTTGACCCTTTCCTTTCCTAACTCTAACCCTCCCTGTTTTCCTTTGAATTCATGGCCTCATTTTTCAATTATTATTGCATATATATATATATATATATATATATATATATATATATGTATATATATGAATATATATATGCATACATATATGAATATATATATATTCCTGTATGTAGCCTGCTCACTATGTATAATGTTACTTGCATGAGTGTTTTCATGGATAT
Organism: Onychomys torridus; assembly: GCF_903995425.1. Classification (NCBI taxonomy): domain Eukaryota; kingdom Metazoa; phylum Chordata; class Mammalia; order Rodentia; family Cricetidae; genus Onychomys; species Onychomys torridus. The sequence continues at coordinate 29,267,680 of NC_050462.1, read as the reverse complement.
TTTAAAGAACTTTGTGGTATATGTAAAGTGTACTTGAAATTTTCAGTACACAAAGTATTTTGATAACTTGTTGCCTCTTTCATTACTTCTCTCTAATTAATTCATTAAATCTTAATAATGTTTTTTGTTTTTGGAAATACCATGTTGCCATCTACATTCCAATGACAATTGTTTGGTTGCTTTATTTGGATTCTTGTTGTTGTTTGTGGTTTTGTTTGTTTGTTTGTTTGAGAGAGGCAAACTCCATGCAGCACAGACTGGCCCTGTACTAACAGCAAGCTTCCCACTTTCACCTCCAAGTGCTGGGACCACAGCTGTGCATAGTCACGCCAGCCGTGGAAGGTTTAGTGAGGTTTTCAAAGTTCATTTATGACATAAATAATATGTATAGTAAAAAATACCTTCAGATAGGAAAAATTGACCTTCAAATAATATTTGTGTTCCATACAAATGTATCTGTATGTATAGATATGGTGTACACATACATACACACACACACACACACACACACACACACACACACACACACACACACACATATATATATACCATTTAACTTCCTGACTCATTTTACATACACAAGAATTTCAATGCTCAGGGGACACTATCTGCTAGCCTAAAACAAAGATAAATCTGTGTCACACAGCTGAGATCCCAGCACTTGACACTCAGACATTCTTATAGAGGACCCCAAAATTGTTCCTTAGTTGTGAGTATCTTTCTTCTCTTCAGCACACCCTTTTCCAGTCTGGATTGAAACAGACTTCCCATCTAGTTTACTTTTTGAATATCACAGTGCCTGGATGTGTACCATCCATTCACTGAATGCTGGCTTTATGAGATGTTGTTAATTCTTCATTCTTTGTGGATTTTAATCACATCCAGAGCAGAAGCCCACTCCACCTCTGAGCCATGACATTTTGAGGAAGCCAAATTGAGGTTTTTATGAGATGCTCTGCTTTTAATTGAATGAAAACTTCAGCAGCTGTTTAGCTGGTTAAGACTTCCCGTAAATTTTACATTTTGTGCCTTTGCCAACTTTTAAAACTACTTTCGGAAAGAATCAGCAAACATTCTTCATCAGATTAATCCTGTCCTCCTGGCATGTAAAGAGATTACTGCCAGGAGCTTGATGCTTGCATTCACTCATCAGCAGTCAATCAGTCAATCATCTGATAACATGGGAAATGGTCTTAGAGATACACATATGATTGATGGTGCTGATCCTTCATCTGGCACCGAGTGTACCAGTGACTTTGACATTTTAGTCTTTGGTACTCCCTTGAGAGTTGCTATAGATGTTCCCATGTCATGAAAATCACAAGATAAATACTTTGTTTTTGTTTAAAAAGTCACATTTGAAGGGCAGCTTCTTAGTTTGGGGAGGCTCCATTAAAATAAGTTATTATCATGGACACTGATTCAGTTCTCACAAAGGTGAGCTGATACCCCGTGGAATGATTTGTTCTTGCTGTTTCTTCCCTTGTGTGAATAGGGAGTAACAATCCATGGGCCACTTGGCAAGTCTATTGTAGAAGAGAGTTAATACTGTCCAATTTGCAAAGCAGTTTTCAGATATCTGCTTTTTTCCCCCCTAACATGACAATTTAAGTTTATATCAATAAGCTGAAATCTTTGCCAGGTTAAGAAACTTACAATGGCTTGTGTTTCATTTAATGGTGCAATGTGTTCCACTTTACACATAATACCTCTTGTCATTTTTCAAGATCAGTCATTTCAGTGGCTTTTTAAAAACCAAGCAAATGCAGTGCCCCTAATTTCTAATAATCTTTCTGTTTACTGTTATGGGTTTAAGTGATGTGAACAAGCAATATTAGGATTCTCCAATCCCTGAATTCTTCTTTGGTGTCTTTTAATTATCCTTTCTTCCTTCCCTAGGAAAAGTTACTCCACCCTGGGTGTACTTTTTGAATAACAGCAAGTTTTCTTTGGCTTCTCCTCTGTGTAGAGCTGGGAAGGCCTGATTTCAATGTGTAATTAACTTTACTTTTTCAATACAATGGTGAGCCCACCTCAGATGTCATATAATATGTGTTATTCGGGGACATCATCTGTACCCTTTGTGCTAATGATTAATTTAAGCCTAACACTTATATTGTAGATAAAAGTGCTTTCTGGCAGCCATTGTAGCTTGCAAGTTTGTTTAGGGATTCTCTGAAATTTCCACTTCATGGCCCCCAAGAGACCTGTCAAATAAATAGCAGATGTAGAGATTACCAGTTACAGTTGCGTGCTTTACAAAACCAGACAGTCAGCCAGGGATTTCCCACTGGGTCTCCTCGTATTAGAAAGAAGCAAAGATCTACCAGCCACAAACCCAAAACTCATCCAGAGAGTGGAGTCCTTATATCTTTTAAATGTAACTCTGCCAATTTTTATCAGGAAAATTTGGTCAAGATGGGGGAAAACATAACTTCTAGAGAAGGTAGTCAGTTTGTGTCTGTGAAACAGCTGACTTCATTGCATTATTATCCTCCCTAGTAGAGCTATAAAGAGAAGGAAGTTTTAAATTGGTAGTAAACTTTGCTGTAGATTCTCATGGCCTTGAGCATTCCACATTCATTCATGGACTTCTCAAGGAAAACAGACCGAAGACCACATCTGGTTCTACCTTGATAGCCCAGCTCCTCAGGAAAACGGCACAAAGGTAAAGCAGAAAAAATGACTCATCCTATTGAGAGAAAAAAATATGATACAGAGATTATACTAAAGGCGATCATTGGAAGGTTTAAATGGAGGGTTTCCATAGATTTTCAACAAAGCTTGAAGTTTCAAATCTACCTAAATTTATTTCTCCGTTGTTTTCAAAGGATTTAAATTTGTGAGTGACCTTTAACCTACAATATCCAAAAGCAATGCATATGCAAAGGTTATCTTTCTATTGATTTTTTATTAAAGAATAAATTGATGATGAATATGATACATGTGACCAAAGAATAAATTGTGGAAAATCACAATATAGAAGTTAACATAATCCCAATGACCAAAGAACTGTTTTATTAATTATTAAGGTAGATTCTAGAAAATATAACATTCAAAGAGTGATGAAGTATTTACTGTTTAATATTAAAAAGTAAATACCAAAGACAGAGGAAATACATTTAATACCCAAAGATAAAGTGGGTAACATCTTCCCTGTCTGCATTTTATGTTGCCTCTAAATGGTGTGATACAACATGAAATAATAATGAACAATAAAATACATTTAAAATGTTAACAGATTAGACAATTACAATAGTATGTATTTTATTATCTAATAGCTAACCACTCAGCCTGATAAGTTTTGCTGATCTACTCTGTGTCATATGTTTTACAAAGTGACTAGCCCGCTTTAGCACTTTAACCTTGGATATAACTAAATGACATATATGGCATTATTGCTGATTTCTCTGCACAAGAATACTGTGACTTAACTAGTCTCCTCACAATAGTAAAGTTATTCATTACACAATTGCACAAATGGGGATTGCAGCCCAGAGTAAGCTGTCTCCATAGTTCATGAACCCCATTATTTTGGATGTTAACTTTTGGTTTAAAATACTGATAATGTTTTTAGGTTATTGGGTCATTTAAAAAGAATTTGAATGAGCAAGCAAGATACCTGTCTTATGGCATCATTCTTCGTCATTTGCTTAAATATGTTGCTGAGATTGCCTTCTGGAGCTGATGGGATTTCATGTAACCGGTGCTTTGCATGTTAAAGAGCTGTATTCTTCTGTTGTCTTCACTGAGGTGCCTAGAGTTGTCTGTTGCCGTGAGCTTCTCATGAAACTACTTATCTTATTTGCCAAAGTCTGCAGCTGTAGAAAGTACCAAGTGACCCTGAGGGGCAGGAAGCACAGGAAGGGTAGGATCCTTTTTTGATACTGTCGCATACTCTCAGAGGTGAGTAGGCAAGCCCTTTGTACAGAGTTCCTCTTCCTGCCTGGTCTTTCATTCTCCCATCTCTTCAGCCCTTTGAGATTTTGGTAATAACCATCCCTCTCTTTCCCTGTGGTAAATTTGATAGTAGCTTCCTGTTCTGGATTGTGTAAACATTCTCTGCTTATCTTTACGGTTTCTCCTTAATTTCCTTCGAAGCCCCAAAGCAAATTTCTTTTATTTAAAGTCACTAGAAATATTTTTATTCTTTGATTAGATCCTGGAGTCATAGAGTCACATTTTTGCATATTACATCTGTGACTCAATGGATCCACAGAGGTGGTCATTTCTGTTCTTGGACTAGAAAAGAAGGAATGGAACTTAGAAAAACTGATTCGTCTGCATCTAGCTGGGAGCATTGTTTTCTAGTAGGAGTATGAGTCAACTGTGTGCAGTCCGGATTGAATTAATCTTATTTGAGAAGTATACTTTGAGCTTATAGCTATTTACCTACCTTCCATGTAAAATGTATATAACATTATTCCCTTTCATGTGGACCCCAGGGTTTCATTGACTGTAATTTAGCTTATTAGATCTTTCCCTAAGTGAAATACATTTAATATCACTTTATGACCTTTACTGTGGTCAGGATTCCATGGTCAAGGCTATTTTGTTTTAGAAATAGAAATAGAAAAAAAACGTCAGTTTGTATGTTGCACAATGTTACTGCATTGCATTCACCAGTAATTCATAAAGTAAAACTGTTTGATGATATCATGACTGTTAATATTATTGGGACCTTTATGCCAGTCATATAACATACATTTACAGCCATTATAGTTATTAGAAAAATTTATTAGGTAGATTTTTTCCTTTAAACAAATAAAAGAAATAAAAAGCAATGATAACAAAATAAAGCAATACTTCATGTCCTAAGATAGCAAACATTTATTTAGTTAGCAATTTGTTGATTGGTCACCTGATCTGAACTCCTATCAATCAAGCTCATATCTACTCTATCTCATCTAGATATGGAAGTGACTATTTTGGGGAATCATATGGCTCTTCGCAACTTAGATCACAAGGGCTTGATCAGGTCCATATAATGTTGACTAACCTTTCAAATACCCCAGTTGTTCACATGGCAGCTAAGTTTTCCATGAGTAGTGAGCAAAAATCACCCATTCCATTATGTGTGTGAAGGTCACACTGGACAAAACCAGTCACGTGTCCACCTCTAATTCAGTATTGGAGAAACAAAGTCCATAATGTTGACATTGTGAATATTTACATTGTGAATCATTACAATCCACCACATAGAAGATATACAACTGGACTGGTATTTCATTTAAACATGGGCAAATAATAAACTAAAGAACTGTTTTGAGGGGGACATATAGGAAGAAAATTTTATAGAGGATAATGGAAGAATTATAAACTTTGCCTCAGTCTCAAAACAAGCACAAATATCACAGAAGAAAAAAAGGACAAACAAAACAGACATTTGGTATCTGTCAACCGAGAAATGAATGAATGGAGAACCAGTTTCTAATCAGAGATTGGTTTAAGATAAAGGTCAGGCTGTGGTCAGGGCTTGCTCTTCCAGCTCTTGATGGGGAGCTGACGTGACTTGAAACACTGGTTTTACCACATGAAGTAAGCGGATGATAATTATTGTATTTAGAATGTCTCAGAAGGCCCATACGTATCAGACGTCAGCCACTGGAGGATCCAAAGGAGCTATCCTGCTTCACTCTTGCGAAGGACACAGGAGATGCTGTTGCAATTCAGTATACTTAGAAACAAGTCTAGTAAGAAAAATGTCATTCAAACAAACCACTGTCTTGTGTATTTATCTTCTTCTGTGTCTCCTGCTCATGACAATATATGTTAGGCAAGTGTTCCAAGATCTGTAATTTAGCTTATTTCTTAAACTCTAATATGTTTCCTAGCAACTACTGAAAAGACATTTTTTTTTTTATTTTTCAGAAAAGGCAAAATAAATCACATTAACTTAGCACACATCTGCTTCCTTCTGAGAATGTGCATGTTCTCATGGAGGGAGTCTGTTGTGCACTGTGCTCAGAGGCAGACACTCTCTGTGTGCTTTCTGCTGGATCTCAGCATTAGGATGCTGGCACTCGAAAATCAACTGCTTATTTACCAGCATTGAAAAACCAATCTGTGATTATCTGATGGTCTTTTCTCACTGTGGGCCAACTGGATTTGGAATTTGAGGTGAACAACACATGATTTCTAAGAGAACTAAGTGATCATTTTGTTTTGAAAATGTTAGAAGTATTGTTGTGGTGGGTTATAAACTTTCCACCTTTTTAAGTAATATTTGTCAAATACATTTAATGTGTTCAGAGCTATAGGCTTTTTCTACCTATTCTGGCCCCTTGATAAGTCAGGGCTTGACAGTAACCCTCATAGTCATCTATAAAGCCTGATGATAGTCATCTCCTTCCAATCATGAAGATTATCCACTATTGGTGAAATTATTAAGGCCACTCCACGTAGTTAAAAGGGAGGTTTATTTTGTGGGGTAACTTACAAATGAAGGGATAGGTTACAGGGTCTGGCAAAGGTATAGCGCAGTCCGGCGGTGTTCTCTGGAGAACTCTGCTCGGTCTACCTCCAGTGTCCAGAGCCCCGAACCAAGAGAGCGACCTCCTCCTGATCCTCGGTCTTCGGCTCCCTCCTCTGCCCCGCCTTGTGGGCGTGATCATTACTGAAGCCTCAATGGGGGTTGGAACTTCCAGGCCAATGCTGGGTTGGCTATCCACTACATCTCCCCCTTTTGTCTAAATAAGAAAGTTCTAACCTAATACAAGACTATATACAAAGAGATGGTTATCAAATATTGTCCAGGAGTAATGAGGGATAATGACTTAGATAAGTTGGAATTACAATAAGTGCAAACAATATCAAGCAAAAAACACATAGTAAAATCCAGGGAAGGCTAGGGCATGGGTAGGTGGCATGTTACAAGGATCATTCCAAAAGGTGTACTATCCTAGAGAACCTGAGTCTAAGCAGTTTGATTATAAATGAGATCTCTTTCTAAAGAAGAAAAGAGGATATGATACAGATATAATAGGATTAAAGGATAGATTAAGGAACTTACTTCTAAAGAGCAACAACTTGTTTAAAATGTTTTACATTGGTATAGATTTTAGTCTATTGATACAAACTAAAAACTAATTTTGTTATATTGTGTGTATATTTCTAATCATGTTTAAGGTATTATGTTTGTATAGCTCATTTTAAATTGAAATGGATAATTAAAAATAGATTAATGATTAGTCATCTATGATAATCATACTCGTAGCCATGTTAGTTAAGTCTTCTAGATATACATAGACATATTTCAGATAGATAGGTAATCTTCAAATACTTCAAAGACCTACAGAATATGGCATTTAAAATACTTTTAAAATTTAGACTTTCTGGACAGTGAGACATTTCTGCTCCTGGCAGCACCAATTTACTTCCGAGAGGAGGATGGGCATTGAAGACACTTCATATGGAGTTTATCTTCACCTTGGCAAAAATAGCCATTTGGGCAAGAAACTGTTCTTGCCTGGACTGCTCGATCAACTGGACATGCAGGACCCATAGAAAGGTGACCACTAAACTTTGCTTGACAAAATGGTCCTTCAGGTTCCTGCTTCACAGAAGAAACTGCCAGACATTCTACACGACACTGAGAGAAGTGATTGAGAGACTCTAGCCCTGTGGGCTGAAGACAAATGCCCCAACTTTACAAAGAACATTAGGTGACTGTCCAGGCTGCCAGCTGTCTCTGTCTATTCTTATAAGGCTCCTGAAAAATGCTTACATCCTTCTCCTGGTTCTCAGGTAATATTATATCCTTCTGAGGTCTTTGATGTGGTTGAAGACTAGATAGTTATAATTTCCTCAGTTATGATACAAGATAAGTTAGATATAAAACTTTAGACTCACAAATATAAGATAGATAGGATATCTTCTTTAATATTGTAACTATAATTCTTGCTTGATAATTGTTTTGTTATATGTAATTGTACTAGGTAAAAGTTAAAACCTTCCTTAAAAAAAAAGAAAAGGGGAAGTGCCGTGGATATCGCTCTGTGTAAATAAAGTTCTGATTGGCCAGTGGCCAGGCAGGAAGTATAGGCGGGACAAGAGAGAAGAGAATTCTGGGATGTAGAAGGCTGGAGAGAGACACCGCCTACCGCCGCCATGAGAAGCAACATGTAAAGACACTGGTAAGCCACAAGCCATGTGGCAAAGTATAGACTAACAGAAATGGGTTAATTTAAGATAGAAAAGGTAGGTAGATGACAAGCAGCCTGCCACGGCCATACAGTTTGTAAACATGTAAGTTTCTGTGTGCTTTCTTGGTTGGGTCTGAGCGACTATGGGACTGGTGGGTAAGAGAGATTTGTCCTGACTGGGCCAGGCAGGAAAACTCTAACTACAATCCACATAAACCTCATCATATATATTGACAGTTGCAAGACCCTCATGCTTATAAATAAAAACTACACGCCTGGAATAATCAACAAATTGTAACTGTTATTAATAAAAGTACTTTAGACTCTGAAAATTATGTTCTTATTAGGAAATGCAATTTAGAATTGACTTAGGGAAAAATGTTTTACATGGTATAGCTCAAGTCTGTTACCTTAGAGTTAACATGGAACATCTATTATAATCGAGGATGAGATCTTTAGAAATGATAGGGTTAAACTCATCCATTGTTGAGAACATTATTTTGCATACAAAGAAACACAAGGCCACGTAGCTTGAAAAATTAACGTTGGTCTTTAATTGTACATGCAAATGAGGATGGTATAGTGCCCGTGAAAGTGTATAGATGTCAGAGAAGGGACAGCTTCCGAGCTAGCTTGTAGCTGACTAACCTAAAAGGTCCCCAAACTGATCCAGTCATCTTTGATTTCATAAAAAATAGGCTCAGAGGAGGAAGATGTGGAGCAGGATCTACAGAGTGACTGACACATGAAGAATAAAAGCTCGCCTTCGGAGGCATGTCCTTCTGACTTAAGGGGAGCTGCAGCAGTTGGATCAAAGCTCTCTCTGAGTCTCTTTGCCATTGAACTTGAAGTAAAATCTCTGCTTATTGGAACCTGAAAGTATTTCTTAGTTCAGCCTGGAGTTCTAATTACCTACTTTTCCAGAAGATGCCAGACCATCTGTCATTGGATAATTTTATGATTCTGTGTTTTTTCAGTCTTTGAGTGAAGAATAGATAGTTCAAAAGCTCTGCCCTTTCTGAAGCCAGTTCTTCAGATCACTTTAGTTGATGTCACCAGGGCACCCAAGAGCATCCTGATTCTTTTGATCGAGTAATTAATCCCTGAGACCAGCTCCTCTACTTGGGGGAATATTCTGCATCGTGGCTGGTTATTTTTTCTGACTTTTGCAGTTCCAGTGTATCTAGGCTTTCCTACTCTCCTATGGAGGATCTTGTTGCCCCTGCAGCAGAAGTGTCATTAGTTTTGAGCAATGTGCCAGCTCTGCTCCCCTCATTCTAAGTATCCTGACCAGTGCCCTCAATCCAAAACTCTTGGTCCCATGCTTCTCTCTGTGGGAATACTACGTGAGGAGTCTCATGTTTATGCTTCAAATGTGCAATCATACTGTGCTTCTTCTAGGAATCCAAACAATGGCTTAAACTTTTTTTTTTTTATTTGCTTGTTTTGTTTTACTAAATTTCTTTCATGTCAGTGAGGCAATGTCTGGTAGTCAGTTTGGAGTGCATAAGAAATACACTACACTTAAGTGTGTGTGTGTATGTGTGTGTGTGGTGGCATGTGAATGTATATGTTCAAGTTTGTGTGCACATGTATGTGTGCAGGTAGAGGCCACAGGTTGATGTTGAGAGTCATCTTCTGACTTTCTTAGTTTTGTAAAAGGATCTTTGGCTAAACCTGGAACTCTCTGGGATGGTGACAGCGGCTGACACATGAGCCCCCAGAGTCCTTTTGTCTTTGATCGTCCTGTGCTGGAGTTGAGTTGTAGACATGCACTGTCATGTCTGGCTTTTACATGTGTGCTGGCAGTGCAAATTTAGGTCCTTATGCTTACTGTGTAAGCATCCTGTACACTGAGCTATCTCTGCTGCTCCAACACACTCAGTTATAAAGAAATATGAACAGGGATGTTTCTGAATTTGTATCTGAATATATTTTTCTTTGGGATATATCAAGTATGGAGAGGGAATAACTTCAGAGTGAAGGTAGTATGTGAAAATAAATTATTTTATGTTTGTTAAGAATATAGGTAAAATCAAGCAAGGAGTTTTAGTACTGACATGTACAATGGCTTAAAATAATTTTGGAATGCTTTGAAAAAAACAATTTGAAAGTATTCTATGGCTGTAGAATAGATCTTAAAATGTAAATCATAGATACCACATTTCATTAATTATAATAGTGATGCTTCGTATTGCGTGATGAACTTTGCTTTTGCAGATGTTTCCCATTACAGTTAATCCTCGCTGTGAGATAGGCAGGGCAGATAAGAATCTGATCCCAGCATTTTCGAGAAGGAAAATCCAGCCCCAGTAGTAAGTGGTGGGACTGGGAGAGCTGCCGAGTGCTTCTGACTCCAGGCTCCAAACTTTCTACTTCTAAACCCTTCAGTAATCTAACTTTATTAGGGGGATGGGGAGGGAGGCAGTAGGCTAAGGAGGAAAGGTTAACGGATTGGGGAAATTACACATCAGTTTAGGTCAGCTTCCCTGTCTTGGAAGAATATTTAGTGCTTGTATTTTCTGTGGATCCTAAAACTGTTTTAGCCTTTATTGCACATCTTTTTCAAGAAACTGCTTCAATCATGGGATAAAGTTTATAAGAAAGATACCTTTTAAAAGAGCTTGGAGACTTGAACCTGTGTGTATAAACACAGTATGACATATGGTAATACGCCTGTCATTTTTGTATCTTTTTTCATTGTCATTTTTATTTTCCACTTTACTTCATGAAGTCCGATAATTTGTTAGGGGTTCATACGATATCCTTAGCCATCTAGCAATTGCGGTCCCTTTAAAATGAAAGGATTTTAAGATGAAATTTGGAGGCTTTTAAGGTGGCTGTTAATATGATGACATTTGAAGTCTTGGTGCTCTGTTGTGGTCCTGTGGTTCCCTCATTATGTGAGCTGTTTGGCTTTGCAGTGTGACAAAGCCCTCAGACCTATCTGTTGGCTGGTTGTTTTACAGGCATGTTCATCTAGTGCCACCCAGTGGCTCTATGTAGCTAAAGCATGTTGTAGAAGAGGAAAGGGAAGCAGATACATTGTGTATGACTTGAAGAAAATTTGTATTTGTTAAGGTGACCTTAACAAAGAAACAGAGGCCAGAAGTCTCTATATGTAATGTTTATATATACATATACATATGTGTATAAATAAAATACAAAATGTGTGTATATATTTATATATAAAAATACCTATGTATACATGTGTAATGTATATGTGTATGTATGCATACCCATACATATACATACATACATACATACATACATACATACATACATACATACATACATTTATATATATGTAAAACCTTCCAAATAGTTTTTGGCTTGCTTTTTGTTTGTTTGTTTGCTTGATTGCTTATTTAGAACTCACAGAGCAAGAAATAAGTAAAAATGACTAGAAATTCTGTGTTTTTAAAGTCTATTTTGCCCTGAAATTTTCACTGCTATTTCCTATGAACACAAGATGGATAGGAGTATACCCCGGCTGTGGAGTTTTGAGTTCTGTTACTTTTGCTGTGAATGTTATCTCTCAAATTCTAACTTCAGTGATTTAAGACTAAGCAGATGCAAAGTATGATTTTCCCACGTGCCGATTAATAATAAAGACATTAGGAAGAAAGGAAAGAGGCACAAGCCCTCACACTGAGGCTGGATAAGGCAACCTAGTAGGAAGAAAAGGGTCCAAAGTGCAAACAAAAGAGTCAGGGGCACCCCCCACCACTCACACTGTTTGTTGTTTCAGCCTCTGTGAATCCTTTTGAGCCCTGCTTAGTTGATTCTGTAGGCCATGATCTCCTGGTGTCCTCACACCCTCTGGGTCCTACAATACTTCCTCCTCCTTTTCTGCAGGGTTCCCCTGGCTCTTCCTAGTGTTTGGTTATGGGTCTCTGCCTCTGCTCCCATCAGTTTCTCTAATGACAATTGGGCTAGACACCAGTCTATGAGTATAGCAGATTATCATCAGGAATCAAAAAATAGGATTTTAAAAACTCAAGTTTTTTTTCATTTTATTGTCCTAAAAACAAAATGGAATCTAAAAGTTTCTGTACTATTATTTAAAAAATATTCTTTTGTTCAGTATATGTAGATTGCTCTTGCCTTGCTAAACCTATCAAACCATTAATGTGGTTTCTTCTCAGTGTTCTCTTTAAGTACCAGATATGGTAACAGCCATGGAGCCTTTTCCCCATATTTGAGATGACATACTCCTTTTGTATGCACCAAGAGCACAAATGATGAGCCAGAAGCCTTTTTTTCGCCCCCTGTACAGGGTTTAGCCACCATCATCTCAGGAAAATGTCTCACCCTGGATTAGGATCCTTTTCTTTATAAAGGAATTGTAACATTCTCAGGCCACTTCCTCCTAGGATTGAATGAGTTAAACTGTGAAATATTGAGCGAAGTACCGCATTTACAACACAGTGCCATGAAGAATGATATGTAGCCTTATCGGTAGCAATGGAAATGCAATGGGAATGAAGTAAACAACTGTGCTGTGTAATTATAACATTCACTGCCTTTCCTAAAAATAATTAAAAATATGCTCTTTGTAGGAAGAAAGATCATCTATCAGAGCCCATGGGTTAGAGGCAGTGTAGACGGTTCTTCATTATGTATTTGCTTTCTGTCAAGCTGGTTTGATTGTCCACACTGACCATGAAATTGCTCAGGATGACTGTGACACTTAGGTTAGCGGGAGAAATGCTGACTGAGTTGCCCAAGAGTTCAGCACATTTGAAATAGTAAGAAAGGCTAGAGAGGGGAAAACATGGCTTCAGTTGAGGGTGAGAAAACCTAATGAAAATATGGGAGAGGTGAACTGGATAGGGGGCAGTGCTAGGGTCTCGTGGGCAAGCAGAAGTGGAGGGAGTCTAGGCAGTCACTGTTTCAGAGACATCTACAAGGTTTGCAAAATCTTCTCACTTCTCCCTGGCCCTGCTCAAGGACAAACTATGGACATTAGTGTTTATGCTGTGGCCACAATGGCAAACACAGCACTTCCCTATAAATGCTAGCTGACTTCATCTGGTTGTGGATGGGATCTTTTATGTCTGGTCTGTTATTTTCTCTATAAGGAAACTACATACAAGAAAAATTCAGACTGTGTTATAGTTAGTAGGTAAACCTCCCCCTTCCTTTCATATCAGTTTACATATATGTCTATTTCTGTCCATCTAAAAATTTCTAGTGTCGGGTATGGAAACAGAGCAACATCAGGAGATTCCAAAGTGACAAATCATGGTGTGAATTTAAAATGATAAATGCAGTTATAGTAAAAATATCCACGTAATTTCTGTTCCATGGCATCTAAGACTTGAGCTGAATGTGTGTTTGATGTCTGTCCACCAAGGAACGTCTGGGAAGGAGAGTCTAGCTTGCTGATGATATGACTCATTTAATCTGTCTTTATGGTCAAAGTCACAACAGTAGGTTGCCAAGATGTAACTTTTTAGGAAGGAAGTAAAAAAAAAAATCTTAAGATCAGCATGGTGGTAAAAGAAAATGGTATTTATAAGTGTGAATGTCATTATCTATTTTCTTTAAAATTGGTAATCACACATGTAAAGAAGCTAACAATACTCATGGCATATGCCAGAATTATACTGATAGGCAATTGAATAATATATTTTAAAACATTAAAAATAAGTCAGTGTGTATTTTGGGTTATTTTTTGATCGCTTGTGATTCGGGCTGGCCTTGAACTCTCTAAATAGCTGAGGGCTGGCTCTGAATTCCTGGTCCTCTAGGTTCTCTAGCCAAACATTCTGTTGAGATAGTTCTAAGAGTAGGGGCACTTTTGAGTTGATTCGTATTAACTTGTTATGAACAGTTCTAGGAGAATATCTGCGGACTCCCTGTTGATGACTACATTAACTTTAAAGCAGTCTCTCTTCGGTGTCTGCTGAGTGGTTAACAACATAAGCAGCTAGCCTGAATTGCAAATTTGGATTTCTCCACTGACTAACTCTGTCCCACCTCCATTACCTGCTGACTGTTTATTGAACACGCCCTTTCTATGTCTCCACACCTTTGGTTTGTGGCCACAATCTCTCTTACTCTGGCTCTTTCAATATCTTTATTTCCAAAAGAGTAATTAAAATCATTTTCAGATAATGAATGTGAAATAGCTTCAAGAGTCATAGAGTTGGGGCTAGAGAAATGACTGAGCAGTTAAGAGTGGTGGCTGGTCTTCCAGAGGCCCTGGGGTCCACTTCCAGCACCCACATGGTGTTCAGCAAACATCCTAATGGCAATCCCGAGACATCTGATGTCCTTTTCTGGCCTCTCCAGGCATTGCCTGCACATGGTGACAATCTGGAGACAGAGCACCCATTTAAGAAAATAAAACTAAAAAAAAAACCTCAAAGAAAATGTCTTATAACTGAATGAAGTATCAGCCATCTTCTGGTCCCCACCTTTCCTTTCCACAACAGAGGAAACCAATTTTGTGCTCCTTAAAAGTTTTCGAAGACATTTATCTCAACATCTCCAAGTAATACAGTATAATATTAATGTGTGGGTTATAGAGATATTCTGTTGATTTTACAAAAAACATGAGATTTAGTCCCTTTCTTCTTTCCATCCCATTTGTTCTACCCCAATATACTTACATTATAATTTTCATCTAAATCCATATATTTAAATTATTTCCATGTAAATATTCTTTACTGCCAAACCACATACAATATACCATGATTACAATCCTTCTTAAAAACAAACTTCGTTGTTCTTTTTTAGCATGCAACTAATAATCATTGCACACTTTTTAATGTAGATTTCTTTTTATTTAAAAAAAATTTATTCATTTTATATGCCAACCACAGATCCCCTTCTCATCCCTCCTCCCACTCCCCCTCAGCCTTTCCCCTCCACTCACCATTCCCTCCTCCATAGGAGTCAGCAAAGCCTAGTACATTCATTTGACCAAGCCACTCCCCTCTGCAAGAAGGCTGAGCAAGATGTCTCACCATAGGTAATGGGCTCCAGAAAACCAGCTCTTACATCAGGGATAGATCCTGATCACACTGCCAGGGGCCACTCAAACAAACCCAGCTGCACAACTGTTTCCCAAATGCAGAGTGCCTGGTCAGGTCCCACGCAGGTTCCACAGCTGCCAGTCTAAAGTTTGTGAGTTCCCATTAGCTTATTCAGTTGTCTCTGTAGATTTTCCCATTGTGATCTTCATCCGACTTGGTCATATAATCCCTTTTCCCTCTCTTAGACTGGGCTCCCAGAGCTCGGCCTGGTGCATGGTTGTGAATCTCTGCATCTGCTTCCATCAGTAGTTACAGGATGAAGGCTCTATGATGACAGTTAGGGTATTCACCAATCTGATTACTAGGGTAAGCCAGTTCAGGCATCCTCTCCACTATTGCTAGTAGTCTAATCTGGGGTCGTCCTTGTGGATTCCTGGAATTTCCCTTGCACCAGGTTTTTCCCTTACCCCATAATGTCTCCCTCTATCAAGACTTCTCTTTCATTGCTATCCCACTCCATTCCTCCCCAACTAGACCATCCTCTTCCCTCATGTTCTCATTCCCCATCCCTCCCTTCTATTGCCCACCCCCACTTCATCCCCAGTTTACTCATGAAGTTCTCATCTCTTTACCCATCCCAACGCAATCCATGTGCCCCTCTTAGGGTCCTCCTTATTTTTCTAGCTTCTCTGGAGCTGTGGGTTGTAGTCTAAAATACATTTTGCTTTATATGTAGTATCCATTTAAGAATGAGTACATAACATGTTTATCTTTCTGAGTCTGGGTTACCTCACTCAGGATTATATATTCTAGTTTCATCCATTTGCCTACAAATTTCATGATGTCATTGTTTTTGTTTGGTTTTTTGTTTTTGTTTTCTTAACAGCTAAGTAATACTCCTGTGTGTGTGTGTGTGTGTGTGTGTGTGTGTGTGTGTGTGTGTGTGTATTTTCTTTATCACATTCTTCAGTTGAGGGATATCTAGTTTGCTTCCAGGTTCTGGCTATTATGACTAATGCTGCTATGAACATAGTTGAGCAAGTGTCATTGTGGTATGATTGAGCATTCCTTGGGTATATCCCTAAGAGTGGTATCATTGAGTCTTGAAGTAGATTGATCCTAATTTTCTGAGAAGTCACCATACTGGTTTCCAAAATGTCTGTATAAGTTTGCACTCCCACCAACAGTGGAGGAGCATTCCCCTTGCTCCACATCCTCTCCAACATAAGCTGTCAGCAGTGTTTTTGATCTTAGCCATTCTGACAGGTATGAGATGGTATCTCAAAGTCATTTTGAGTTGCATTTCCCTGTTGACTAAAGATGTTGAGCAATTCCTTTAATGTCTTTCAGCCATTTGGAATTCTTCTGTTGAGAATTCTGTTTAAATCTGTAGCCCATTTTTAAATTAGATTGTTTGGTATTTTTGTGTCTAGTTTCTTGAGTTCTTTATATATTTTGGAGATCAGCCCTCTGCCAGATGTGGGATTGGTAAAGATCTTTTCCCATTCTGTAGGCTGCCTTTGTGTCTTATTGACTGTGTCTTTTGCCTTTCAGAAACTTCTCAGTTTCTTACAGAAGTTTCTCAGTTTGTTGTCTTTTTTAGCCTGCAGCAAATTATCATTGCAGACATTTTAATTTAGATTTTTAAAATCCCATGTCCAAGATTTCTATGGTTTCCAACAGTTCTGTAAAATGCACCTCAGTAAAAATGTTCTTTATCTAAACTGTCAGAATTTATATTACTTGTAGAATTCCCCTGCTGTCAGCCATTGTAAACTCAGCTCATCTAAACGATAGCTCTCTAAGTTCTGTCTCACAGACAGATAGGATGCTGCCTTGTCATTCACCTGAAAATGCCTTTTGTGTCTCTCCTGTATTTGGTCACCTGCTTATTGAACTTTCTTGTTTTTATCCATAGATTCCTAAGAAGGTGTGTGTGAGAAGTACTTTTTTTTCATAGCACATTGTATGAGATACCCATATTTTCTATTCTTTTTATCTGGTAGCTTGCATAGTATTTGAGATTGGAAACCACCTTCCTCTAGAATGTTGTAGGAACTTCTCTAAAACTGCTTGTCTTAGGAGGGCTACTGAGACTGGTGATGTCATTTCATTGCCTTCTTTTGACAGTAACTTGTGTTTTTCCCCTTTCTTTGTGGCTCTGTAGCTATTGGGATATTTTTATTACCCCTGGTTATTGGTATCACTTTTTTAACTTTTTAGCTATACTGAACACTATGATCATTTTATTCTACAATCTCTTCTATTGTAAATACACATTTCACTGACATTTAATCTAATGACTCTATTCTCTAATATGATACTACATAATATTACATATTGCTGAATTTTTGCATTTTGATCTATTTTCCTCTGTATTTTTCAACTTAATCTTCTGGTCTTTTAACCCAACTATCTCTGACAGTTGCATCTTCAAAATATCTTATCCCATGTTTCTTCAAATATATTTTTATGTATACACGTAGGTTTCTTTCTTCTGATAGATATACTTTCTCCTTCCTAGTACAATATAGAGCATTAATTATAATTTCCTTGACTTTTCTTCTGCTCTTCATTTCAACTGTATTACTTGAAATTGTTTATCTGTGTATATTAATAATACTTTATTTAAATAATCTCATCCAATGTTTGGTTGCCCTAAATTTTTTGAAGATACCTATTCTTTTTTCGTCTTTGATTGAAAATAGATTTATTTCATACAATATATTTTGATTACAGTTTCCCTTTCCCCTACTCCTCTCAAAAACTCCCCACTTACCCTCCCATCCAGATCCACATCCTTTCTGTTTCTCGTTAGAAGACAAATAGGCATCTAAGGAATAACAATAAAGTAAAATGATAAGATGAATTTGCACTCAGACTCCTGATTTGATGTGCCTTTCCTCTTTCCCCAGTTCTTTTTTTATTTTATTTTATTGTTTTTTCCGAAACAGGGTTTCTCTATGTAGCTTTGTGCCTTTCCTGGAACTCACTTTGTAGACCAGGCTGGCCTCAAACTCACAGAGATCCACCTGCCTCTGCCTCCCGAGTGCTGGGATTAAAGGTGTGCACCACCACCGCCCAGCAAAGGAATCCCTTAATTTTCAGAGGTTATTAATTAAATTAATTAAACAATTCATGATTAATAACTGCCCTATCTATGCTGTACTATTTAATGGTAAGATTATTATACATATACTGTGAAGGCATCTACTGTAACAAAAGCTTTCAAATGCAATATAGTGCATAATTTTTTCAAATGGCACTCAATTTTGGGATTCTTAGAAATTTTGTGATTTAGCCATTTTTTGTTACTGTCATGAAGTAGTTGAGTCTGCATCGTACTTTTACAAGGTTTTATTTAGTTCACAGTTTAGAGGTTCAATAACATGGAACAAAATCCTGTGAAGCCTTCTATAGATGTATCAGCCCATGGTTGATAGCAACGTACCTGTGGGCACATATGAGAGGGGGAAATTAAAGAGCTTATTAAGAAGCCACGCCACTGTGCAAGGGTCAGGCTTGTCTTTTATGACCACCCTCTCATTAGTACTAGTCAGGAGTCTCAGGAGAACAATCCCTTTTTGTGGTATATCTCCAGTGACCTAAATACCTTAGGTCCCATCTTTTCAATAACCCAGTGTCTGCATAGCCACAAATAGGACTGAGGCTCAGCATGAGCTCTCCAGGGAAAGACCACATCAAAACCATTGCTGCCTGTAACCATCACAGAACTGAAATCCATGGATCTCTTTGACCCTTTAGTTCTGTAGCCCATTGAAGGTACAGCTCGTGATGAAGTTTCTCAAACTAGGCAAAGTCCCTTGTCTTGTGTCTTAAAACTAAAGTGATTTTCCAACTTTGTCTATCAGGTCCGACCATTCTTGATTTCTTTTTTATAAAACAAAAGTCTACAAAGTAGCAAAAACATAAACAGAATGTGTAGTTAGATCATCATGGAAAAGGATTGCAAAGATGATGAAAGTCAGGTGTAGTGGTATTGTGTTCCCCAAAATATTGTGCACCCAAATAAACTTATCTGGGCTCAGAGACAGAACAGCCACAATATTAAACATAGAAGTGAGGCAGTGGTAGCACACACCTTTAATCCTAGCATTCCAAAGCCAGAAATATGTCTGGATCTCTGTGTGCTCAAGGATACAACCAGCATGGTGACACACGCCTTTAATCCTAAGGAGTGATGGCAGAAGCAGAAAGATATATAAGGTGTTAAGATGAGAAACTAGAAGCATTTGGCTGGTAAAGCTTTTAGGCTTTGGAGCAGCAGTTCAGCTGAGACCCATTTGGATGAGGACTCAAAGGCTTCCAGCCGGAGGAAAACAGGATCAGCTGAGGAACTGGCGAGGTGAGATAGCTGTGGCTTGTTCTGCTTCTCTGATCTTCCAGCATTCACCCCAATAACTGGCCTCGGGTTTGATTTTATTAATAAGACCTGTTAAGATTCCTGCTACAGCCAGGAGTAATTGATATCTACTGCAAAATGTGTTTGCCAGACATGACAGGGCCCGTTACACACTCTCTGCAGCTGTGGCTTTATTCACACTATGCACACAAGATCAAGCTAGCCAAAATACTAGCAGGGAGAAGTGGGGGGTGGTGGTGGTGGTGGATCATGACAGTAAGTGGATGCTGAAGTAGGGAGAGCCAGTTTTATTCAGGGGTGCTGACACTGAGAAGCTACCCATGCTCCAGTAGATGGTCTTCTAGCAATTCCGTTACATTACTATGTGGACTCGTGTTAAAAGAGCACATGAGCTGGGCAGTGGTGGCACACACCTTTTCCAGCACTCGGGAGGCAGAGTCAGGCGGATCTCTGGGTTCGAGGCCAGTCTGGTCTACAGAGTGAGATCCA
Source organism: Onychomys torridus (assembly GCF_903995425.1). Lineage (NCBI taxonomy): Eukaryota > Metazoa > Chordata > Mammalia > Rodentia > Cricetidae > Onychomys > Onychomys torridus. The sequence goes on along the minus strand of NC_050462.1, from coordinate 29,247,677 downwards.
GGACAGGCACCAAAACTACACAGAGAAATCCTGTCCTGGGAAAAAGAAAGAAAGGAAGGAAGGAAGGAAGGAAGGAAGGAAGGAAGGAAGGAAGGAAGGAAAAGAAAGAAAGAAAGAAAGAAAGGAAGGAAGGAAGGAAGGAAGGAAGGAAGGAAGGAAGGAAAGAGAAAGAAAGAAAGAAAGAAAGAAAGAAAGAAAGAAAGAAAGAAAGAAAGAAAAAGAAAGAAAGAAAAAGAAAACTGGTAGGGAAAAGTGATGAAGGATAGGGGAAAAATTGGAGGGAAGGGAACAGTAGGTAGATTTGATCAAAATATATATATTGTGATCAATCCACGTGATTCTATTAAATGGATAACAGAATTTATTAAGATATAAACTGAGCAAATACACTCATGATGTAGGACTCTGACTACAGAATGGAGCAGACAGCCAGAAGTCATTCTCTGATGTGACTGGGAGAAAATCCACTTCACAGGCCGGAGCAGGGGCAAGGGTCATGTGACCATTCTCCAACTCCATAAAAGAGGTCATGTACAACAGCAGGAAGCATATAGCTCAGGGTCACAGGCAGAGAAAATACCACTACATTTCCCCTTTTTTGTCTAAATAAGAAGGTTCTAATCTTACCCATTAGGAGGGGTGGATGGGGGGTTGAAAGGATATATAGGGGGAGGGAACAGGAGGAGAAGAGGGAAGGGAAATGTGGTTGTTATGTAAAATAAAGTGAAAAAAATAATTAAAAAAGAAAATAATAAAGGGCAGTGTGTAGTATATTGTCAATAACACAAATCAAGTTTAGGATTGTGTGGGGCATCAAAGTATGTCTTCCTTCTTCTGTGATGGATTCATGGCTCAAGTATATACTACGTATATATGTTGGCTTCGTGTCATCTTTCAATTTTATAACAAAAACCATGTCTATTCATATAAGTATTGTATGACACACAGATGAACTCACAGAGACTATGGCAGCAGGCACAGGGCCTACACAGGTCTAAACAAGATGAGGTCCCAGTGTCGAGAGAAGTGGACACAAGCCCCATCCGTAGCCCAGAAGCTATCTCCAGTTGATAACTACTCACAAAGGAAAAGTCGGGCCACACTTAAGGGCAAGTCCTCATGGCCAGCAGTAAATGGCCAACACAAGATGAACTCAGTGGTATTTTTGGAGGATATTTTTGTTTCATAATACTTTGTCTGGGCTGATTTTTTTTCTCTTTTGGACCTTAAAGTCCTTTTTCCTTTGAAGCTAATATTCTTTTTCTTATATTTTATGGCCCTCCATTTTGTTGTTAGTGTTTTCTGTGAGTGAGAATGTGTGTATCTCTGCATCGGTATGTTTCTCACACCTTTTCTTTGGTCCCTTTTCTTCTGTTTATTTGTTTTGTCATATTCTGCTTCATTTTTTAAAAAATTCTTATTTTATTATTTCTATTATTTTAGGTGCCTGTTTGTTTTCTAATGAAAGAGAGGAAAAAAAGAAAGTGGATTCGGGTGGGTGGGGAGGTGGGGAGATCTGGGAGGAGTTAGGGAGGGCCAACCCAAATCAAGATGTACTGCATGAAAAAAAAAAAAACCTCTTTTCAATAAAAATGAAATAAAATAAATAATAACTATTATAAGGGCATATTCCTAAGTTAAGAGATCATTGCAGCTTGCATCTGATTTCCTTAATTATTTAATTTTATTGTAATTAGATAGATAGCTTAGTTTTGAGGAGTTGAGAGTAGTAATGGTTTCTTAAAAATTATTACAGTTCTCAATAATTAATAAATATATTAATATATATTAAAACAGCAAACTAGTTGTAACATATTTTATATTTAATAAATGTATTATGTAAAAGGCTATGTCTGAGTTCATTCACTCTTCAGAGTAATTTTGTTCAGTAATAACAGTAATACTGCCTGCTTTAAGAATGAGGAGTCACTGGTACTGAGCAAGTCAATAGTCAGTCAGTCAGTGGACCTTACATGGATGGTAGGTGGCAGAATGTAATGCTGTAGAATGTCATACAAATAATACATATAATATAATAGGCTGAAAATTCATATTGATGCATGATACCTTTAACTTATTCTAATTACTGTAAATACATCTATATGCATAAATACACACACACACACATACACACACACACACACACACACACACACATATATGTAATATAATTTCTGATTAGTTTTTGTTCAACTTAATCTTATTATTTTTCCTCTATTTTCCAAAGTATAATTCATAGAGATGTATATAACATTTGTTAGTCAAAATATTTGAAGAAAACTGGCTTTGGAAGTTAGGAGTCAGCTATATTTGAAGGTTTTTGAAACTTCAGCCTGAAGCTTGATGATAGAAATACTCAATGAGTTTGTATACAAGTTGCCAACTGTTGGATTTTTATTCGTTTTGTATTACTCCCAATTATACCAATTTCTTCACTCAAGACCTACAGTTCATGCGTAGGATAATCCTGGGAAATATAACGCACTTTGTAACTCAATCATCTGGAGCTGAGAAGTTCCGTACAATGACTGTGTTGTGTGCTAATGAAGCAAAGGAAACAGGGCTGTCCAAGCTCTGGATCAGAACATAACTCTTCATCCCTCTGCATCAGTTCAAATAACCGAACCTAATGATAGTTGTCAGGGTTGTTTGCATTCTCTCTCACCAGAGCATAACAGAGAGTTTACTGGGGAGTTTTTGTGATTTCTTACCTTGTCTTCTATTCATGTCCACTGCCTCCCTGAAGACACACCTCACCCTTTCCACTGTTTTCTTCAATTTATACAGTTTCAATTTAAGAAGTTTAAGGGACAGTCTGGCAATGGTGGTGCATGTCTGTAACCCCAAAGCTTGAGAAACCGAGGCAGGAGGATTGCTGCAGTTTCAAAGCCATCTGGGGCAACAAAATGGATTTGAAATGAGCCTGAGATGTATAACAAGGTCTTATATAAATAAATGAGTAAATAAATAATCTAGTGGAATAGGTTTTATCATTTATACTATGTAATTATAGTTTGTGTTGTAATTGTTTTATGTTTTACCAGTTATATTATACCATTCTTGTGGAATGTACCATTTCCCCCCTGTCTTGTGATTTCCTTGTAGGCTATCTTTTCTTTTACTTACAGAAAATATATATGTTCATGGAAAAGAATGATTTACTAAAAGTTTGTGTGTCTGTGATTTTTTTAAAGCAGAAATGGGCTTCCAGTTCATTTTGGTTTTAGTTACTGATTTTCTGACTACAGTGTAAGTCAGAGGTGTGGTCTACAAAAGCTTTCAGGCAAAGACCTCAGCTTTGCAATCCCCTGGAGAAAATCTGGAGCAAGCAAGCAAGATCTGCAGGTTTAGTCTGAGGCTTTTCTACCAGTGGTTAAAGCCAGCTGACTGGCTTCCATCTGTTTGCTGAAATGAAAGATTTGCATCCATGCTAAGGCTCTTTCAGTGTGCACTTGGGGAGTAAAAATGTGGTTTTGTTATTTATATACTTCATTCAGTTTGTTATTTAATATGGGCATTCGTGTGTGTGTGTGTGTGTGTGTGTGTGTGTGTGTGTGTGTGTTAACTAGTGTCCTCCTAAAATAAAAATCTACACAGCATGGAAGGTGATGCAGGTGGCCTTTAGTAGAGGCACTGAGGAGAACCTGAACATTGTACTCCAATAGGGTCTCATGGTTCAGGAGGCAGAGGAGCCAAAAGGCCCAGTTAATTAGCAGATAAGTAAGTATCTTATAGAAGTAGAGAGCCAGAAGTGAACACTGCTATTTCTTCTTTGCCCCAGTTTTTCCAGCTGCTTCATCCCTGTGAAGCAATAACCTGGACAAGCATTTACTGTTAAGTCAGCCTAACAAAGTACAACTAGATGTCACAATGCTGGCCACGAAGTCAGGGAAGTCTTTGGGAGTAACTCTGTGTCACATGCTTTATAGAGGGGGTAGTTTATCAATCTGGGCACACTTTCGTGCCACGGAGTTCATTATTTACCCAGCTTTATAGGTGGGAGAGGGTTGGTGACTTTCCTAAGTTCACAATGGTGGTAAGTTCTCCAGGGCCTCATCTCAAATTTGTGTGATGCCAGATCCCAGTCTCCTCTTTGTGGGTCCCTCAAAGTCAACTGATGGCTCGGTGACACCCCCCCAGTCTCCTCTTTGTGGGTCCTTCAGAGTCAGCTGATGGCTCAGTGACACCCCCCCAGTCTCCTCTTTGTGGGTCCTTCAGAGTCAGCTGATAGCTCAGTGACACCCCCCAGTCTCCTCTTTGTGGGTCCTTTAAAGTCAGCTGATGGCTCGGTGACACCCCCCAGTCTCCTCTTTGTGGGTCCCTCAAAGTCAGCTGATGGCTCAGTGACACCCCCCCCCAGTCTCCTCTTTGTGGGTCCCTCAAAGTCAGCTGATGGCTCAGTGACACCCCCCCCAGTCTCCTCTTTGTGGGTCCCTCAAAGTCAGCTGATGGCTCGGTGACCCCCCAGTCTCCTCTTTGTGGGTCCCTCAAAGTCAGCTGATGGCTCGGTGACCCCCCAGTCTCCTCTTTGTGGGTCCCTCAAAGTCAGCTGATGGCTCGGTGACCCCTGCCGATGGAGAGGCTGCCATACTTCGAGTTTCACTCAAACCTTTCATCTAGAACAGGGAACTTAGAGCTCTCTCACTTGAATTCAGGGCAGAGAAAAGGGGACTACTTAATGCTTTAAATTTATAACTCTATACAAACAGCAAAAGAATTTTTTTCAGTCATACAAACATAACAAAACCGTAAATTTCACCAAATAAGTAAATACTAAAGCATCACCGAGGAAGAGCATTTAGATGCATACCTATGTGTGTCCATGTATTGGAGTGTGCATTTGTGTGTAGTTCTTTCAGAGTCCAGAGGAGAGCATAAGAGCCCCTGGATCTTAGATGACATGACAGGTAATAGTGAGCAGTCCCAAGTGGGTACTTTGCTAGAACAGTACATGCTCTTAACCTCTGAGCCGTGATTCCAGCCACCTTTGTCTGTTTCTTGTTTCCCCTTCTCTAGTCTCATTTCAATTTTTTTAATATTATGTCCTATCTTAATCTACCTTGTAACAAAGTGACTAATGAACCACCCATGCAATTGAAACATCTTCAAGCCTGATAGACCATTAGTTTTGTTTTGTTTTTTTAAGTAACTTTATATGTGTGTGGCATTCTTGAAATTTCATCTTTTCTTTACATCATGGCCAGTTGCTGAAGTCACCTCTTTTGTAAGCCAAATTGCCAACCCTGTAGCTTGCAATACACTTCTCTATTCGGTTTTGCAATTTCTACATTATAACTCCATTTGCTGCCTCCGTGTTCTAATACAAACACATTTCAAGAGGCTTAAATGAGAGATGACAGTCCAAACAAAATATCTTCGACAGGAAGGCACTTGCAATTATTTCATAAAAGGATGCCAAAATATTGTCACATATAGTATCTCAGATGGCAAATTCAATAATGTCTCTTTGGAGAAACACATTTTTATGAAGTTCCTCTGTAAATCAGTCCAGGTGGCTTCCCTTTACACAGACAGGATTATTTTCCAAATCAAAGGAGGAGGGGAAGAGAAAAGAGAAAACCCAAACTGGTTTGCTAGTAGCGATCTCCTCCGGAGTCGTCTGGGAAGGGAGTTTTGCTTGGTCACAAGTGACTAGTTCATGATTTTGAAAGGAGTGATTCATCCTCCTTTGAAACAAGAGATAAGTGGGGGAAAGAGCCAGTTAAAAATGACTTTACAACTGTTTCCTCTGGAGCTGTGACTTCTTTAGCTGGAATGTGATCCCGAACAGTTTCCCTTTGAGTCTCGCACTGGCCTTGAGCAGTTTTCTTGTCTCTCTTCTCCGACACCCCATCTGACTTCTTCCCTCTCTGTCTTCAACAGATCTACACTGACTGGGCCAACCACTACCTGGCTAAATCTGGACACAAGCGACTGATTAAGGATTTGCAGCAGGACATTGCAGACGGGGTCCTTCTAGCAGAGATCATCCAGATCATTGGTGAGACCTGCCCTCTGACAGCTCAGAGAGGCTCAGCTCACAGCTCTTTTGCTATACTGTGGTAGAGGGTTAATGCCTCCAGAATCGTGCTGTGTGTCCAGGAGATGACTGTTCCTATCTCCAGTTGAATTCAATGTGTTTATGTGAGATTGAAATAGGCATTCTGGCCGTATTTTGAAATAGCTCAGACTCTGTCTCTACATATAGAGCATTGTCAGAAAGGAAAGCCGCATTAAACCATATGCCTCCCATGTGTGCACTTCGTGAACTGGAGGAACTCATGCACGGAGACTCCTTGAAACTGGATCCTGATCCAGCCGGGACAGTTGTGAAAGGTTTCATGTCAGCCGTCATTTGGCACATGCTGGAAAACCGGCAGCAACTTCCTCCTCACTCATTTCCCCCCGCCCCTTTTTTTTCCTTGGCTTGGTTTGTGCCCACGGAACTGTTGGCCGATAGCAGGTGTGTGCCCCTGTCCATGGCTTGGGGGACTGAGTAGGACAAGCAGTGGTATTTCTGCCTGGTGTTTTTAATTTATTATTATTGTTGTTATTATTTTTAAAGGTCGCCTTTGTGTGTGTGTGTATGTGCATGTTTCACTTCACTGCTTAAGCCTGTTTTTTCTCCCCCTCCCCCCTTTTATTTTATTTCTTGGTTTTTTAGCAAACGAGAAAGTTGAAGATATCAATGGATGTCCTAGAAGTCATTCTCAGATGGTAAGAATCAGATTCATTCTCAGTCTCAGCCCTTAGCACCGCTTTAGAAATGAACTGCCTTTGCACAGTTGCTTAGAAGTTGGTCTGCATGCCTTCCTGCTTGTTTAAGAACCCATCAGGTCCCATTCTACCCTCTGTACTGCTGTGTGTTCAGGGTCAGTGTGGCAGCATCATGCAGGGAGAAATTTGTACTAATGTATAGCATGTTCCTAGGTGTTTATTTTATTTATTTATTTATTTTTTACTTTTCTTCTCCTTTTGTTTGTTCTGATCTTTTATAGTTCATAATTCTTTACACTGTGCTTTCTGTCAGGAAACTTTATTTCCAGGTTAAAGCCATAGAGTGTTATTGAGCAACTGTTTTGAAGAATAGAACTAGCCATGCACATTATTTAAAATATAAGTATTGTATTTGTTCATCACGAAGTTCAGTGTGAGCCCATGGATTCTTGCCACCATGGGCAAAGAGCTCTGAAGGCTTGCGGTAGCATGTATCCCTCAGAGCAGTGTGAGATTCTGAGATGAGATTCCCAGTAGCTTCCAGAAAGCCCTCAGTCTGGAGGCCCCTCGCTTCAGCCATGTCTCCCCTTTCCTAACTAGCAAAGTTTCACATTTATAAATAAGACCATAGATTGATAGGCTGCCTAGTTAAACAAACAAACTCCAATCACAAGGCCACAACTTACTTTTCTGGGATGAACTTAACACAGAATTCCTCTAGTGAGGACATGCCAGACAGTTAGGAACCTGAATAACAGCCCAAGACTCCAAGTAAGATTGTGTCAGAGAATTCTCGTGTTAGCACAACATAGGCATTTTGAATGTCCTAATGAATCCCTGTCATAGATTTGGTCGAATTTGAAAAACTCATGGAACTCTTACACCTGCTGACCTGCTTCACTTAAATGTCAAAAGACTGAAGTCCAATGTTATAAAAATTTTATATTTCAAGATTGTTTAACTAGGCTGCTTATAACATGAAAGCTCCCTCCTCAAACAAAACAAAACAAGACAAAACAAAACAAAACAAAAAAACAATTAAAATGTCATTATCTACAGCTGTTGTTATTTAAGAAAAAAATCACCATAAAAGATAAGGTCTCTATAAAAGACTTAAGCTTTGTGGGTATTTCCTGATCGAATCACTCACAACATACATGTTACTCTGTGGAAATTAATTACGTTCGCTTTGTAAAGTTTTACTGCTGGCATGTTAAAATAGAGTAAATACAGGCCCTGCTATGTCAGAGTTTGTGGGATGTTGGAAAAATATGTAAACTGCCTGGGCTTTCTCAGTTGCACAATAAACCTTAATTGAATGTTTCTTATATATATATACATATATATATATGTATATATATTAAAATTAGTGCCTATATATACACTAATTAACATAATATGCAAATACACCATGATTTCATTATAAATATTATAGGTAACATAGTAACAGATTAACACCTGCTAAAATATTGTGAGGGCTTTCACTCGACCAATTTATTAGTCCCTGAGACGCATGCATATGTCTTTTTAATCCAAAAACTTGATTTTGCTTTCTTTAGTTTAACCAAGTAGTAGACACCATAAAGGGTTTTAAGTTTAGAGCAGTGGTTCTCAACCTTCCTAATGCTGTGGCCCTTTCATAGAGATCCTCATGCTGTCCTGACCCGCAACCATAAAACTCTTTTTGATGTTACTTTGTAACTGTAATTTTGCTACTTTCATGAATTATAATGTAAATACCTGTGTTTTTCAAGGGCCTTAGGTGACCCCTGTGAAAAGGTTATTTGACTCCCAAGGGTCATGACCCATCGGTTGAGACCCACTGGTCCAGAGCTTTCCATCTACTCTGCTATCTTGATTTTATGCTGCTTTTTAAGGATCTGATATCCAGATAAGTTCAGACTTGATTACTGGGGAGAAAAAAATCTCCAAAGCTCAAAATTAGAGAGGCAGTCCTCTGCTGTTTATCTGAAGTATCTTCACCTAGCATTTTTACATGTCTGCAGAAGACTCTGTTACTTTTTTATGGCTTCCTGATTGTTCTTGTTAGCCCTGCCATGCACCTGCTGGTATGCACGCTGTCTCAGTCCCCCTGCTTCTGATGATAAAAAGAAACCCAAAGACTGTAAAGTCATGACACTCTGAAAACTGTGGTTTCCTCCCTCTAGAAAGTGTTTGTTGGAGTCCTAGTTGGTTTTGAATGAGAATAGCTTGGATCATTTCTTTCTGATTTGGTTGCACTTCAAATCTGACTTTGGCATGAGTTCCCAATATTCATTCAGAAGAAAAGCCATGAAACAAATGTAATTTATGGCTCGACTATTTTTGTCACTGTTCTTTAGAGTTTTATTGTTCCTGGGTAAATAATGAGTTCACAACCCAGACTAGAGCCGAGACCAGAAAGGGAAAGAGACGGTTATGGCAGCATGACTAGGCTTATGGGTCAGGCATCTGCTCCAGTCTGAATGCTGCTGACTGTGATTGTGCAACCCAAGGCTCCACCTCAGTTTTAGCATACCATCCTTGCTCACAGAAGGGCTGCCACCACATCTTACAGATCCTTTCTTTTGTGACCTTGGTTGAAGTTTGTGTTCAGTAGCAACAACAACAACAAAGAGTTAGGACAAAACCCTCTAGTACTAGATTGTCTGGCTTTACATTTCATGCTCTGTGGCCATTGTAGACTCATTTTAAGCACTTAATACTAGAATTTCTGGAGATGTGAAACTGCAATGTATTGATCCATTTTCATAACAGCCAGGTAATTCATGTTTAGCCACTGATTGCCAGGAGCCTTAAAGTAGCAGGTAGAGGTGCATTTGATTGAGGTCCTTATGAAGATCAGAGTTGGAATGTAAGTACACAACAGCAACAGAATTGCAAGGGAAGAATAAAAGAACCCGAGATAAAGATCTTGATGGGTTCCAGAAAGAACTCTGTGGTTCAAGCATAACTAGAGACGTCTGAAGGGGAAGGCAGAACCTAGCCACATGCGGGCCATGTAAAGATTTTACATTGAAGTTTCAAACCAGTGGAGGATAAACTGGATGACTTATAATGCTTGGATATATCAATATCTGATACAAATGTTTAAAGTCCCTTGCAAGTGCAACGTGAAGATAATACAATGTATGTTAGACTCCACCTGGGTATGGAAGATGGCAAAGAAAGGAAGTTTTTGTTTGTTTGTTTGTTTTGTTTTGTTTTTGTTTTTGTTTTTTTCAAATGCTTCGGTTAGGTTTTGTTTTTTGGCCAAATGCACAAGGTGAGGATTTCCAAGAAAGAAACTAGGCTAGCAGGTGGAAGGAAAAATGATGCATCGATATTTTGACATGTAGAATTTGACACCCACTGGAACATAAAGCAGGGAGTAACTAGACTGTTACCTTGAGCTCCTATCCAAGGAAGCCAGTGGTTAGTCTAGGCCTCATCCACAGGTGGTGGATAGCAAGGAGGAAAGCTTGCAGGAGACCTGTGTAAATTCAACAGGGAAAAGGTTTGTGATGGGGAATATTAATATTTATGAGGTAGGAGTCAGGAAAGGAAGAATGATGAGAGAGAGTGCTCACTGAGACAGTGGACCACAGGTGTATCTCGTTAATACTCAGGGTCAATGTTGCAGTTTAAGCTATAGTGTTTACTGTAAATAATACTGAATAAAATGAGTTGAATAGAATGTAGCAAATGCTGTCACATACTACATGCTATTAGTGTGGCTCATAGGCTGGAATAAGAAGTCAGCTTTGGTAATCAGATGGGCATTCCTAACCAATACAAGAGGATCCTTTCATAGAGAGATAGTCTATTAAGAAGTAATGGCCAGTATGGTTCCCATTGAGCCACATATCATTTTTAGGGTATCCTATTGAAGAAAAGAAAAGATGCTCAAGAAACAGCTGGGATGAGGGTAAATGAACAAAGAAGAGAAGATGGTAGCAGTTGGGACTGGAGAGATGGCTCAGGTTATGAGTACTTGCTGTTCTTGTACAGGATTTGGGTTCCATACCCAAGAACCCAGTTGTAGCTTGCAACTGTTTGTAAGTCCAGTTCCTTGGGATTTTGACAACTTCTTCTGGCCTCCATGGGTTTCACATACACAGGGTGCATGGGCATAGATGCAAGCAAAATATTCATACACATGAAATAAAAATAAATACATCTTTTTAAAAAAGAAAACGTAGCAGTAGAGAAAGAAGAAGATCCATGGCAACAAGGACTTCAGTGATGGTGTAATTCCTAAAAGGAATGATACAGGAAGAAATTTTGAGGTCCTTGTGGAAGACTGGCTCTTAGGGAAAAATGTTAAAAAACAAAACCAAGCCATTTTCCTCTGTGTTATGTTATATAAGTCATAGAGAATGTAAATGTATGAAATATGGGTATGAAGTAGATAAAACTAAAATTTTAAATCATTTTAATAATGACCAGAATTTTAGATAATGCTAATACACTTTTTTTGTTATTCTCTATTGCTTTTCTTATAATAAAGAAAAAGTCACCATAGATGTCGTCTATTAAATGTTATGAACTATAAAGTACCTTGTAAAATGGCAGCAATTCTATGTATATAAAAGAATATAACAACAATTGCACAGTGCTGCTCATGTTATTTATTATCCTCCTAATAATCATTGGATCAATATTGATAGTCCCTCTTCCATATCCAACAGTGGTAATTTGTACCTTCTCTCCTTTTTTCTAGGTTAGCATAACTAGATATTTTAATCTTTATTTGTATGTTTAGATAACCTAGTTTTGTATTTATTGATTTTTTTCTCTATTATTGTTTTCTTGTTTTAAATGTCATAGAATTAAAAAATATTTTTCTTCAAAAGAGAAAACAAAACAAAAAACATATAACAATATTATTTTAGATAGCATGGTTCAGAGGACACATATTTAAGAAAAATATGAACTTACCCCTTTGAAATATCTAGCTATACCACTCTGGGTTTCAAAGAAATAGCTATGTTTTGTCAGTGAATTTCAGATTATAATCATCTTGAAACATAGAAATAATTTGTGGGATCTGAACAAACACTATATTTAACAACATTTGAAGATGAAGTTACTAGTATGGATGACACCTGTTGAGTAATTTCTAGATAGGTATTAATCAAGATCTAAAATACATGCTGCATGACATAACTTTGCTGAGCTTACATGAGGAAATAAATTAGTAAACTATAAATACCAGGAATGTCCTGAATGCTTAATAGATTAAAAATAGCAAAAGAAAAATGCCCAACATTTATTTGAAAGGCAGAGGCACAAGTGTGAAATTCTCAAACAAGAATGTTAGACATGTCACAAAATTGTTTTGAAAACAAGTTTTCCTTCATCTTAAGATAGACTGTTATACTTCAGGATCCTCAGAAATGCTCAGATGATTTAGGAATTTGATGGTTTGAAATCCTTGCCAGGCAAGAATTAGTTTATCTGGCATAGCTGAGGATTAGAAGTGTGTGGCTCAAAGCTTGCCTGTATTCTTTACACCACAGTTCTCTATGTGACTACTGCTAGCTCAACATTGTTTAACCACAAGTTGTAGCTGCAATTTTATCATATTCTGTCCGTGACTGTGTAAAATTTTTCTGATAAAGGATGTTTTGGAATGTGTGTCCCTCTTAATTTCTTTTAATATTATTCCTAGAAGATGGAAAAATAGGACTTAGTATCCACTGTTATATCATTCATGACCCATAAGATACTGTCTTTTAAAAGAAATTCTTTCTGAATTCTTCTGACATTTTTACCCATTTCTATAGTTAATTTCGTTGGCAAGTGACCCACTCATTATAGTAAAAGTGTCCTGTATTTTTCCTAGTTTAGTACCCTTCAAAGTCATGGCTTGAGACTGCTGTTCTCTAGAGGGCACCTTACATAAGACAAGAAGAGAGTTTTGTAGCAAAATAGAGAAGGGATAAAATACTAGAATGTTCTTAAATGTTAGTAAAATTTTATATTAGGCACACTATGGGATTTTATCCCTACAATTTATAGGAAAGCCCCATTCCTAACTTAAGCCCATCTGCTAGGTGCCTGTGCCATTTTGAAAGTTGCTGATTTGGGGATGGTAAGATAAAGAGATTAATGAAAACAAATGCTTTGATACAAATATTTATCTGGTATATTCAGGAACACTCAAAGAAAATTATACTTTATAGTTCTCTTACTGATTTCATTGTTTCTGTATCTCTAAATTTGGAAGGAATATAAACTGCTCTTTTAGAGAGTTTATGGTTAAGTTTTGAGACTTTCATTGTGATGGTTTTCAGAGATAAAAGTCTCCGTAGAATTTATTAGCTTATTAGTGAACTGTCAAGATGTGTTACATGGATGAAAATGGTCAAATTAATTCTCCTTTGGCTGTGCTCCAGAAAAAGGAATTGGAACTTGGCTCTATCCAGCAATGTAGGAAGTGTACACCCAATAGTACGATCCATTAAAATCCTAGTTTGGTAGGATTTATATATATATATACATATATATATATATATATATATATATATATATAGTTTTGTTTTTTTTTTTTTTTGAGCTGAGGATTGAACCCAGGGCCTTGTGCTTGCTAGGCAAGCGCTCTACCACTGAGCTAAATCCCCAACCCATATATATATTTTTAATGCAGGAAAAAAGGTGATTTTTTTTTTCTGGCCAACATTTCGTCTTAGAATGTATTTCATTTTCTATTTTTATAGGTATTTTAATTTGCTTTTATCGTGAAGTAAGAAAGATGTTTCCTAAATTTCATTAGATATGGGAAGAAGAAACAATAATGAAACAGAAGACCTCTCTACCTGGCTGCAGTGTAGCCATTTAAAATTTGACCTTTGAGCAGATATATGTTTGAAACTTAGTATATAAGTCCAAAATACTTGCTTCACAGAATCATAATTAAATGATTCTAGCATGAATTCAATTAATTATGAGGATATTCATGAACAAAATCTCTTAACTTGTTCCATTTTGAAAACACCATATTGACCACCTTATTTTTTGTTAATTGCATTTCATGTATCAAGGAAATATTAGAAAATAGTTGCATGGAATCCAAACTTTAGAGAGGGTTCTGAGAATATGACAGTGTCATGATAATTTATTGATTGGATTTTGAATGTTCACACACACACACACACACACACACACACACACACACACACACACACCTAGGACTAGATGTTTGACTTGCTCTAATTATTTTATCATCAGAACAACACTGCGTAAGACGTACACCTCATTGAGAATGCATGTGGTCCATACTGAGTAAGTGTAAGGACTGTGGTTTGGACTCATGCCTCAGTCCAAGCCTGATAACTTTTAGACTTGTTTATAAATTAATTTGACAGGATGTAGTCTGGAATTTAGACCACTGGATTTTTGACCGTTTCTCTTCCCTCTCCTTTCATTTTAAATACATAAGTTTTAATAGAAGTTTTAGGCATGCAGCAAATTTCAGAGTTACCAAGACTTTCTGTTCACATATTCACATGCTCCCCCGATTATCAACCTCCCCCCAGCATGGTAAGTCTGTTTCAATGGTTGATTACTTTGGTACATCCTTACTATTCACAGTACATAACTTGCATTAATGATGGTTTGGGAAAAAGTATCTCGACTTGTGTTCACCATTAAAATAGTTACAACCCTTAAAAAACCCTTTTATGATAACCTTCACATATTCCTAATCCCTGAAAACTATGTTTGTTTACTATTTCCCGTAGGCAGTAGCCTTTCTGATTAGCTTCTTTCACTTAGCAGTATGAATTGACTGTCTCTTCACTGATCACTGATTCCATTTTAGTGCTGAACATTATCCAACTGTGTGTGTGTGTGTGTGTGTGTGTGTGTGTGTGTGTGTGTGTACACTAAGTAGTATTCATCCATTAACTCACTGAAGGCCATCCTATTGGCTTCCAAGTCTTGGGAAGTTTGCATGGAGTTGCTACCAATGTCTCTGTGCAGATGTTTGTATGGACATACATCCCTATACAAATTGCTTACTTAATACTGCAATCGCAGTTGCTAGACTGTATAATTTAAGTAAGTTTGTATAATTCTGTAGTACAGTGTGGCATTATCTACAAGGGGGTGTTTGTATTCCTATTTAGAATGAAAGTTTCAGTTCTGCACATCAAATTGGTGCTTGACTTGTTCCACATTTTGTCTATTTCGGGTAGGTGTGTAGTGTTAACACACTGAGTTTTAATGTGACACTCAGTGATAATGTAGAATAATGACCATTTTTCATAAGCTATTTACTGTCTGAGTGTTTTTCCTGGTGCTGCATTCTTTTCAGAACTATGGCTCCATCTTTTTTATCTGATTGGCTTTTCTTATTTTTGAGGTTTAAGGGATCTTTGTGTATTTTATTCCTAATAAACTTTATTATTAAAGCCTTTACAAGTCAGGTGGTGGTGGTGCACGCCTTTAATCCCAGCACTCGGGAGGCAGAGGCAGGCAGATCTCTGTGAGTTCAAGGCCAGCCTGGGCTACCAAGTGAGTTCCAGGAAAGGTGCAAAGCTACACAGGGAAACCCTATCTCGAAAAACAAAAACAAAAACAAAACAAAACAAAAAAACAAAAAACAAAACAAAACAAAATTTAAAAATAAATTAAAAACTTCACACACACGAAAATTACATAGACCCAAACTCTACACAACTTAATGGACTTTGTTACAGTAAGAATTGGCATTTGATGTGGAAGCTGGAAGCTTCACATTAAATTTTTTACTTTTAGTGTTGAATATGTTTTACATACTTACCCACTATCAAAATAAAAAAATTAACAAATTCATGACAGATTTAGAACTAGGAGAACAATTAGCTGTATGTCCCCTCTCATAACTCATGTCTATTTTATATATAATGTATATCTGAGATGAATATAAATAATGTATACATCCAGTACATTCATCTTGTTAAAATGTATCTATATCATATGTTTTTCAGGTAACAGGCATTTTTGGAAATATTTCCACCCACTTATTGTTCTTTTACCATTGTGTCTTTTCAGAGAAGGAGGTTGAAGTCTAGCTTTCATTTTTTTTTCCCACAGACCCTGCATTTCATGTTGCATCATAAAAGTCATTGCCATATCCAAGATGGTCTAGATTTTTTTTTTCTGTACTCTCACAATTTTACTTTCGATGGTTTATCTTGAAATGTATTGTTCATTTTAAATTAATTTTCTGCAAAGGATGCGAAGTCTATATCTAGGTCTGATGTTTTATATGTGGTATCCAGTTACTTCAGCATCTCCTTGTTGACAATACTGTCTGTTCTTTATTGCATTGCCTTTAGTTTTTTTTGCTGGGCTCTCTGTTCTGTCCATTGTGATCTCTCTTTTTTTCTCTTGTCACATTGCCTTGATATGATAGTTATGTAGTAAGCATTTAAATTAGGTACTGGTACCCAATTTTATTCTTTCCATTTTGTAGTGTTCTATCAGCTACTCTGAGTCTTTTCCTTATCCATTACATTGGAATCATTTCTTCATTGTTTATAAAATTTAGGGTTTGGTTGAAATTGCTTTCTGTCTCTCTCTCTCTCTCTCTCTCTCTCATTTTAATACCTCTCTATTCTCCTCTCCTACTCCCAAACTTGTGACACAAATAAGCATCCTAAGACAACATATGTTTCTTCCACTTGTGGCAGGAATATAAAAGCCCATGCAAATGAGGAAGTGTGTGCTCCTAAGACAGAATAATATTTATAGATTTTTTAATGGTGAAATTACTCATTGGTTTTGTGACTTCATGATAAAACACCAACTTCCTTTTTGGCTGTTTTGTTCTTGGGACAAACAGAAAAGGAGGAACTTATTTAAAATCCTGAAATCTTCAGTTCAGTGGATACTGATGCAGCTTGTCAGAATGCTGTGATACTTCATTCTGCCCATTGTAGTTAATGATGATGATGATTCAATGCCATTTATATCTGAAAACAAATGTTAACATTTGGCAATTATTATTCTCTACCAAGTTAGTGAAATAATGTTAAAGTGATTTTAAGCAAAAGGAAAATTTCTGATAAAATCTTTCTGAACTTAAATTATCTAGGCCTGTATTTATCAACATATAGACATAAACACATAGAAATATGCACACTTGTATCATAGCAAATATGTATTTAGGAGAAGCTTATTTTCACATATGAACAGCATATATATATATATATATATATATGTATATATATCATATATAAACAGAAATGAATTCCTCTCTATTTCTAGTATGGATATGTATATGTTTATATTTATATAGATAGATACATAGATATATGCACGTGCCTAGTTCCTACCATACAGCTAAATTCTTAATTTTTAATCTTCACATAATACTTTGAGGAAGGAAATCAAAATGTCTTCATTCCCATTACATTCTTCAGGAGTCTGAGAGTTTGATAGTAAACATATCTTGGTTTCTAATAACACGTGCACTGCAATGCTCAAATGAAAACTAGATTTGACTATAAAGCTTTTATACACTTCACCATGGTGCCTATTAAGTAAATCATTTCTTGTATCTAACCATGGAATGGCTAAAAACTAAATCCTAAAGAAACAAAGAAGGAAAGAAATACAAAAATTGGACAAATGGAATTATCTTGAAATCTTCCCTATCTTGCGTTGCAAATTTGGGAGCAGGAAGCATGAGATCCTCTCATTTCAGTGGCATTGGAATCCAATCAAGCTTTTTCTTCTCTCTCTGAAGAATTATTTAAAAGAAATCACTTCAGAAGGTGAGATTTGCGAAGGAGCTGTTCACATGGGCCTAGATCACCCTGGTTTGCAGAATGTGCAATATCTATTGACGTCCTCTGCAGATAACTGAATTGCTTCCTGGAACTGTTGTACCAAACCACCACCAATTCAGTGAATTAAAAGTATTGAAATTTGGTCTCAGACCTTGAAACCATAACGGACGTAGTTATCAGTGGGTCAGAATCAAGATGTCATTTGATTTGTGTTTCTTTACAAAGCCAGAGCAGAATTCCATCCTGTCATTTCTGGCTTTTGGTGCCTGCTGGAATTCCATTGATTGTGGTCACATTACCAACCATATGTTTTGGTATCAGTACATACACAAAAGCACTAGATGCTTAAGAAACAATTTGTAGGTATTTAAACCTTGTAAACATACATATTATGTGGGGCAAGTGAATTTTGCATTCTAGTCTATCTTTACCTACTACATTCACCAAACATTTATTGGATAACACTTTTGTGCTTGACACTGTGTCTTAGCCATGTGCCAATGGTGTAGATGCTTTTAGCCAGGGGAAGAAATAATTTAGCTACACAGTCTACAGTACATTTGTCAGAACAGTGTGAAAGATCATTGTCACTGCAGGCTGCAGGGTTTGTGTTTGAATTCTGGCTTTATGATTTATTAATCGTTCATACACAAAATGCAAGTCAGTTTCACTAAGCTGTTTGTAGATAGGAAAGCCAAAGTTATTCTTATCAAACTTTATGGGGAAGATAAAAAAAAAGGTTTCTATTTAGGGTAAATAGCTAGGTGCTTAAAATCGCTTTTCAGTTTGCTCCCTATGCTAGCTCTGACAAGTCTGCGGTGGAGAAAATTGGGAAGTAGCATCCAACCCACTCCTCCTGCTTCCATACTTAGCATGGAATCTAGGATGTGTAGACTGTCTTATTTTTCATGCAACATGTTGTGAACCTAGAGAATTATGGCTATGTTGTAAAACTGAAGCACATAAAATCATTGTTTAAAGAATCAGTCAAGGGTAAAATTGATTTGTGAAGGTTATTAGTAAAACTGCATAAATTGGACACTTTACTCCTTTAACTAAAACATACCATGTGATCAAGCTTTAAAGTTCGGCCTTGACCCTCATCAGAGCTTGGAGCATACTCTTCTTTAAGCCATATGTATTTTCTTACCCTGTTCTCCTGCCTCCTCTCCTGCTGTGGACTTCATGATTTCTGACCCCTCAATCTTTTTTTTTTTTTTTTTACCAGCCTCTCCTCTTCAGTGGATTCTTCAAATAGATTCAAAGTCTATTAACTTTCTTAGGATTTTCACACTGATGAATACTTAAGAGCTGTGACGCTCAGCAACCTGTATCCCTGGCTGTTCTGACCTTGAGTCCCACAACCTCTGATGTTTCCTAACTGTGACCCGCTCACACTTAGCTTCGTTCATGGGTTCACCTCATACCTTAGGCCCCTCAATTAACTAATCCTCCCTGGCCTGCCAAGCAGGCTTCTCTTTAAGCAGAAAAATGTGGATGTGAAAACTCTAGGGCTGTTTCTATAAATATGTCAGTTTAGTTCTTGGTTCAGTACCTTTTTCATTACAATGTGCTGTAAAAATGGCTCCTTTAGAAGAGGATCCCTTTATAACTGCTTTAGACAGGTTTCAGATTTTATTATTTCTTGGTCCTTTGGGGATCTGACTGAAAAATCGATTTTTGACTTCATTTTAAAAGTCCATGTCTCTCATAGCGTAACAGTCATCATTTTATATTGGAACTATTTCTCATTTATAAAAATATGTTTTTTTCAAGTCCTGAATCAAGAAGGGTTTGAAGGGAGGAGAGAGCACAATAGAGGTGGATGGGAGATGGGGTAATAATAACCAGAATGCATTCTATGTGTATACAAAATTGTCAAACAACCAACAATAAAGGTTTAAAAAATGTTTTCTCAGCACTTGAAATTGTCTTTAGGAATAACAATTGTGTTTACAAGCTCTGATCCATGATCTGGCTTCTAAATGATACTGAGGTTACCTCTTTGGAAAGTCATGACAATAGTAATAGAGGTAAACTAAGGTAAAGTTCTGGTCAAGAGAACAGATTCTCTGACCTGATTGGAGTTTATGGCAAGCTATGTTTAAAGAGGTAGGTAGAATAATCAATTCTTCAATGAAATAGTGTACTTTTCCATGGGGTGCCCGACCCCCACCTTTCCTAGTGAACTCTTGAGGGGAGAGGGATGAAAAACTTGTAGATAGAATGATAGACCTATCCAATGATAAGAAAGACAGAAATATAGGATAGCTTCAGGAGGACCTGAGTCAATGCCCAATGGCCCAGAACTTTATTCAAAAGGGCTTTTTATGACAATGCCACAGGGTGAGGCAAAAGACCTTCCCCTCGCTAGATACAGCCAAGTGTAGACCCTTCAAAATACCTGGTACCCAGGCCTGTGGTCCCAATCATCCTCTTTATGTAGCCCTGCTGGTAAAGCAATCTCAGATTCTCTGATCCTGAGTAATTTGGGCCTCTACACTTTTCCTCCCAGAATTCCTGCCTATCTGCATTCCTGCACCTTGGGCCGTGATTCATTGTCTCTTCTTGTTGCAGTGATATTTGAATCAAAGGGCAGAGAGGACCCTTTCCATGCCAGGCGAAGATCACCTCTGTGCATGTCACTGCGTAGAGTGAGGGGTTGCCGAGCTCTCTTGAACAACCTACGCACAGTTGTCCATGTGGTAGCTCTGGTTGATGGACCCTGTTCCATCCTCTGCAGCTTGTCTAGCTTTATCAAAATCCAAATTATCTCTCAACTCTAAATGACACTCTGTGGAGGCGTCTCCAGATTCGTCATGGAAATTGATGACTCCATTCTCTCCAGCGGCATCCAATGCTGTTTATATATCTTTTTGGAATTTATCATACAGGATCTTGTATTACAGTGATGTATGAATCTTTACTGTCTCAACAGCTATTTTACAAGCTCACAAAACCAAAGACCTTGTAATTCATTTTTATATCCCTTCATTCTCCCACAGAGCCTTTTGTTCATAATAAACAGTCAATAGTTGCTGGGTGAATTAATCACATGGTGTTAATTCCTGTACCATGGCAAAGATTTAAACATGGATTCTAAGGCTAATATTATTCCTATTCAGTCACTGAGTGTCTAAAGGTAGATTTCATTAAATATTCTTAAGTAAGTATCAGAGAAACCTGTGAGGATACCGCAAGGTCTAACTGTTAATAATATTGTAAAAGATTCCTCCAGGTACATTTCTTAGAACAGTTTAGACCAGTTTTGCTGTAGAACAGAAGGTCAATAATCATGTGTGTGAGTTCAGTGTAAAGATGTTTTGGTTTGGAGTCCATTATACAACACTGAAATAAATAAATGCAACTCTTGGTAGTATAAAAGTTGTGTTTATATCTAGAAGACGTTAACCCTGAATTAAAATAATCAAAGTGATAAATACATTTTTGACTGTTTTGAGTGTCCTATAAGTAAACAAATAAAAAGATAGTTTGATCCCTCCCTTTTTTTGTTTGAAACCCAGTTTGTAATTTAGCTGCTTTACATGCCAATATTTTACAAGTTCTTAAGGATCAACATAAATGTATAACTATGAGCCAATCAGTTATTGATATTTTGCCAACTGGGTCTCTATTTTTTATGAGAATATATGAAATTATTGGAAATTAGCCAGTGCTCTTTTAAAAAATTTTAGAATAGCGTCTCTTTCTTAATTACGTAATGGATGAATTAATGAATAGCCCAATTTTGTATACTGTGAACCTAAATGGCCATGTTCCAATATGATATACAATTATACACATAAAAATTATATACATTTTACAATGAGAACCTTCAAGCTAGAGAAATGGATAAGTGGTTAATAGAGTTTGCTGTGGGTTTTTTGTTGTTGTTGTTTCTTTTAAAGATTTATTTATTTATTTTATGTATATGAGTGCTGTATTGACTTTATACCCAAAGAGGTCATCAGATCCCACCATAAATGATTGTGAGCCACCATATGATAGCTGGGAATTGAACCCACATCCTCTGGAAGAACTGTCAGTGCTCTTAACTGCTGAGCTCTCTCTCCAGCCTTCAGTTTGCTGTTCTTACACAGGATCTGAGTTCAGTGTCTAGCACCCATGTTAGTTGCCTCACAACCACCTGTAAAATACAGTTCCAGAGGATTGATGCCCTCTTCTAGCCTCTGCATATATCTGTGTCTGTACATAACTGCATGCACACACGTGCACCCAAGTGCGTGTGTGCGTGTGCGCGCACACACACATACAGACACACACAAATTAAAATATATATTTTCATTACTTCCTACTGCAAGGTTTTAGTTTAGGTGTTTGTAATGCCATTAAATGTTTGGAGAGAGACCAAAAGTTTTAATGCTCAGTTTACCTGTATGTTTTGGTACTTCTGAATATATTTGTTGAATACAGAACTTAGGAACTCTGTGTTTTATTTTCCTTATGCTGTCAATATTTTCCTAGTTGCTTAGTAGTGATGAAATTTAAGACGTGAAGGAGGGAAATGTGACATTTCAGTACCAGTAATAGGTAAGCCACTTAAAGAAGAAAGGACTTAAAACTGTTGCAACAGTAAGAGGAAAGTAAGTCTTTGGAGTAATTATCCATCAGTTGAAATTCGGACTGCTGATTGTATCAGACGAGGAGTATGTCAGTCATGGAACTCAGAATGAATTCATTTGTAATCTTCCTACTACAAGAGACCAATAACTTATCCTTATTTTTGAACTGAGATAAAACACTGTAGAAAATTATTTAAAGTACTCTAAGAGAAATGTAGATTAAACATGCTTCAATGGTACATAAAATACTGTAGCATTGGATACATAGCCAATGTATCCCATGTGTGTGTATGCATCTGTTAATTATTTATGCCAAAAGAATACATTTCCAGCAGCCCAGGATCTTCAGGCTATCTCAGTCTAATGTTAAGTTCCATTGTGGTTTCTGCTTCTTTTGTCTTTCTTTGCTTGTCTTTATTTCACATCTTTTGAGCATCACATAATGTGTTCTTGCTTTTTAGTTTCGTTTGCACATCCCTATGATAGCTCTGGATGTCTTTTGCTTTATATGTAAAAAATAGGTTAGATTTAGATTATTAAGAGTTAGAATCTAAATAACTACTGAGATATAGATAGTCCCAACTCATTAACTTTATGATTCATTTTTTTCTTGGAGTCCTGTACAGGGAATAAGTGGGATTTTTATAACATGTAGATTTTGGATTAAAAGACTACTGGTTCACTGTTGTTATTTTTTTCTTTTTATCTATTTCATTCATAAATACAAAGATTGTTTTGATATATTGCCTTATTTTCTCCTGTATTTTTCAAGCATGTATTGAGTACCCATTACATTCGAAATGCTATGCTAGGGGCTATAGCGATGGCTTAGTGATTAGAACCCCCCACTCCTCTTGCAGGACCAGAGTTTAATTCCCAGCATCTATGTTAGGTGGCTACCAACTGTCTGCAACTCTGGCTTCAGGGGAGTTTGATTCCTCTGGCTTCTATGAGCACCTGCACTCATATACACATTACCTTCACATAGATTGATACCCACATACCTGCAATGAAAAATAAAACATTAAAAAAGCAACACACATACACACACACACACACACACAAAATCATCATAACAATACCCAAATAAGTCATGGTGAATGCTTATGAAACCTCAGCAAACTTGTCTTGATGCTTTCAGTTGAACTAAAGAAAGGGGGACATCTGGTGTCCTTTTCTCTCACTCACCTCCTCATTGCCCTGAGATAGTCTCTCTGTAGTTGGATCTTGGCCAACAGATGGCAAGTCTTGGCTGATCCTCCTGTTTCCACTTTAACCTGAACCCAGCACTGGGATTGTGGTTGTCATGACCACATTCAGCTTCTTACTGGGGTCCTGAAGATCTGAACTTGGTCTTTATGTGTACACTGAAAGTTTTCTTACCCACTGATCAATCTCCCCTAGTCCTTGGTTCTTATTTTATCCTTTTCTAACAGCAAAGCAGCATGGGACAAGAGCCAATGTAAGTTTCAACATCATACCCTCACTGAAGACTTGAAATATACTGGTTACACTTTGGTCAATTTTTCAGCTCCATTATTTGAACAACAACGGACTTTCAATACTTTCTTATCAGTATGATTTTTTTTTCTCAAAGCAAATGTGTATGCTTTGGTTTTATGTGTGAGCCAAAAGTAGCTCATTGGATGCTACGACTTAGATTTCATTTTGCACAAGATTATATTTAATAAGGAATTTAACCTGCCCATTTGGATAGATAGATTATTGAATATATTGGGTTTTTTTTTTGAGGCATATCAACCTTCCTGTGATGCTGAGCTGACAGAACTTTATAGGTCCTTCTGTGTGGTTTTTGATAAGAATTAAATAAGACTGAAATTAATACCTTGCCTAGTTGTTAACTTTAAATATTTTCTTTAATTTATTATGTGCCATACTTAGAATATTTTAAAAATCAGAATCAACTGGAACCCCCTAGGTTTGAAGAGCCATCAAGGTGACTTACTTGCACAATTAATTCCCTAAACAACATTGAGAGCAATCTCTTGCCTGGTAGAGTCAGTATTCACCCCCATTTTAAATGGTTACAAGCTGACTGTCATACTGAAATAACTACTTAAAAGCCAATCACATTGCCCCTTTAAAATAGGAGACATCATTTTTGATTTAACCATGGGCTTTCTCAACAGTCAAAATGCAAATACAACTTTTAAAATAAAGTTTTTCTATGGCTTAGAGTTAAAAGTAAGTCTCATTTATTTCAAATAAAAAATAAAAGCTCTCCCTTTTATCCAGCTTCTGCAAATTTAAGGAATATTACTGACTGAATTCAATATCCCACATCCTAATATTCTAGTAATTGCAATGCTGCAATCTCATCTCATATGGATGTTTTCATTGAGACTTATTTGTAAAATACAGATCTAGTTTTATGATACGTAGGTGGGTTGCTATGAACCAAGAATGCCATTCTTGATTGTGCCTTTATCAATTGTTTGCAAGTACCAAAGTAGACAATGACAGCTTTATGGTCACTCTCTATTCAGCCAAGATAATTCTAGTAAAACTCTGGTAACTCTCTCAGAATGAAATGAATGTAAAGTATTAATTCTTTTTTTTTTCTTATTTTGATCTTGCTCATGCGCTTACTGAAGAGTAATCCTCTAAGTGGCCTTTTCACTGCTTTTCATGTTGCAGATTGAAAATGTCGAAGTCTGCCTTAGTTTTCTAGCAGCCCGAGGAGTAAATGTCCAAGGCCTATCAGCTGAAGGTAAGAAACTGTACCATTTTCACAATGGCATCAGTGGTTCTGAGAGAATTTTTCATTGTGTTGGAGATGTAGCGCTGCCATGCAGATCTTTTTAGTTAGTGAAGGAAATCCATAGATGCATAAAACAAACATGATGGCTAGTAGTATTCCTGTGTACTTTAGTTATGTAAATAGTTTCACATTTTCTAATATTGCTCTTTGTGTCAATATATGGGATGGAGATGAATCAACATAGCACTTACATATTATTACTAACACAGAGATTTTTAACTTCTTAATGTTCGTCTTGGTAATACATGGATATAAATGCAAGTAAATAGTATAATTCATGTACAAATATTTTGCCAATAATGCTTCCATTCTATGAGCAAAGTAATAATGACAGTCAAATATGTGTACGTTTATGTAAATGACAATGAGTTATTAAATGCTTGGGCTGCCAATATTAATAAGGACTATTTGTAAATATTTTTGAAATCATTGTAGGTCACATTGACAGTTAATTTTAGTCAAAATTAAATTATACTAAATTATAGTATGTCAACATGAATGGAGATTGAACTGGTTTTATTTTACTTCTGTGCTCTGAGCTTTTCTCTCTTCCACACATAAAGGTGATGTTTTCAAACCTCTACTCTATCTAGCTTAAACTTTGCCATAATTAAAATGAAATGATGTTTCTATTCCTGTGCCCTTCTCCTATCATCCATCATTGCTACATATTTTTTTCTTTCTCTCCATCTATTCACTTTTAATCTTATGGATCATGTTTATTAACATATGAAAAGAAAGTTTTTGTCTCATTGGACTATAAGTGAAACAGCTAAGGAGTGATTTTAATGTATCATTAGGAAACATTTATAAAACTTCCAAAACAGTTAACAAAAATCAACTACATAACCTGAAATCCTAAGTCCTTTTGGATCTATACTTGTGAAAATTATTTGGAAGCAAATAATATATTTAATCTTCTGTCCATCAGAAGATTAAATACCTTAAGATTATAACTTTTCCTGCAACTAATTTTCTTTGGAAATATTTTCTGGCCCTAAAATTGCAAATATTGAAGTTTTAAGATTTTAAATCTTGTCACTAGAATAAAAAATGTATCTGCAATATAAAATTAATTTTATTATATTAAAGAATTACTTTACAATCTCAGATTTCTTTATATTTTAATTTTCCATGAAGATTTTATATGTACATGAAACTTGTAATATGATACATTATTTGATCACATATTTAGTGGCTAACAGGTTAAGA
Source organism: Onychomys torridus (assembly GCF_903995425.1). Lineage (NCBI taxonomy): Eukaryota > Metazoa > Chordata > Mammalia > Rodentia > Cricetidae > Onychomys > Onychomys torridus. Next base: position 29,221,623 of record NC_050462.1, on the reverse strand, counting down.
TTAAAATCTAATTACTGGTTCTATAATTTAGAATTTGAATAAAATTCCACCCTGACTAGGTTTTGCTATGTGAATGACCAAAAGCAAATGTTTCCATTGCTCATTTTATATCTCTTGCATATCACACAGTAATTTTATTAATATAAAACTACTGATTTGGGTTCATTTAAAAATATATGCTTTGTTTAAAAATACATTCTAAATTAGGCATACATATAAAAAGCCTAGAGATCTTAACAAGATCACTTAAGTTTACAGGAAGAAAAATCATTATTTTCTCATTGTAGCCTCATTGATCAAAACAACTCTTCTAGATCATGGAAATTAAAAGGAATGTCTGAAGAAGAAAAAGGATCATTCCCAGGTGTACCTTGTGGGATTCAACAATACTACACAGTCAGGTTTAGATTATAAGTCATCAATGAGGAAATCCCTGAGAACTTGTTAGTGTACCTAACTCCAGAAGAGGACTTGACACCTCAGGGGAGAATATTTGTGACCGACAGGAAGTTTTATTTAAAATATGACCATGCATGGAATATTATCAGACTTTACTCACAGCACTTTTCCTGGTTATGAGGTTATAACTTCAGAAAAGAATGGGAATGAGACATGGGCACATGGTGGGGTGTTGTGTGAGGACAACTGGAAGGGGTGAGTGAGTATATTATGCTCAAACTGCTTTGTGTACTGGTATGAAGTTTTCAAGCTTATACAGATATTTGTATTAAAAAGTAAAGTTCGTGTTGTAGCTGAATATGGGTACTTAATTTTATTATGCAGCACTGGAAAATCTCATAAGGAACCCTCTATGTTTGAGTTGATATCTGCTAAATAAATCCCTTAGAGTTATGTAAGTTAATCATTGTTATTCAGTAGCATATAGCATGAAATAAACAGAGCACTAAAATGTAAAAAAAAAAAAATAGCATTTCAACTGAAAATTGCTATGATATATTCTCTTGAAGGCATATGTGCACATCCAAATATGTGTCTAGGCTGGCTCATGATGATTTGGAAAGAATGCTGATTGCTGTAAACCCAATTGATCTTATGAGATCTACGCACGACCAGTATTTATAAGTGCAAGATGACTTAAGTAGTTTAAGTAGTTTCATTTCTCCATAGCCAAGTCTATGTGGGCAACAGCTGTGCGCATTTGGGAGGGAAGCAGGGTGCAAAATAAAATCGTTGCCCCAAGGCGGTGAACACATCCTCTTCCAAGACTAAGGAAAGAAAACCACAACCCATAGAGCATGCTTGTTTCGTTGGATTTGTTCCCTTACCCCTCCTTCTCTCTGTGATATCTCAAGCCACTTTGTAATGTTGGCAGCGTTGAGAAACTCGCCATCAACTGAAACTGTGAGTAAGGGGAGCAACTTGTTTCTTTTATCCTCGTCGATCTGGTTGAAGGGGATTACATCTAGACTTTTATTCATACAGGGAAAATCAACTCAAGGTATTTGACCATGTCTTACTTTTTTCCCCCCATTTGATACAGAAATAAGAAATGGAAACTTAAAAGCCATCCTAGGGCTGTTTTTCAGTTTGTCTCGCTACAAGCAGCAGCAGCACCATCAACAGCAGTATTATCAGTCCCTGGTGGAACTTCAACAGCGAGTGAGTCATACTGCTCCACAGTCGGAAGCCAGTCAGGTCAAAACCCAGCAAGATATGCAGTCTAGGTAAGGAAGGGGCGCGCAGGGGCTGCATTTAAAATGAATTTGTTTAGACTCAGTTTGACTTTTTAAATTATGATGGGTTTAAAATGATCTTTATGTGCTTTCGTTTTCGTGTGCCCCAGATATATGGCTGGTGGAGGATAGGCTCAAACCCCTTCTCTTTGGATCAGACAGGAAAAGACTATCATATTCTTAGGATGCACACTTTTGTTTGTTTTCTAATGGTGACTTTTATATATATCTAACCCTGCAAGGTGTCCCGAGTGGAAAGCAAAGTGTTGTGGGTTTTTTCCCTCTGGTCAATTACTTTAATACTTACCATGTGTCATTTGAATCCTGGTATCCTGAGGTTATAGTTACCTTTTATTGATAGTTTGTGTTGACTAAATCTTTCAAAAATCAAGGATTATTATTATTCAAAGCCCCTTTGAGTATTTGAGAACACACTGGTTTTAAGATAATGTATTGTGTGTATATCTGTATGTGTGAATGTGTATGTATTTGTGTAGCATAAGTTTTGGCTCTTGCAGATACAGTCCATATGATTAGGGGCACTGACTAGGCAACTGTAATCTGAAAAGCAGCCCTATGGGAGGGAGAGGAGTCACCCTCTTGTCTAGAAAGCCTCAGCTGAAGTTGTGGGACTGTTCAACTGTCTGAATTTACATCAAGATTATATAGGATGATGCTGGAGAGAGAGAGAGTTCAGTGGTTAGGAGCTTATATGTAACTGGACCAGGTTCAGTTCCTAGCATCCATATCAAGCAGCTCATAATACCTGTAACTCCATTTTCAGGCATCTAATGGCCTTTGGCCTCTGCAGGCCCTGCATACGTGTGGTGCACATAAAATCACATGGGCACACACATACACATAAAATAAATAAAGCTTAAAGTTTGGTGGGAAAAAAGATCATCTAGGGTTATATTCCTCACTTAAAGTTAACTGATCATGGACTTGAATTGCATCCTCAAATAATATGTATTCATCATGTAGGTAAGTGTTTCACACTCACTAGAACTGTAGGTCACCTTGTTTGAAACATCAGAAAATGGCCAACAAATGAAGTTTCAGCTAACAATTTTTGTGTCAATCACTAGTTTTGTTCCTGAAGAAAGATAAGATGTGTGGGTTAATTTTTTTCTGGTGCATAAATAGGAATAGTATTTTGTTAAAGAGAGAAAATATAAAAATACATTTATCTTTGTTAAAATGTATGAATATATGAAACACATATAAATATTTCTTTGTTTTCTATTTTTGAAATCTAAAGTATTCAACTTAAACTTTCCTTGATTTTCTGTTCACCACCCAGTGTTTGACAGAAAATAATTTAAAATGTCAAAACAGATTTCAGATTTCAAAAACTATTCCCTACTTAGTGTCACTTGTTTGAGTCCTGAAATTTCAGCCAGATTTGCTGTGGATCCACTGTCCTTTGTATGTAAATTCTCATCACTTTGTAAGGTGCTTTAATTAGCAGTTGATTTGTAAATGATGAAAAAGCACAAGTTTACCAAGATGCCATGTATTTCCTCATTTGTAGAATGATGAGGATAGCTTCCATTATTCTAAATTATGTCATATGTATAATCTTCTTTTATTAAGCACAACCTGGTTTTCTGTGATGTCTAGTGAAATTGTTGAGTTCCACTAGAATGAAGGGGAAGAAAAAACAAAACAAAATCAAATGGAACCCGATAATGTAAGTTCCTATATTTTCTTCAGAATAAAGAAGAGGGAAGAGGAAATCTCATTTGTTTATGAATAGTTTGTTGCTATACAGTTGGCAAGGAGACCTCGGTTCTTACTACCAGCGACAGTGATCCTTCCTAGAGACCCATTTAGGCAATCTGAGTGGGCAAGAGGGAAGAATAGTAGTGGAGGAGTAATCTAAAGAAAGTGACTTTGAACCAAGTGCACTGACTCTGGAAGTGACAAAGTGTCATTTGTCAAGTTTCCCTCACTCTGTTCTGATGTCTGCAATGCGGGATTTCTTACCCAGAATTCCTTGATCTTATTTCTTTTGAGGGATAAATGCCTCCTTTCTTCTGCTTCTTTGTGGATACACGTGGATGCTGTGGATGCTTTGCAATTATATGCTATTTTTAAATATAAATTGGCTCTACTCATACTATTTGGGGGAGAGGTAAATTATATTTTGTTGTAGGGGGTTTAATAAAAATATTCTTTCTGTGTTTTTCATTGAGGACTGGATAAACTTTTAATTTTTGTTGTACCAAATTGGATTTAATTAGTTTTTTGTTAAACTTTATTATAAAGTACTTGGATCAAAAAAAAAAATCATACACCCAAATTAACCAGACCCAAATCTATTCATTTCAGTGAACCATGCAGTTATAATAGGCATTCTGAAGCTATGGAGCCTCATTGTGTTTTAATTGATACTTAATTTAATAAATTTTTAGTGTACCTCCTTTACTAAGTGTAGCATCAATGACCCTGATAAAGTGGTGTTTAATACTAATTTGTAAAGGGATCCTTACACATTCTGAAAAATACAATATAATGCTTCAGTCATCAATACGTATTTCTATTCATGTGGATCTAATATCTATATGTTATAATTTCTGTGAACTTACAACAATGTTTCTTAAGCATTTTTCTAAAGCCCATAGTAGAGACACACATAAGAAAGCAATATAATAACTTTCTGTTAAAATCAAGATAATTAATACAGAAAAACTACTGCCACTTATTACTGGAGGCATGAGCCTTAAATATGATTTGTAATATACTTTTGTATTGATTTCAAAGTTCTTTCTAATAGCATGGTTTAAATGAAAATTTAATGTACTATGAATAGGTAGCAAAAATTATTTTTCTTTGTAGACTAATAAAATTTTCGTAGGCCACATTCATTCACTTCAATGAGAGAGTGGGTTTGTTCTTCTAATCTTCATATAAAACCATCGTAAGTATAAATATCCCCACAATATACATAAAGAATTTTGCTTCCTTTGTCATTTTAAAAATAAAATTCAAGGTGTTTTCATAATTTAAACAGCTCTTACTTAAGCAGGCACCTCAAGATTTAATCATTCAGAAATTCACCTCTAGAATTAGGGATGGGATTGGATCCCAAGTCCACTCCTTTCAAACTATAAAATCTAAGTAGCTTCTCTATTAGTTATTTTTCTCTTGTTATAATAACAAACTTCGACAGAGACCACTTAAAGAGGGAAGGGCTTACTTTGGTTCCTGATTTGAGCTCAATTCCACCATTCCAGGGAAATCAAACAGCTTGAGGCAATTGCTTGCATAGTATCCACAATTAAGAATGAGTGAGTGATGCCTGCCAGTGCATTATCTCTTTTGTCATAGTCCAACATCCCTGCCCAGGCATTTGTCCCACCCACAGTTAAGGTGGGTCTTCCTAAAGAAATTAACCCAAACAAGATGATCCCTTACAGTCATGCACTGACTAATCCTTTAGAGATATACTTGGAGACTTGTCACACCTGTGAGTCTAGTTGCTTTTGACAGGTAGCACTCAGAAACCAACCATAGCATCCTCATGCTTTGGTCTCCTTACTTGCTAAAGAAAGTAAAATGTGATGTCAAAAGATTGTGTAGGAAGTCCTATGTGTATTACATAACACTGACCAGCCTGACATATGCTCCTTCTCTGGTCTGAATCTTGCAAATGGTCCTCAGTATTGGAAGCTCAGTCTACATTAGAAGCTGCTCTTGCTCAGGCTAAAATGTCTCTGTAGTGCGGCTTCCCTAAAACTCTTGATGATTCTTCGATCATCCTTTAAATACTACAATCTTCCCATCCTTGCCTAACATTGTTCTTCCCATTACTTTTCTTTTGTCCAAATTTTAATGAGTGTCTAACTTAAAATTTATTTGTCTACATTCATCATTTGTTATTTCTAATGCCAACATTCAAAAAGTAAATGTAACAACAGGTTTTTGTCCCTATTTTTGCCACTACTGATAATGCAAGCATTATCAGAGAACATTATACTTAGTAGATTCTTCATAATAAATTTTTAATGAGGTCATCATTTATCATGGTCTGTTATTCCTTGTTCTCCCTTTCTGTTCTTGATCCAGCTGGGATCTCCTGCTCTCCTAAGCTTTCTTTCCCTCGAAACTTGCCCTTCATTACTCCCATTGTCGTCCAGGTTGTTCATGTAGATCTCATCCATTTCTCTGTCATTGGGCGTGTGTCTTTCCTAGTGTCCCATTTTCTAGGTAACCTCCCTGGAGTTGTGTAGCAGTCTAGTCATCTTTGTTTTATAATTAGTATCCTACTATGAGTGAGTACATACCATGTTCGTCCTTCTGAGTCTGGGTTACCTCACTCAGGATGATTTTTTCTAGATCCATCCATTTGTCTGCAAACCTCATGATGTCATTGTTTTTCTCTGCTGATTAGTACTCCATTGTGTATATGTACCACATTTTCTTTATCCATTCTTCAGTTTAAGGGCATCTAGGTTGTTTCCAGGTTCTGGCTATTACAAACAATGCTGATATGAACATAGCTGAGCAAATGCCCTTGTGGTATGATTATATGATGACCACATGAGAACAGGAAGATGCAGAGTGCTAGAGAGGTCTCCAGAAATCTGCAGTGGTACATCCTCTGTAGACTGCTGGCAATGATCAAGAGAAAGCCTGAACTAACCTAGTCTGGTGATCAGATGGCCCAATACCCTAACGGTCATGCTGGAACTCTCATCCAATAACTAATGGAAGTGGATGCAGAGATCCTCGTCCAGGCCCCAGGTAGAGCTCCAGGAGTCCAATTGTTGAGAAAGAGGAGGGACTGTAAGAGTGAACTGTTGAGACCATAATTGGAAAAGCACAGGGACAAATAGCCAAACAAATGGATGCACATGAATTATGAACCAAAGGCTGTGGAGTCCCCAGCTGGATTAGGCCCTGCGGATAAGTGAGACAATTGAATAGCTTGATCTGCTTGGGAGGCATCCAGGCAGTGGGACCTGGACCTGTCCTTAGTGCATGAGCTGGCTGTTTGGAACCTTGGGCTTACACAGGGACACTTTGCTCAGCCTGGAAGGAGGGGACTGGACCTGCCTGTACTGAATCCACCAGGTTTAAATGAATCCCCAGGGGAGTCTTGGCCCTGGAGGAGATGGGAATGGAGGGGAAGGGATGGGGGGAAAGTGAGAGTGGGGGTGGGAGGGGGGAGGACAGGGTAACCCATGGCTGATGTGTAAAGTTAAAACACAAATATAATAAATAAAAAAGGAGAAAAAACAAAACAAAAAATTTAATGAAACAAAACAACAAATCTGTATTATTTCTCTTTCCAATTTAGGTAGAAAAATGTCATATTTACACATATGAAAGCAGAGAAGGACAATTATCATGGATTCTTGATAATAATTGAAGCTTTGACAGTTGATTTCAAAGAAGTTGAGAAAAGACTAGCTGTTGATTACACTGGAAATTCACAGGGAAGTGGGGAGTGAGTAGTTAATGATTCAGGGTACAGATGATAATTTCTTGCTGTGGATATCGCTCTGTATAAATAAAATGCTGATTGGCCAGTAGCTAGGCAGGAAGTATAGGCAGGACAAGCAGAGAAGAGAATTCTGGGAACAGGAAGACTAAGTCAGGAGATGCTGCCAGCCACCGCTGTGAGTACCAACATGTAAGATACTGGTAAGCCACAAGCCATGTGGCAAGGTATAGATTTATAGAAATGGATTAATTTAATATCTAAGAACTAGATAGCTAGAAGCCTGAGCCATTAGGCCAATAGTTTAAATAATAAAAGCCTCTGTGTGTTTATTTTATAAGTGGGCTGTGGGACTGGGAGGTGGGGCAGGGCTTGGCAGGACCCAGAGAGAAGCTCTCCAGCTACAATTTCTAATATTTCATAGCTCCCAGCTCAACTGATTGGCAACTCATTGAATCATTAAAAAATAGATAATTAGAAGATTTTACATGTTCATAATGCAAAAAATTGATTTATGTCTAATGTGGTAGACATGCCATTCACCACCATAATCCAATCATCTTGAAATGTATGCAAGTACATACAGAAACTTCACAGTGTACCCCACAAATGTACTATTACTGTGTGTCAACTTCAAATGCAAACTGAAAGGGGAAGCATTGAAAAAGATTTATAGTTACAATTTTGAAACCTTTAAAATTGAATGTTTATAATTTCACAAATTTAGTATGATATGATAATTAAAATACATTTTTGAGTTATTCTTAACATTCACCTATAGTTAGTCTCAATTTGGCAATTAGACTAATCAGGGATTATCCAGATGTGTGGAAAGCTTTGCTTCTACTGTACTAGGTCTGGCATCAGACCTTCTTTATCTAGTCTGTATCTGGATTCTAGGTTTACCTTCCTTTTGGTGTTGTTTATCATAAACACTACTCATATTGAAGCATGTGTCCATAGTTCCTTCTCTGACTCTGGATGTGACTTCTGCATTCAGAATGTTATATGCAGATTTCCAAGATGGTTACCATCTGGAAGATTGTAAAAAAAAAAAAAAAAAAAAAAAAAAAAAATGAATAGGCCCGCATGAATGAAGTTCTTTTGCTTGGCGATGTCGCTGACAGATGAAAGCCATTCATGATTATCCCTCCTTTCTTCTGTGTTAGGTTTTGCTTAGGAGAGCCCAACAAGATAACAGAACTTGCATCCAGAAAGGACACAGCTAATTCACAATTAATAGTGCAGTGAATTTATTCAGTTTTAATTAGAGACTAATAAAGATACTGACAGCATGACTAATCTACTAAAAGTACCAAGCTTGGGGCTAGAGAGATGGCTCTGCAGTTACAAACACTGTCTGCCCTTCCAGAGGACTTCCATTCCTATCTCAACACATGAATCCACCCAGTAATACCAAGTTAATGAATCGATGAGTTTTCTGGGGGAATATCTGGTAAGCTATAGTAATCAAGAAGATACTAAAATATACTAATCTAGTTCAGATGAGTGGTTAAGTTGATAGATAGTCTATTATGGGAAAGATGATTTTTTGTTTACCAAAAGGTAAACAAAAAAATAAGAGAAAGGAAAATCTTTTCTTTAAGAATTTCTGTTAGAAATGATCAAATGTCTTCCACCCTACTGTCAGATAATGGTTGACTTTCACCACCTCACACATTAAATCACACGAAGAAATGAATAATGCTTTATAGAACTGAACTGAAAAAACACCATAGAAGTGGAGTTATGAAAATACGTAATTGGATGATGCAAATGGCAAAGGTGTGGTTATCATCCTAAGTCTTTTTAAGTATAAAAACAACCGTTTTGAGAACATGGGGGATTATTGCCAGGTGGTCAATTGTCATTCTCTATTTTAGTTTTGGAGGGCAAATAACAAAGACATCTACTTTCCATGTGGATGAAGTTGGTCTTCCAGAACTCACAGGTTGATTGACAGAACCCCTGGGTATGTGCTCTGAGTTCCCTGGGAGGCTCTGCAGACTGCATGACCCTTACCGCACACGTTGTTCTGAGCGTCCTCTTCCATTGAGATATTTGCCTCTCAGGACTTCTCTTCCAGGAATCATCATTTCCTTCAGGGAGATATGCTCCAAATCTGGGATGCTTTTCAGCTTTTTGTCCTGGGGTTATAAATCATGAAATGTGTCTAAGGAGCTTTAATATAGGATGACAGAGATGCTTTGGTAATTTAAGCCCCTGGGATCCTGGCTTCAATTAGTTTCTTTACTCAGTTCTATGTTGTGGTCTATCATGTGTTCTTTCTTAAGTCAAGGACTCAGAGTTTTAAGAAAATGAAAACAAGTAGGAAAATTTATGAATCTTAAAAAAATAAAACCATGATCTTTTCAGCACTAGGCACAGATAAATGAAGGGGAATTTTTCTTTTAGGGAAATAGGAAACTAAGAAGATTAATAATATTATTATTAAAAGCAAACCTGAACACACATGTGTGAGTGAGTGTATGTGTGTGGGGGAGAGGCAGGTGGTGTCTGTGTGTATGCATGTGCATGCACACATGTATATGTGCACATGTACAGACATTCATGCAAGTATTTATAATGCATATATTTTGTTTATGTTTGTGTATTTGTTCTATTATTTAAAGACCAAACAACCATTGACACTTCTGTTGCTATGAAGACATGTCTCTGTGGTTCTGGTTTTTAAAGAGTTGTGCCCGTGTGAGTTTCAGCAGTTGCCAGTGGAGTGACGTGGATGAGAGCTTGAGCTGCTGGTGGACTGTTGATTTCACCTCTAATGTTAGAGAAGGTTGCAGAAGAGACTATATGAACAGATTTATATGTAACATGACTAAATACAACAACACCTAGCAAATAACCACCAAATAAGCTATTTCTATTTCCTTCTCCTGTTTAGACATCATATCTCATGTATCATCAAATACATTGGCTTACCAAAGACATTATGAATCTCCACTCTGCCCAACCTTGTATCATATCCTCTAATCAATCAAGTCCATTCCACTTCTAAATTTTATTAAAGTTGTCAAATATTTCCAAGTAATGATATCTCTATAATTAAGAACTTAAAAATATTCAATACTTTCCATACTCAGTATAACTACATGTAGATATAAATATTTTAGTAATGGCTCATCTGCAGTTAATAAAATATTTTTCTATCATTAATTTTAGTTCATCTGCTTTTTTATTGTCTTGATTCACAGTGAGCCATCTTCTAGTTAATTTACCTAATAGAAATATATTAAGCTTTCAATAGTTCCCCAAACAATCATGGAGACATTGACAATATGGCATAGTATAAAACAGATGAAAAAGAGTTTATTGTCATGAAGACCACAGTGTAGTAATAAACTGGAGCAATTTTGAAAAATGAACAAAATATGTAGTAATCATTTGGCAGGTGAAGAAAAATAAGCTGGGAAAGGGGAAATTAGCATGCAGGAATTATATTCTTATAAATGTAAGTAAAGATACTCAGGAGAGGCCTTGCCAAATGATGAGCCTGACCTAGTAGTGAACTCGCTGTTTGGCTATCTCAGAGTGTTACCAGTTTCGTTTTGAGAAGAGAAAATAGCTACTTGTGCTGGGTCTGGTGAAAGGAGGCAGTGAAAGTGCAGGACATAATTCAGAAAACAACTGCCTCTACCACCAGAGTTACAACTTTGGCTTTTGCTGCCTAGTGCAATGAGAAGCTATTGTGTGCCCTGAGAAGATAGAGGAACGGACGTAGAAGTGAAATTATCACTTTGTTGTAATGAGTGTGAAGGGATGATGGGATCAGCTGATTCATGGAGAAAGCCTGTACTGTCATGAGAGGTAGGGTCAGAAAGTTGTATTCCAAATATGGATTGAGGGAAGTGTCAGGAGAATGAACAGCCAGACTTGCAGTGGAATTGATGCCTAGAAAAGAGGTTCTGGAGGGGTTTTTTTTGCATTAGCTGTGAGAAGATGTTTCTTTGTACTGAAATGAAAATACGTGTAGGAGAAGTGGGTTTTGTAGGGAGAAAGAAGTTAATTCACTGACCCAATTATCAGTTTTGAAATGTCTGTAAGAAGGACATTGGGGCCAGGTGGTGGTGGTGCACGCCTGTAATCCCAGCACATGGGAGGCAGAGCCAGGCGGATCTCTGTGAGTTTGTGGCCAGCCTGGTCTACAGAGTGAGATCCAGGACAGGCACCAAAACACCACAGAGAGAAACCCTTTCTTGGAAAAAAAAGAAAAAAGGACATTGGGATTGGGAGAATGGAGTTTATGAGGCAGATATAGTCTATAGATACTCATTATGGGAACATAGTAGATAGCTATAAAATTCTATGAGACTAGATGCAGTCATTCACCAAAAGCTATGTATGGATGATGAAATTACGGTCAGGAGATCACCAATGTTATAGAGATCAGACATATAGTAGGACCACAAAGAGGATATCATAGAGTCAGATCACAAAATAGGACCCAAAACAGGAGAAGTTGGTATCCTAGAGAAAAAGTGAAGAAAGTGTTCTAAGACTGGAAATAATGATGGATATCCTAGAGGCCCCTTCCCTCCATGGCTCAGTAACCTTCCTAATAGTCTGGGCCTGTGTTCTGTCACTAAGTCCTCATAGCAACCTTATGACACGGGCATTAATCTTACATTCCAGTTAAGGAAACTGAAGACAGATAGATCAGTTTAACTTTGCAACGTTTCATAGCGACTAATTTTATAAGTCGAATCCAGGAAATGTAACCTGGAGCTTCATTTCCTAAATATGTCAGCAGGAACTCTACTGTTGGGAACCTGGCCGGCCAACAGGACAAGAAGGTCAGAGTGACCCAAGACAACAGACAATGATCAGTCAAGTTCATGCTGTGATAGCTCCATTGACAACTGGTCAGTAGGAGTTAAGATGACAGAGAGAAGAAAATATAGTTTTGTTATAAATTAAACGACAGGGATGGAATGACAGTAACACCATTGTATTTTATTCCTCTAGCTCTTTCATTGGTTATCTCTTCAAACTTATCTAATGAAGCAGCATTGTTATCTCTTTTTCAGAATATTCTAAGTATCCTTTGTCTTCCCATCACATAAAACATGATAGAATACTTCTGTTCAGTTTTCCCTCATCCCAACCACAAATGATGTTTCCTTTTATAGTTTGTTTGTTTTTTGTACATGTTTTTGTTTTGTATCCACAAGATTAATATCTGTTCTGTGAATTATCCTCATATCCCTACTATAGAATATTTTGAAAATTGAAACCAATATAATATCTGCTTGTTCAATGTACATATCACAAAAATATATGAGGAATGTGGCTCTTTGTCAAGCTGTTTTTTAAAGTCTCTATAGAATGTGGCTGTTTGTTTAAATTTGAGCATAGCAGACAAATTTGAATATTAACCAGAGCTCATTTTAAAATCCTTTGGTTGGACCAATTCAAACCCGTAAAGGCATCCTTCATGCCAACATTTTTCATCAACATCCCTCCCCTCACTTTGGTTCTCAAAGTCTTGTCATTGGTGGCTCGTGGCTTTTATCTATATTCTTTTAAGTTATGAACTTAACTCTTTATTATTTCTTTATCAAATGGCCTCATATTAGAGAAACAAAGAATAACAAATATCTGAATTACAGAAGGTATGAGGATGATTGTTCTAGGTCCTAAGATTTTTGTTTCACAGCCAGGCGGTGGTGGTGCATGCCTTTGATCCCAACACTCAGGAGGCAGAGGCAGGAGGATATTTGTGAGTTCGAGGCCAGCCTGGTCTACAGAAAGGTGCAAAGCTTCACAGAGAAACCCTGTCTTAAAAAAAAGATTTTTGTTTCACAAAATCACAATTATTTAACTGTATTTCCTGAGCACTGAAAAGTATAAATTTCCTCTATACACGGGCTGTTCAAAGTAACTGTCAATGTGTGTGTGTGTGTGTGTGTGTGTGTGTGTGTGTGTGTGTGTGTATTTGAGTCATGGTCTCATATAATGTAGACAGCCTTGATCTCAAGTAGCTGAGGCCTGTATCTTCTCAGTGCTGGGATGCAAAATTATTACTGGTTCTATATTATTTTGTAAAGGGTAAAATGTGTATTATTGTAGAACTCAAGAAATGGATGTGTGATTCCCTGGCTTTTTTGTTTTGTTTTGTTTTTTTGAGACAGGATTTCTCTGTGTAGCTTTGGTGCTGTCCTGGATCTCGCTCTGTAGAGCACGCTGGCCTCAAACTAATAGAGTTCCCCCTGGCTCTGCCACCTGAGTGCTGGGATCAAAGGCATGCACCACTGCCTCCTGGCCAATTTATTATTATTTTATAGACCAGGACTTGCTGTATAGCCCAGGCTGGCTCTGCCTCCTGAGTGCTTGGATTAAAAGCATACACCACCACCTCCCAGTTGATTCCCCATTTTTAAAAGTTTACCAAGTTTTAATGTCCTGGTTACATATTTTAAAAACATTTTTCCATATATTAGAAACTTGGTTTCAATTATACTTTATTTTTAGTTTTCAGATAAAACATAAACATACAGACTTGATTCTTTTACTTGCAATGTTATATTGTATGTTAATCATATTCTCCCAAATTTTAATTTACTGGCTTCAAATGGAAACTACACCTGTCTATAAAACTACAATAATCCTACCTGTGTGGCTGTTGCACTATGCTCCTATCATTAGCTTGATATGGAAAATCAAGCTATAATCAGAGGCCTGGTGGTGAATGTGGAATTCAGTCTAAGGGACAAACCTTTAACAACTGAAAAGTCTCCCCCAAGAGGATTTAATTGTCTATCTCTTTTACAGAGCTTTATTTTAGAATTTTCTCTTCATCTTTTCCTCTCTGCATTTTCACTTCCTATCTTGCTCATTGTTTCGGATTAAGCTCTTCATAGTATAAGTCATATTTACACAAGGCTTTTTCCCCCTAAGACTGAGAGATTATACCATGATAAAAGTTTTGAAGCCCAGCCATCATGTAATTATAGGAACTCACAAGTGCTGATGGTCATATTTAACTTCACAATAAATTGGAAATAACACAAGGATTAAAAACTCAAATTATTTTATGAAACTATATGTTTTAGAGAAATGGGTTTAAATTATATTTTATAAATTTGATAACAAGGGATCATTTTCATGAACAAATAGATTAATAAGAAGTTTGTAAACTTACTCTGTACTGACTACTGTACATTTTAAGTCTGGAAATATTATTCTTTTTTTCCCCCCACTAACTTTAGTACTCTTTGTCCAAGTTAATTTCTTGAATTAGAAAAATAGCTTAGTCCATTTTTAGAGTGTATTTTATTTTAAGGTGTTTGCATTTTAGAAAACTTTTGTAATTAGCTCTCAGTGTATTGAGATGTAGTTTTACTGTACACTGAAGATGGTAGATTTAAAAAAAGAGCTACAGAACAACAGGATTTTCTAAAAGTTGAGTATGAAGGAAAACATTGTGGAAATATGATTTACGGTGACACAGTGAGAGAAATATGAGCCTTGTTTCCTGAGCTTCCTGTATCTTGAAGTTGGATGCTCCAAAACAGCAAGAGACTTGATGCTGCAATATCTTACCCAGTGATCTTTCTCTTTAGTTACTGTCTTAAAAGTTCACAAAAGCAGACTGTGTATGTGGCCTCATTAACTGCAGAAATGTTAGATAAGCCTCAAGTTATAATGCATGTTCATGTCATAGCTGGCCGATGGTGTAAGCTATCTCAAATGCCATGAGGATTTTATTTCAGCCCCCCTTCCTCCCCCCTCACACCCCCCCCCCCACCCCCCCCCCGCTAATAAAAAAAAAAAACCATGTGGCGGGAAAGCTAAGCTTCCAATTCATTCATGGTTTCATGAATTCTTAGCAAAATTTAAGCATGTGTCCAAGGTATGTCAGCGCATATTCTGAAGTGTAAATATTAGCAAAAAGTCTTTTGTGGGTTTTGAAGGAAACTAGATTGCTTGAAGATACAAAAGACGTGATTGTTGAAGGTGTTCGCTCTTTCTACAAGTGGTTAGTTAGTCAGTTATCATTTTCTAGGAGTTTGTAAAAGTCTTGTGTAGGAGGGATCTTCTACACAGTACAGGAAGAATCTGCATTTAAAAATGATCTTTTAATCTTGATTCTGAGTATATGGTTCAATTTTATTGAGAGTTTCTTACGTGCATATGATGTGTTTGACCAAATCCACTTGCTACTCTCTTCAAATCCTTCTATAGTCCCTTTGGTCACTTACCCCTCCAACTTGCAAGTGCTCTTTTGTTCTATAACTTAGCACTGCCTTTACATGCATGATTGTAAGACTGTCTGCTGAAACATATGGCCATTCAGGAGCCACATCCCCGAAAAGAACTTCTCTCTCTGGCACCATCAATGGCCAATAGCTTTTCAGCTATGGGTAGGGTTTTTCTCAATGGAAGGAGTAACAAGAACTATTCTACTTGGAATTTGGTCCAGGCTGTGATGACAGTTAAGACTGAAGAAGTAGGGCAGATAATATTTTATGGTTGTTGGGATTCTACATCTAATAAGCTAATGCTTATTTCCTGAACATTGAAGAAAATTGCTCAGGGACTTTTTTTTTAGTAGTGGAGAAATAAAGCTGTTGATATCCTAGAAAGACAGCCTTGGTGACTGGGCTAGACTACATATCTGTTTTTGTTGAATTCTTGGTTGATGATACATTTCAATAGGAAAAAAAAGATAACATGATAATGGAACAAAGTAAACAGAAAGAGAAAGCAGAAAGACAGAGAAAGAAAAATGCACCCTTAGCCTTTTGAGCTTGAGATTCTTTTGAGTTTTCTAGGTGTTAGTGTCTATAATGTTACTCTTAGACCAGAAAACATTAACTTAACGATGTTTTATTAAATGAAACAATAGAAGAGGAGGAGTTTACTTAAGGAAAAAGAAGAAAACAAAGAGAACAACAGAGAACTCAGCACAGAATTCTGGAGGTCATACACATTAATGGATAAGGAAATATAACAGAAAGAATATTCTTTTATTCATTCTGCACTAGAACAGTCTTTGTTTGGTTTTGTTTTGTTTTATCTGTGAAAAGTCAATTGCTTCGTCAAGGAATGCCTCATTTTTGAAGGTATTTTATCCTAGCCCTTTAAACTATTTGTGAATTTTCAAACATGAATTCATTATAAGCACATAGAACTTGTTGAAGTATAATATTTTGAATATGCTTTATGTTATGACTTATGAAAATGCTTTCACTTAGTTTCTATACCACAAAACTGAACACAATGTCTGCAGTTGTGGCACCATTGGATTATGTATAGATTTAAGAGTTACTTTGGGAATGGTTTTTAGGTACTGCTTGAAGCAGTACCTGCTGATTTATTGTAGGACAAGGTCCTTTAGCGATTCATATTGCCAAATTCAGGATTGAAGAGGAGTAAATAATATCCTGTAATATTGAAAGGCAGGGTTACTTCAGACACGAAGAGCCATAGTTGAAGTCTCAGACATTGAACTGAATGGACCATACTTCTGAACTCTGGAGTGCGAAAGATTATTGCATCAAAAGTTGACCTATAAACAACAAAGGAAGTGGTTTTGGGAAGATGATGAAGCATAGAGAGGCGGGGTCAATTTTGATAAATAAAGAATGTCATGTTTTATAGGATTCATCACAATTTGAGACTGTTCAGGAGTTCTTCAATGTGAATCTGACTTCTGTTATGTTAGTTTCAGTTTTTATAAGGTCTATTTGTCCCAGATACTTGTTCTTTATTCGTGTATAATTAAATTCTCAAAAGAGTTGGTATATGTAAAGTTATCAGCCTCATTTAACAGATGATGAAACAGGCAGAGAGAGTAGGTGGTTGTCTTAGTTAGGGTTTCTATTACTGTGAAAAGAAACCATGACCATAGTGACTCATAAAGAAAACATTTAATTGGGGTGGCTCGTTTACAGTTTCAGAGGTTCAGTCCTTTACCATCATGGGAAGGAGCATGGTGGCATGCAGGCAGACATGATACTAGACAAGAAGCTGAGAGTTCTATATCTTGTAGGCAACAGGAAGTCAACTGACATACAGGGAGGTAACCTGAGCATAAGAAGCCTCAAAGCCCACCCTTACAGTGACACACTTCCTCCAACAAGGCCATACCCACTCCAACAGAGCTACATGTTCTAATAGTGCCACTGGCTATGAGATTTTTGGGGCCAATTACATTCAGACTACTACAGTGGGTGATGAACACATAGAGTCTTTGTTGTAAACAGTGTACTAGCTCTTTCCTCCCAGACTTTTATTCTTTCACAGTAAATATTCCACACATCGTTCTTTGCCCACTTGACTGGCATTTCTGTGGTTCTATATCTAAGCTTGAAATAAATGTAGTTTCCATTATATAGCCAACTATACCCCTATGGAGAACCCATAAATTAATATATATGGTTTTAGGGGCTATATTTCTGTCAACAAAGCATCACTTATTGCCCTATAAACCTAGTTTTAATAAATTAAATCTTTTGAGTGTTATGTCAGTACATGGCCACTGGTTACTAAGCACCTTTTTTATGATTCATTCCTTGTTTTATTTTATGAATGCAAATAAGGTTATTATGAGGAAAGGACCATAGCACTAAATCACATATCCCAAAAGCTAAGAATGTTCTTCACTTTAAAAATGTATGAATGGAAAGCTTCTATTTTATTTACTCACTATTTCAAAGTAAATTCTTCTCAAAGCATCTATGTACTTTATATGAGTGATAAAAGTGAGCTTACATTCTACAGTGGTAGTAAGATTTATTATACAGAGAAAATAAAGAGGGCCTTGTGAAAATGCAAGTTCTGATTCAAGTTGTATGGAGTAGAAGTTGAGATTGTCTATTTCTTACAACTCCCAAGTGATGCCAGGGTGATTGGTCGCCTATGATTTATAAAATCACTGAGAGAATGAGTCAGTGTAATATACATGAGGATTGAAGGGGAACTTACAAGCACATGGTTGGTAGATGTCTAATGACAGGAATAGATACTGCCATCTACAGTGGTTGAGAGGGAAAGGGAAAATCCATCCTGAGCACACATGAGTAAATCATCATCCTATGGGTAAGAATATATAAGTAAAAAGAACATATTGGAACTTTGGAGATGAATGAAGACAAATGGTGAGTTCATCCTGATGGGAGAGCATATACATCATGTAATTGGGCAAGTCTTTTAAATGCTTGATATGAACGTTGAAGTATGAAGAAGTTAGTTCTAGAAATTTAGTTGGAATCTTAGAAGTAAAGATACAGCATTGTTTGAGGAAAACGGACACATTCTGTGCAGAGAAAATCATGCCTTTAAGAATTGAGGGAAAGAGATGTAATGAAACTAAGAGAAATAGCCAAGAGTGGCAGTACACGGGTCGGGTAGCAGTGTCAGGGGAAGATGTAAAAAACAGAGAACATGGTTGATACGAAGACATTAGAAAGCAGTGAAAATGTGAGTGTTGTTAAGATAATGACCTCACACATCTTTGTAGTAGGCTTTACTTACAATCTCAGCCTTTAGGACACTGACCATAGAGGATGATGACTTAGAGTCCAGCCTGAGCTACATAGCATGTTCCAGGCCAGTGTGATCATGCCTCAGTAAACCAAGCAGAAAAGAAAAGCAGAATCTCTTCACAAAGGCAAGCAATAAATGGAAGATACTAAATATCAAGGAACTGAATGAAGTAGGAGGTGTTGGTACAAAAATAGTCAGCATGTAACATATTCTTTCCCAGCAAAATCAGAAACACAGCCGTAAAGCCAAACTGACTTTAGCTGCATCGTTTCATAGCACTGGAATTTCCTATGGCCTTTTCCTAATTGAATAGCCAGATCTATATTATTTCTTTAAACATTATATGTAGAAATGATGAGCTAGCTTTAGTTACCAGAAAACCCTTTGTTTGTTATCCTCTTCACTGATCCTGTAATGTTCAGCCTGAGAAGTAGAAAAAAGAGTCACTAAATCGTAGGTGGCCCTTTGATTGGAGGAGTTACAAGTTAGCTCTGAAAATCCCAAGAGATTTGCTCACTTTGTTTGCATTTTAAAATTTATTTGTATTTATTTCATTTCTATCTGACTGCATTGAAACAGCTAATTCTTTTTCATTTATTCTGTGATATTGTTGACACCAATGTAGCTTGGCTGCTTGTCTCAGTTCATGGTAATAGTTAAAATACAGATTGTTTTCTATACAAGGACTGATGTATACAATAATGAATGTGAAAAACAGGTGCTCTATCAACACAAAAATGCCTTCTATATGATAATGAGTTCCCTGGACACTAGGCTACAGTAAGGCTATGCGCATTCCCACCACAGGCTGTTTCAGAAGAGTGAGGAATGACCTACAGAACGAAACATGACCAGAAGAAATCTTTCTCTTGCCTAGATCCTCTCTGCTCAGCAATAGAGCAAATTGATCAATAGCAAGAAGGTTCCAGCAACCCTTCATGCTAATCCTAGCTCCTCAGTGCTATTCTAAGGTCCTTGTAACTGCTGATGACTGTTCATGCACTCCATGTGTGATTGTGTATAGGTACAACTCCCTTAAGAAGTAAAGGCTACTACCCATGCCTACATGGGTGTGCCAATGGATTCTTTGATCTATTGAGTCTAATTTTTTTCCTAAATGCTTTCTCTTCAACTTTTAATAGCGCAAACATCAATTTAAACTACAAATTTGTATTTTCATGGATAAAGTGTTATTCTTCAGAGCTTGGGGTCGAGTAATGGCTTGTTATATTTTTTGAGCAAAGTATTAGGTTAAAAAATTATGTGGGGCTAGTGGAATGGATCAGTAAATAAAGGCACTAGTTTATATGTTAGAAGATCCAAGTTCAACTTTCTTTTCCTACAAGATGGCAAGAGAGAACCGATCCCAGAATTATCTTCTGCTGTCACACATAAGCTATGGTATGAATCATTTTGTGTGCATGCGCGCGCGTGCACGCGCGCGCGCGCGCACACACACACACACACACACACACACACACACACACTAAAATAAAGTATAATTCAAGAATGTTTGGGAATTATCAGATGTTTTTAAAAGATTTTTTTTTCCCTAGAATTTAACTCTATGTAATTTTCAACTCTGGTATACATCTTTCTTTAAACAAAAATAATTTATTGTAAACTTCTTTTTTGAATCGTGCAGTATTAGGTATCAACAATAATGTATGAGTCATAAACTCAGTTTTTAATAAATTGCTTTTCAAAATATTTGGCTTAAAAGAACAAATTAGAGTTTACCAGACTCTCATCTCCTGCTCATCCTTTTACTGTTCTGGAGAAAGGAATCTTATAAATGAAACTGTAGTTTGTTTTTTAATGTTTTCACAGTCAGTTGAAAGTTAAGATTATATAAGATAAATATTGTTAAATATAATGTGTAACATATCACAACATAACTTTAAAGTCAACAATGAGACATTTTTGCTATAAGAGGTGTGCTGGGGTTATTTCATAGGGCATTCATAATCAAAATTCATGGCATATATGTTGCATTACCATAATTTTCTGATAAGTTTGTTATTTATATATGTTTATGTGTGTTTCAATTGCATTTCATTAACTCATAACTTTCTTGTTAAGTTTGCACTTTCTTTCCATGTTCAAAGAATCCCTTTAATTCACTTTCTCTGTTTCTCCTCATACAGTCTGACAGCCAGATATGCATCTCAGTGTAATCAGAGTGGAATTGCAACCAGTCAGAAAAAGCCTACTAGGTCAGTTCACGTCTCTAATCTATTATTTGTTAGTGATATTCAAGTAATTGCCAGTGGTATTCTGTCCAATCACTTTACATTTCCAAAATATGACACACTTCTAAGAGTACTAAATTTCAAGCACTGAGTTCTCCCAAGTAGATTTCCATCTGGAGACTTTGGGACAAGTATATTAGCCGATTAAATGGGTTTAGAGGTCTAGCTTTGATTGAGATTTAGTGATGCACAGTGATATACTTGGCAAAAGCTGTGTCCTAGACTTAAAAAGTAAGTGAGGAAAAAAATGACCTTAAAGCCCTTTGACTCTTTTGAGGTCACAGAATCTGAAAGTTACACAACAAGATTTTTAACTATTTTGAAATAGGCATGTTACTTATTGCACTTTAAAGGAGAATTGGGTTGGATGATTTATATGGGTAAATTAACCTAGGATTATATTCTATGTATAATAACTTAAATCCCTGCATTGAAAACATATGTTTTTAAAGATGAATATATATTTGTGCTTTTTTTTTAACAAAATAATGATACATAAAGTATTAGAAGAGCTTTATTGTTGTTCACATTATCAATAAAGGAATAAAGGTAGCTCAATGACATTAGTGTATTTCCCTTGCCTTGGTTTTTTTCTTTTTTTACATGAAATTCTACAGTAGTAAAAACTTATTATGGAGAGGAACATCTTTAAAATTACTTAATTAAAATGACAACAATAGACCTAAATTACTACATAATGAGGACAGTGACATGCCGTGAACAGTGAGTACCTTCATGACTCCTGTGAAGATGTGGGCATGTACGCCATCTTCTAGGTCCTTTGTTCTAATGGAACTTTTCTGTGTCACACACTCTCTTTCTCTTTCTTTTTTTTCCCTCCATCTCATTTCCCTTCTTATTGCTTTGATGAATGATCTGGAAGCTCTGGCTGCCTGTCAAATTAGGGTAATGAGAAGAGCAAATGTATCTTTTAATTTGTTTTAATTTGTTCTTCTGAGGACTGAAGATCACTTAACTTCATGGGTCACAGTAAGAATTAAAATGCATCTTAATTGCTTCCTAGAAATGGGTCAAGTTTCATTGCAAACAGGGCAAGTTTGAGGACAAACTGTTTATACATGAGTTTGGAATGAATTTCAAAGACTATGGGTTATGTCTACAGAAATTGCTCTCATATTTATTGGGATTGGGACATTTGGCCCAATTAATTATTTGACTTTTCTCTGTGGAGAATAGTCAGTGGTACTGTAAATTTCCAGTGTCTGTAGTTATGATGTTGTAGTTACAACCTCTTGTATAGATATTTGAGAAGAACTTGAAAGCTGGAATCATTTGGAAAAGATTCTAATCTTGTGCACGACACAACACCAGGCTAACAGAATAGCTGGAGAGACTATTAGGCACATGTGTTTAAACTCTAAAGTACAGTAAAAAATTTGAAACTTAACCGTTTCTAACATCAGTGCAGCTTTAGTATTTAGATTTTCCTGATGCTCACTGCATTTTGCAGTTCTTCTGCTATAAAAGGTTTATATTTGGGGGTGGGGGTGTTTCTCAGATCAGGTTGTACAGTGGAGATGTGTTGAAATCTGCTGTGCTAAATGGATTGGCAATTTGGACATGTAACAGTTACAAAAAATTTTAGACTTTTCATTAAAAAAAAGAAATCTGTGAAAAGATCAGCACTGTATTTCTTAACGTTTTTGGACTAATCCACCTTTCTTTTCAAACAGGAATTTTCAGAGCAGTACACAATCTCATTCACACGGTGGCAGCACCCGCCCACAGTGCTGGCAGTATCCTGTCACATCTCAGTCGTGTCCATGCTTGCCCTTATGTTCTGGGTTTTACTTCATGTGGGTTGAGCTGAGGATACATGTGGAAAATGCAATCATAATGTAAACTAAAAATTAGGTACAGCTCATGCAATAACTGACAAGTGAAATTTTCATGAAAAAAAAATAGTAAAATGTAAACTGATCCAAACTGAAACTTAATGATCGTTTTAATGAAAGAATATCAGGCTACCAGCATCTATCAAGCTGCTCTGGTAATGAGAGAGATGGCATACATTTCCACATGAGCTCTTCTTCATACACAAAATGCACGGAAACTCCCTTCACTCTAGGTGTATTTCAACTGCCATTCTACACACAGAGATTTTCTTCCTCTGAGGTTAGCATCCTGTCCTATGTGATAAGGTGGCCACCTGTGAAAAATCACCAACATGTGTCTCAGTCCCTTTTTTCACAAGAGAATGAAACATTTTTGTAAGACAGCCCAGCTATGTGTAATGTGATCTTGACTGAGGTCTTAGCAACATGTTTTAATGTAACTTACAAGCTTAAGCTTAGCTAGTCAAAGTATTGTTGCTGTTTGCCTTTTGTTCAATAATTTATTCTTTTCATTAATTTTCAAGTCTTAAGCAAAGCTATATTATCTACATATATATATATATATATATATATATATATATATATTGTAATATATATATATATATATATATATATATATATATATATATATATTTTGTATGTTCCATACACTAAAAGGAAAATTTTATCAACTGCAAATACCTAAATAATGTGCTAGGAACTCTATAAAGTTAAATATCATTGTTGTTCTTGCCAAATAATTTTATGTATTTTAATATAAATTTTTATTCATATGAGTATGGATATTTTTATAGTTAAAGGCCACTTTGTTTTAGTTTTCTTATCTTTGGGGCATGCTTATTGAGAAGTAAAACCAGCTTTTTCTCCCAGTCTCTTACTTTGTGTCCAGCTGTTTGTCCCTTAAACCATCATTTTCTGCTAAGTAGGTGGTAGACGATCCTGTATTGTGGGTTTCCCACCAACTCTTCCTTGCTCGCGCTTCCCTTTTCCTCCGTTTTCAAAGTGTACAATAATGATGTAATTTTTCTCATGCTATTTCAGGCTTCCAGGGCCCTCTAGGGTGCCAGCTGCCAGCAGCAGCAACAAGGCTCAAGGAGCCTCCAATCTGAATAGGAGAAGTCAGAGCTTTAACAGCATTGACAAAAACAAGCCTCTCAATTACACAAATGGAAATGAAAAAGGTAAGTGTGCATCTGTCCCATCCTTCTGCCCCGAGTCCAATGTATGCTTTGTGAATGGACACGCCAATGCTGATAGTTGAACAGTGGAGCAGCTTGGGGATGGGAATATCAGAGGAGTTTCCTAACCCTCACCCCATCATGAATTACAGCTTCCTCCTGGAACTTTCTTTTCTGCAGAGCATCTCAAGGAAATGAGTTCATGTATTTTAAAGCAGATTGTTAATTATAGAGCCAAGCATAAAATCTGTTTCCGAAAACGAGTTACCCCACATGTACATAAATAGTGTTTTCTTATGCCTTTCTTGTTTTATGAAACTATATCCTGAAATCAAAATGCTGTCTTGAATTGATTTGAATCCTTATGTCAGTTAACATAACTGACAAAGAATGTGGGGAGCATTTAAGGTGGACCCAACAGAAGCTGAGATACAGTGAACAGGCTGGAATAGTGTATACCTCTAATTCTGTACTCAAGAGGGTACAGAAGGAAGCTTGCTGCAAGTTTGAGGCCAATTTGGGCTACACAGTTCCCACGTAGGTGAGATGACAGCCTATGGGTGCATTTCAAAGCAGTAAGCACAACAAACAGTGGTTATATGTTTGTGATAGGTGTTTGTCTTTGGATGGTTCATTTATTTTTATTTTATGTGCATTGGTATTATGCCTGCATGTATATCTGTGTCATGGTTTCAAACCCCCCCGGAACTGGAGTTACAGACAGTTAAGAGTTGCCACGTGGGTCCTGGGAATTGAATCTGGGTCCTCTGGAAGAGTAGCCAGTGTTCTTAACCACTGGGCCATCTATCCAACCCCTCATGTCTGTTTTTAAAAGCAGCAGTAGTTGGAAACATTATGACCTCAGCTTTCCTTAAACATCAAATTATCCATATCTATATTCTTTTAAAATATTTCTTACTAGAAACATAAAATTATAAAATGAATGGGTAGAAAATATACAAGTATGTGTATGAATGGCAGATTATACATGATCTACAAGCCACCCAGTTCTCCATGATATGCGAAGTGTACATTTTTAAAGGTGCTCTCTTGGAACTTGTCCCATTTGAGTTAGGGCTCAATAGAATGAACTTACACCTCATGCCCAAATCCTAGGAAAATCAAAAAGCTGTGCTTTATAAATATTGTGACTGTTGAAGCAGTCTTTCCAAATCAGTAAAATGCCCTATTTCTCTTGGTAGTACCCTGCCCAATGTAGGATAGTATATGAAATTAAGAAATTATTCATATGCCTTTTCAGGAGAACTATTAGAAAGCTTCATTTGAGTGGTTAAACCAAGCATGAGCTATTTTGTACAGGTTAGATGATTACCACTTGTGTCAGCAGGGAATTAGGCAGCATTCTCTTACTCAGACATAAATTGACATGTACAGTCTTGAACCAGACACTTCTGTGAGAATCTTTCCCTTTGACTAAGGCAGATTTTGGAAGATTATAACCCCTGGATAGTAAAGCAATGTGTCTTAATGCCTGAAATATCCTCCACTTTTGAGTCCAGTTGTGGGAAGGAGAGAGGAAATATAGTATAGATTTTGAAGGCTGAAGCTTCAAAAAGTATCCTTTTGTAGACAGGTGATTGAGCATTCAATGATTTATAATGAGCAGGCAAGTTCAAAACTTTAATAAGAAAGTTATTGCCGGTGTAATTGTGAGCTCTATTGACTTTCATAATGTTATGAAATCTGCTTGCTCTTTCCCTTTCTGATTTGTTATCTTAATCCATATCTGATTCCAAAGAACATTTTAAAACAAGGAAAAAACATTCTCTTCAGTAATCAATCCAAAGGAGATTCAGTTATTTATTACAATGTCTAATACCACTCATACACCTACTTTCTAAACCCAAGTTTAATTACTCTTCTTTTATAGGCTCTATAATTTTGAACATTCTATGGTTTTCTTTCATTTAAATGAAAGTATACCCTTAAAGCCTTTTATTTTTCTTGGTAAGAAAGGAAATGGGAAATGGACATTTCTAGTTGAAAATAAGTATTTCCCTCATTTTGTGACCTTAGAAAGTGTTCTATAGGTTGAAGCTACCTCTGTAATTATATGCTAATCAATTTCTAGAGGAGGCTAACAAGTTTGCAAACAGGGTTTTGTTGAATGGACTACCACTATTTATTTAAAATACTAATGCTACCATATATGCATATTTGTACATATATATGTGTATAGCCATATACATGACACCATAGTATATTAGTTTCTATACATTCATACATAACTGATACTAGAAAAGAGATTTAGAAGTGATCCAAAAATTTTGATAAAGTGATATCATGAAGTATATGTATTTGTTATTTCAAAGTCTTTATTTCCTGTATCTCAAAGTGAAACTCCAAAGGTGGATATGCACTGGTGTTTTTTCAAGGATGCTCAACTTCTTATGTATCTCTAGAAATATAACATAAGTACATAGCAATGTTTCTAATCACCACAAGATGGAGACAAACACAATGCTGCAATATGTGGCCTTGTCACTTAACAGAGAAAGCAAAAGTTGTAAGAATGTAGTGAAATGACTTAGTTTTAAATAAAGCTAACTGAAATTTTCAAAACATTTTGAAGCATATGTCGCTTATCACATTTGGTTTAGGAAGTTTAGGGCAGGAATGTGTAATTCATAACCCAAATCATGAGGAAATATGGAAGCTATACTTTGCAGATCATTTGATAGTTTTGTAGACATTTGTTACACATACAATGTGGGAATAAAGTGTCAAAAAATTGCCTATAAATTTAGATAGACTTACATGATATAACACAGTCATCCGGTGTCTGTTTTACATGTACAACACACTAGCTATTAGAGTTATTTGTGTCATTAGATCCAATGTCATTTTATAGTTGTGCTATTTTATATTTCTAATACATTATCTTAAAGAACAAGAAACAAACTGTAAACATTACACTGAAATAAACTATAACATACTCTGCCTCCAAGTAACTGCTGCAAACTTTCAATTGAGATTTTTACTTTAAATGCTTTGACACATGGATTTTGTAGCATTTACAGATCTTAGTTATCTTTTTATTGCTGTGGATACCATGACCAAGGCAACTTAGAGAAGAAAGAGTTTACTGAGAGCTTAAAGTTTCAGAAGACAAAAGTTCAAGACCATAATGGAAGGGAGCATGGTAGCAGCAGACAGGCTGGCATGATGCAGAAGCAGTAGCTGAGCTCTACAAATTGAGAGGACAACCAGGAGGCAGAGCAAGAGGCAGAAGGAGCTCATTGGTAATAGCATGGGCTTTTGAGACCTCCAAACCCACCCCCAGTGGCATACCTACTAATCCTTCTCAAATAGTTTCACCAGCTTGGTACCAAACATTCAAATATGTGAGCCTCAGAAGGCCATTCTCATTCAAGACAGATAAATATTTAAATTATTTGAGTTGCTTATTTTTACTGAAAATAGATTCTTATTTCATACAATACATCCCCACCACAGTTTCCCTCCCTCTATGAATTCCCGTCCCCCTGCCCTACAAACACACACATCCCCTCTCCCCCCCCCCCCCACTCCCCTTCTGTCTTAATTAGGGTTTCTATTGCTATGAAGAAACACCATGACTATGGTAGTTCTTACAAAGGAAAACATGTAATTGTGTAGCAGCTTACAGTTCATAGTTTTTGTCTATTATCATCACAGTGAGGTATGGTAGCTGGACAGTGGTAGTGAGCTTTCTACATCTTGTGCAGGCAACAGGAAGTGGTATGAGTCACTGGGTATGGCTTGAGCATATATGAGATTTCAAAGCCTGCCTCCACAGTGACATACTTCCTCCAATAAGGCCACGCCAACTCCAGCAAAGCCACATCTCTTAATAGTGCCACTCCCTATGAGTTTATGGTGGCCAATTATATTCAGATGACCACATTCTACTCCCTGTACTCCATCAGCTTGTAACCACGGCATAATGCAAAATGCATTTAGTCTAGCTTCAAAGTTCTGATAATTTATCACAGTCTCAACAGTGTTTTAAAGCACCAAGTTCAAAGTCTCTTCTGAGATTCATATAATCTCTTAACTGTAATCCCCTATAAAATCAAAATCAAAAAACAGATCACATACTTCCAACATGTAATGCCACAGGATATACTTTACCATTCCAAAATGTAGGGAAGGGAGCACAGTTAGGAAATACTGGACCAAAGCAAGATCAAAAACCAGCTGGGCAAACTCCAAACTCTGTATCCATATCTGATATAAAAACTCTCTTTAGTTCTCCGACTCCTTTCAGTTTTGTTGACTGTAACACACTGTTTTGTTGTTGGTGGTATTTTACTCTTTTGAGGGGACCACCACCCAGCTCCTAGATAAATTCACACACAGAAGCTTATTATTACTTATCAATGCCCAACCTTAGCTTGGCTTAGTTTCTTGCCAGCTTTTCTTAACTTTAAATTATCCAATTTTTTGCCTCTGTGCTTTTCCTCTTCTCTTACTTCTGTACATCTTACTCTACTCCATGGCTTGCTGTGAAACTGGGTGGCTAGCCCCTGGAGTCCACCTTCTTCTCTGGTTCCTCAATCTGATTTTTCCTTCCCAGATTTCTCCTTCCATTTATCTGCTCTGCCTGCAAGTTCCACCTATTTCTCTCCCCTGCCTCACTATTGGCCATTCAGCTCTTTATTAGACCATCAGGTCTATTAGACAGGCACAGTAACACAGCTTCACAGAGTTAGACAAATATAACATAAACAAAAATAATACACCTTAAAATAATATTCTACTACACTAGTTTCTTTTGATCTGATTCCACTGCCTGTTAGCAGCTCTCTCCTACAGGTATCCCACAACTCTGGCATCTGTAACATCTTGGGACCTCCAAGGCAGTCCAGGCTTCTCCTTCACTCCTTCACACAATAACCTCTCTGGACATCCATAGGGACAACTCTGACACATGCCTAGCCTCAGCAGCTTTCCTTAATCATGGAGGAATATTCCACAGTCCATTTCTTCTATCATAAAAACCTGAACCATGTGGCTGAAGCTAGCAAGTTCTGCTGCTTGTTGTGGCTGGAACATGACCCCATCATTTAATTACATCTTCACCAGCTTTCTGTTTTTAGTGGTTTTCTTCACTGCCTATGCTGGCTGTCCTGAAACTGAATCTGTAGACCAGACTGGTCTTGCACAAAGATCTTTCAATTACATCTTACCACCTTTCTGTGTTTGATGGTTATCTTCACTGCCTAAGCTTGACCATTCTGGAACTTGCTCTGTAGACCATGCTGGCCTCAAACTCAGAGATCCACCAGCCTCTGCCTCTGAAGTGCTGAAATTAAAGGCATGTACCATCATACCCAGTTCTAAGCTTTTCTTTTCATTCTTTTTCACAAGTTGGAAACTTATTCGGGTAGGATCTTACCCTGAGGTCACCACATCCTTTATTCCATTTCTTAATCTGTTTATCTCCTTAAACACAGAGTTTAGCTCCATTCTACTTCCCGGTGCTCCTTTTCCTCCTCAAATTTTTCATTTTGTATTTTAACTTGGTCAGCTTGCTCCTTTTCATTATAAATCTTCTCTACAGTTACCACTAATAACCACACGACAGAGTATATACTAGGCTGTTTTGAGGTTTCCTCTGCCAATTGAACTAATCCACAACTATTCACTTAAGCCTCAGGCAGCCACATTCTTCACCAAAATATTACAAGAAAGATCTCTAGGCAACATACTAAAATTCTTCTCCTCTGAAGCCTCTCCAGCCAGGTCCCCACAGTTCAAATAACTATTAGAACTCTGTCTTCCATGCTCCAATTAGCCCATTAAGCAGCAGAAAGCATTCCACTATGTTCCTAACCCAAACTCCCAAAGTCCATATCATTCCAAACAAAAACATAGTCCAGCCTATCACAGCAATATTCCAGACCCTGATACCAACTTCTGTCTTAATTAGGGTTTCTATTGCTGTGAGGAGACACTATGACCATGGCAACTCTTATAAAGGAAAACATTTAATTGGGTGGCTTTCAGTCTAGAAATTCAGTCCATTCTCACCGTGGTGAGACATGGTAGTACACAGGCAGACATGATACTGGAGAGGAAGCTGAGAGTTCAAAATCTTGAGCAGGCAAAAGGAAGTGGTCTGAGCCACTGGGCATGGCTTTGAGCACGTATGAGATCTCAAAGTCTGCCTCCACAGTGACACACCTCTTCCACCTAGGCTATTGCTATTCCAGCAAGGCCACACTTCCTAATAGTGCCATTCCCTATGAACTTATGGGGGACAATGACATTCAAATTACTATACCCTCCATTTCCTCTTCAGAGAAGAGCAGATCTTCAGGAGACAACAGCCAAACGGGAAATTAAAAAATTAAATTTTAAAAGAATATTTCATCAGTGAATAAATTGGTCTTTATCATAAAATAGTTTCTGATCTTAGGTATGACCAAGAAAGATGACAATTATAAAAGAATTTTCAAAGGTTATAATTTTATAATGAGAGAATTCTGGGTATATTATTTGATTATTATAGTTATAAATACAATTATTCTTAGTTATTAGAAATTAGAACACTTAATCTGAATACTTTAAAATGTTTCATTTAGTATTCAAATTGTGTTTACTAGTTTAAAGGAATTATTAAACAGGATGAACAAAATGCTTAGAATTATTGCTCAGAGGTAGCTTGAGAGGTTGAATTTATTATACTATTCTATGATCGTTTAAGAAGATCCATTTTTTAGAGCAAAGAGTATAGTTCAGTAATAGAGCCTAGCATGGCTGGAACCTGTGGTTGCCTTTCAAGTCTTCAAAATTACAATATCTCAAAATAAAAAAGAGACATGTTTTGTTTGGAGAGTTAGCCAAATTAGAAATTCAGAAATCTCTAGAATTTGTAAATTGTAATGAAGATTTATTGATGAGAACAATTTTACTTCCATATTGAAGAAAAACAAACTATTCAAAGCACAGTAGTATTAGTTGGTCTAATTGAGGGTAGAAGGATACATGGTGAATTCCAAATGATGTGATATCAAATGAGATCAGTAAAGAAACATAACTCTCACTTCAATACCCAATACCATTTTAATGCTAAGACATTTCCCAAGACATGTGTGCTCATTTTAGCAGATAAATTAAAGTATAAGTGCATATTGTCATAAATTATCACTTGCAGAGATGGCTGTGATAGACATGTTAAGAATAGAATGCAATGCCATCTCACTGTTCAACTGAAATAGAATGTTTGAGCAAATCTCTCAGAACAAATGGTGAAATGAAGAAAATTTCTTTTGTTAAGCTTCTCAGAATCACCTTCACTTTCTCTTCCTGATCACCTGCCTTTCAAAAGCTGACAATGAGGATTGCTGGGTGATATCAGCATTTACCAGAGCCCATGCACTCCAGAAAAAGTTCTTTAGACAGATGCATCCTCTGAAGAAAACCACACACCTAATGACTATGAACTGGATCCTGTGAAAATCATGCTGTGTCTCCTGAGCATACATTTTATGTGTTTTGAGAACCATTAATAAATTAGTTTTGTTTTACAAAATCTGTGGAATGCATTTGAAAGAGAATACTAGCTATCTACTGGAAATGTAATCTCCCTTGTTTCATTTGTGACCCAGTTGTGAGCTACATTTCAGAGTACTGAACTACTCAACCTGGGTTGCCTGACACATTTCCTCAGAGAGCTGTTTTTCCATGTTGCTAAGGACTATACCTCAGTACCCAGGGGAATGTTACTACAATCTCATTGCCTCTCTCAAATGGTTCTTATACTAAACATGTACCTTTACTGAAGAGGACAGCATCAAGCATCTTCTAATATGGAACCTTTTTACTTTTATTTATGCCCAATTTGGAATTAGCAGGATGGATGCTGAAGATCTAGCATCATTTTGACTCAGTGTTGTAAGCCATTACAGTTAATGTGAGTTGTGTATTAGCTATTGAATTTCAGATGCTTACTAACAGGGAGCATAAGATATTCTACTCTTAAACACATTTTTTTTTGGCTCTTTTGTTTCCTAATTCTTGTTAAATTTCTATAAGGAGCTAAATTGCTTTTCTTTTCTCTCCTAGATAATCTATATGTTTTAAGATTTTTTTTTTTTTGGTGTGTGTGTGTGTGTGTGTGTGTGTGTGTGTGTGTGTGCGCGCGTATGTATGTGTTTGTGTGTGTGCATTTGCCTATGTGTATATACACCTCACATGCATGCCTTGTTCCTGTGGAAGCCAGAAGGCATTGGAAATCCTGGAACTGGAATTACAGATAGCTTTGAGTAGCCATGTGGGTTCAGAGAACCTAATCTGGGTCCTCTACAAGGCCAGCCTCAATGCATATGTTTAATTTTTATTTCAATGCATATTATTTAATTATTATCTAAATACTGATAATTTCATTGTGTTTACCATGACTCTTGGTTTATCTAAAATATGATATCAATACAATAATTTCTGAAATCTGAGGAGATTTCAACTCTTAGCCCAACTATGAGTATGTATGAGATAATATCACTAAGCATTATTAGTGAAATATGTTGCTTGTTTTGTATGTGTGTACTGAGGTGTTTCATTTATTACTGAAGATAATAAAAACTGGTTGGTGAATACAAACATCTCCAAATGTCACCCCTCCACAAAGCAACGCTCTGACTTTGCAAAGGGTACACGAAAACATGTGCAGAGAGGACAGTGTCTCTGTAATAGCATCCTAGGTTTCTGTTGAGTCATTATAAAATTGATGACTGGAACATTTCACAAGCAATTGCCTTTGCAAGGTGGCACGCTGTGACACAAGGGAGGCAACAGACTACATTTCCATCTTGGTTGTCCTTTTTGACTTTTCACATTTTTCAAAGGTGCTTTGAAACACATGGTACTGTGAAACAAATTGGCATTTCATATATTAATTATTACCAATCTTATTAGAGCCCATAACTCCATTCTTTCTTCCCTTCCACAAGAATTATTGTGCTTAGGGTGTCCTGTATCCAAGGCTATCAGTATTATCCAACACTTTGCCTGCTCTGCCAGGAACACTTTTCAAAGAATGCTGATATTGTCATCGTCATTATCGCCTTATATATTTCTTAATTAAAAGTTTGTTTTTTGTGTGTCTCTGTATCTGTTTCCATCAGTTACTGAATTAAAGACTCTCTGATCACAATTGGAGCGGTCACCAGTCTGATCACAGGAGATGGCCAGCTAGGCTACTGTATGCACTATTGCCAGGAGTCTTAGCTGGGGTCATCCTTGCAGATTTGTGGGAGTTTCCCTTGCACCAGGTTTCTATCTGACCCCCAAATGTCACCTGTATGAAGACATCACTTTCAATACTCTCCTCTATCCACCCTCCAACCCAACCCCTCATGTTCCCATCCCCAACTGTCCCTAGTCTACCCAGGAAATCTCTTCTATTTCCCCTTCCTTGGGGAATCCATCTTTGGGACCTCCTTGTTACATAGCCTCTCTGGGGCTGTGGCTTATAACTTGGTTATCTTTTACTTTACAGCTAATATCCACTTACAAGTGAGGACATGCCATGTTGGCCTTTCTGGGTCTGGGTTACCTCACTCAGAATGATTTTTTTTCCTAGTTCCATTCATTTGCCTGCAAATTCCTGATGTCATTGTTTTTAACAATTGAATAATACTCCACTGTGTAAATGCACATTTTCTTAATCCATTCTTTGGTTATGGACTATTTAGGTTGTTTCCAGGTTCTGGCTATTACAAATAATGTTGCTCTGAACATAGTTGAGCAAGTGTCCTTGTAGTATGATTGATCTTACTTTGGATATATGCCCAAGAGTAGCTGGGTCTTGAGGTAGATTGATTCCCGATTTTCTGAGAAATGGCCATATTGATTTCCTACCAACAATGGAGGAGTGTTCCCCTTGCTCCACATCCTAACATGAGCTGTCATTTGTGTTATTGATCTTAGCAATTCTGACAGGTTTAAGATGGAATCTCATAGATTTGATTTGCATTTCCCTGATGGCTAAGGATATTGAAAATTTCTTCAAGTCTATCTCAGCCATTTGAGATTCTTCTGTTGAAAATTCTGTTTAGATCTGTACCCCATTTTTGATTGGCTAATTTGGTTTGTTTTTGTTTTTGTTTTTGATTTCCAGTTTCTTGAGTTATTTCTCTAATTTGGAGATCAGCCCTCTGTCAAAGGTGAGGTTGGTAAAGATCTTTTCCCATTCCATAGACTGCTGTTTTGTCCTATTGACAGCCCTTAGCCTTACAGAAGCTTTTCAGTTTCAGGAGGTCCCATTTATTAATTGTTGATTTCAGTTTCTGTGCTACTGGTGTTCTATTCAGAAAGTTGTCTCCTGTGCCAATTTGTTCAAGGCTATTTCCCACTTTTTCTTCTATTAGATTCAGTGTTGCTGGATTTATGTTGAGGTATTTGATCCACTTGAACTTATGTTTTGTGCAGGGTGAGAGATAAGGATCTATTTGCAGTCTTCTACATATTGACATCCAGTTATACCAGCACTACTTGTTGAAGATGCTTTCTTTTTTCCATTGTATAATTATGGCCTTTTTTTTTTGTCCAAAATCAGGTGTTCATAGGTGTGTAGATTTATGTCTGGGTCTTCAGCTTGGTTCCACTGATCCACCAAGCTTAGAGAATCCTGTTTCAGTGCAGGAGAAAGGATTGTATAAGAGGAGGGAGATGTGTGTGTCGGGAGGGGGGGGGGGCTGTGGGGGTCAAGGTCATCACAAGGGAACCTATAGAAACAACTAACCTGGGCTCATAGGAGCATACAAGTCTGGACCAACAGCTAGGGAGGCTGCATGGGACCAACCTAGGCCCTCTATATATGTGTGACAATTATGTAGCTTGGGCTACTTGTAGAACTCCACAGCAGTGCCTGTCCCTAACACTTTGGCTGGCTTTTAGAAACCTATTCCTCATACTGGGTTGCCTTGCCCAGCCTTAATACAAGGAGAGCAGCTTAGTCTTATCTTAACTTGATATGACATGCTTTGTTGACACCCATTGGAGGCCTGCCCCTTTCTGAACAGAAATGGAGGAGGAGTGGATTGAGGGAGTGGGGGATCGATGGAGGTGGGGGAATGGAAGGAGAGGATGGAGGGGACACTGTGGTTGGAATGTAAAGTAAAAGAATAAACATCATACAAAAATTTAGTTTTCTTCTATCTAAGACACAGCAGTGAAAAATAGATGTACAAATTCAGGATGTTTTCTGGGTTGCATCTGAAGCTGGTAGCATCATCAGCTATTGCATCTAAGTGCTAAAGCACTGAAGTTCAGCAGTGGCCTGTTCCTAATTTTCCCATGTCTGTGGTGGCCACCATATTTACCTCAACATATTAAGTTTAGAAGAAGAACGTAATTTCTCCTGAATTGTTGACACTGTTGGTTGCAAGGTGAGGAAGCCAAACATTGACTGTGTAAGTTTATATGTCTTATAAACCTGAATTAGGGTATATTTTCATATTAAGTATAACCAATGTGTTTAAGCAGGCTGTCAAAGATAATAGAGTAGTGTACTGGGTAGAGTCTCTTACATTATTCATGATCAAATTCTGCTCAGTGAGGAAAAAGACAAACATAATTCAAACAGATACCCATTTAGCTTCTCCATGAGAAATACCATCAGAATTTAAATCCTCCAAGTATTGGAGTCAAATCTGGTCTAATGTTTTGGGCTTTTCTGAGTCTTGCTGAGTATGTTATTGAGAACAAGTTGCTTTCTCTTATGAAGCATTCATTTTCTTATTTCTAGCAAAGGAACACTTTTGTGCCTGTTTGGTTATTATGGGTGTTAATATGATACCATGTTTAAACATCTCACAACATATTTAGAATAATTCATTGACCTATTTAGTGATTATGGTAGAATTGGTGATGCTTGGTATCTAGATGGAAGAAGGGGAAGATTAAGAGAAAACTGTCATTTGGAGACCAGAGATAAAAGGTTATCAATGCAAACAAAGAAAGGCCATAAAAATGAAAGGCACAGGTGCACTGTTTGAATGCCCTTAAATTTCATAAGAGGTATCTGTTCATATATATATATATATATATATATATATATATATATATATATATATATATATATATATATATAAAGACTTATTTTGGATGAGAAGCTGACTTAATCAGCCTTCAGAGGCATGTTACTGGGTACAGGATTCTTAGTATTGAAGATGTGATTGGCAGAGCCTCTGGTTCCCACTTCACTCACTCTGTCGAAGGTACATATGCTGCCATTTCAGCTGCTTTGGATGTGCAGTCTATCATGAAGTGTCTGGGGAGATTTTATTCATCTGGACATCTTTCTGACACTGAGTGATCTCTGATTTGTCCTTTCAAAGAAATCCAAGGCTCCTTATTGCTGCTATAAAAAGACAGACTGGGGACGGACTTAGAGGTGGGCATGGGAAAGTGTCTTAGATGTGTGTACTAAACTGAAGCCAATTTTACAGCTGTTGCTATGACCATTACTGTGTTGTGTGTGAATTCTATAACATAGAGTCCCCCATGTCTCATTCTGAGTGTAGCTGTGTTGGAATTCCTCTTCTGTACTTGAACTTGTATGGTCTATTTAGTTAAGGCACTCTGCTTGTTTTCTGTTTTCTAAGAAAGGAGCATCATAACTTGTCTACCAGTCATTTCAAAAGCTTTCTGACTCTTTCTTTTCCACCAATTCTCATCCTCACTACAATGCTCCAGTCTTCACAGCCAGGACATTTTTGACTTGTTAAAAAAGTTGCAAATATAGAGTGGAACCAGACTAATTTCTTGTCTAAAATGAAAAGAGATTTTAGAAATCTTAATATGCTTGATTTGTTCTCGGTAACTCATTGTCACTGCTCAATACCCAGCTGACCTTAGACCTGAACAAGGTTCTCAAACTGCAGAGAACCAATAATATGAATACTGCATAATTATGGAACATTAACTAATTTAACAACATGGATGGTATAATTAAAAAACCACAAGGTCAATATAGGAATTCAATCCTGTCTACTCCAAACATGGTCTGTGACCTGTAGCAATTACAGTATTTGGAAGCTTGTTGGATGTGCAGACTATTAGAATTGAAAGAATTGGAAGGACTGTTAAATCAAAGCACACAGGCAGTAAGATCCCCAGAGAGCACATGGTCACATTAAACTATAAGGTCTACCATGCTACAAACACCAAGTACTCAAAGAAAGACAATTACAGAGTTATACAGTGCAGGAATCCTCGTTCGTTGCAAACCATTGAACCATTTACTTAGACTCACTGAGTTTACTAAACTAGAAACATAAGCCCTTCCCACCTCATAGGGGTTTTGTGAAATAATGAAGTTAAGGAATCTTCAGTATAGGCGTATATATAGAATGGTTATGTTAGCAATATTAACATTATTTTCCTTGTAGAATGGGCAATGACACTAATAGATTTTGATGCCAATGTGAGAGAGTTTGGTGAAGTCAAGATGATACTATCCTGTCCCTCAGAACTGTATTCCCAGCAAAACAGGCTTGAATTTTGTGTGACTTCATTTTTTCCAAATGTGTGTGCTAATATATGTATATAAATCTTTATAAATGGAAAAATGTATACTTCCTTAATGAAATCTCATGAATACTCCTTTTGCCTGGAGCACCTATAACCGCCCCCCCCCATTTATATCATTTGTCCTGACTTTATTGGGCAGCCCTGTGTGATCTCAGTCAACTCTCATAATCTCTACCATTTCTTCTACACACCCTGTTCATCTGATGTTTAACCTGAGTCACCATACAGTGACATCCTCTTATATCTCTTTTCTTTGTTCTAACAGGATTATACTGTGTAGGATTGAATCCAGAAGCTACTCAGTAAATACTAACAGATGATATGATTAGACTAGTTTCTGTAGATAGCGGGAATTAAATCAATTTGATTAATATTTCAAGAAAAGGAAGAATAGCATGACAGTAATTTCTTAAAATTAGTAAACATGTAAATGTATGCTGAACATCCAGATACTAGAGGGTCCCTGGGGAATCTGTAAAGTGAGGATGATAATAGACAACCACATCTCAGGATGATCATAAATAAAAGTAGAAATAGAGTTTAAAGCTGGGGATATATCTTAGTACCTAAAAGGACTCGCAGTGCAATTCTGAAGACCTGAGTTTAGATTTTGGAATCCACATAGAAAGCCAAATGCAGTAGCACACATCTGTAATCCTACCATTTCTACAGTTAGAAGAAAGGAGGAAGTGGGGCAGAGACAGAAAAATCCCCGGAAAACTCACAACCTGGCTAGCCTAGAGCTCACCATGGAGAAGCAGAAACACAAAGAA
The DNA here is from genome assembly GCF_903995425.1 of Onychomys torridus. NCBI lineage: Eukaryota > Metazoa > Chordata > Mammalia > Rodentia > Cricetidae > Onychomys > Onychomys torridus. Next base: position 29,183,368 of record NC_050462.1, on the reverse strand, counting down.
AGATCCTGTCTCAGAACAAATTAAAAGTTGAGGGAGCAACTCTAGAAGACACCTGTGTACATGCACACATACACACAAAGATAAAAATAGTAGAGATGTATCCTTAAATTGTTTGCCCTAATCACAAGATCCTGTGTTCAGTCTTATACCACAGACAGATAAACACACACACACACACACACACACACACACACACCACAAAATATAACTTTAGTGGTTAGTTTTGTTTAAAAATACAGATAAATTAAAGGGCTACATCATTATTCATATAACAAGTAGCTAATATCCTTATAACGTTAAAAATTCTCTATTTCATAAGCAATGGAGAATATTCATTTATTAGAATGAACTGTGGTGGTGATTGGATAACAAAGAGTTTCTTAGGGGGAGGGATATTGTTTTATTTATCTTCAAATATATAAATTCTGAGGACTGATATATTCATTTGGTAAGAGTAACTTGAGTATGTGTTTAATTTTCTTCCTGAAATTGATACTTTCCAAAGAGTATACAAAGTACAAAGAAAATCATATCACAGAAGTAATTAATGCTACATAATATGTTGCTTTTCAGTTCAGAATAAATATGTACCTATATTTAAGAAATAAATGGGGCTGGAGAGATGGCTCACTGGCCAAGCGTAACATAACACTCTTGAGAAGGAAGACGTTAAGTCTGACTCCCAGAACCTTGGCTGGTTGACAACCACCTACAACTCTAGATCCAGGGACTCTGACGCCCTCTTCTGGCCTCTGCCAACACCTGCATTCACATGCACTTGCACACACAAACACACAAATAACTACATTTTTACAGGAAGGGGGAAAAACATAAATGTGTAGCAATGTTTAATAAGTGACCAAGACAAATCAACCTTTCCCATTTTTTTTTAAATTATGTACAGATTCCTCCAAAGGACCTCAACCATCTTCAGGTATAAATGGAAACACACAGCCTCCCAGCACTGCTGGTCAACCCCCGGCCTCTGCCATCCCTTCCCCAAATGCCAGCAAGCCCTGGCGCAGCAAGTCCATGAATGTCAAGCACAGTGCCACCTCCACCATGCTGACGGTGAAGCAGTCAAGCCCCGCCACCTCCCCCACTCCATCTTCAGACAGACTGAAGCCCCCTGTCACAGAAGGGGTCAAAAGCACTCCCTCGGGACAGAAATCGATGCTTGAAAAGTTCAAGCTGGTCAATGCCCGGACTGCGTTGCGCCCCCCTCAGTCTACCAGTTCAGGACCTAGTGATGGTGGGAAGGATGATGATGCCTTTTCTGAATCTGGAGAAATGGAAGGGTTTAATAGTGGTCTGAACAGCGGTGGCTCCACCAGTCCCAAAGTGTCGCCTAAATTAGCCCCTCCGAAAGCAGGAAGCAAAAACCTCAGCAATAAAAAGTCTTTGCTGCAGCCAAAAGAAAAGGAGGAAAAAAACAGGGACAAAAATAAAGCCTGCCCTGAAAAGGCGGGAAAGGAAGAGAAGGACCAGGTGACGGAGACGGCTCCGAAAAAGACCTCTAAAATCGCAAGCTTGATCCCAAAGGGCAGCAAGGCCGCCGCCGCCAAGAAAGAGAGTTTAATTCCATCATCCAGTGGGATTCCAAAGCCAGGCTCAAAGGTACCCACGGCAAAGCAAACTATTTCACCCGGCAGTGCAGCAAGCAAAGAGTCTGAAAAATTCAGGACTACCAAGGGGAGCCCTTCCCAGGCCTTCCCCAAGCCCAGCACCACGGAGAAAGCGAACACCCATGGCCTCTCTGCTCCTCAGGATGGGAGGGAAGCTGGCCATGCATCACCTTCTAGTGCCTGTGGACAGAGCACTGGCAACGGAGCAGTCCAGCTCCCCCAGCAACAGCAGCATAGTCACCCCAACACTGCCACGGTGGCTCCGTTCATTTACAGGTGAGGTGGCCTCAGTAGCCCTGTGTTCACACCTCTTCACATTGAGGGGGGTCATATGAAGTTAAATGGCCATTTGAGAATGTTTCTCTTTGAAGCTTACAGGACTAGAATTCTGCACAAAAGCGTAGTCTGGGGGGAAACCTTCTCCTTGTGCGTCGGGTCCTATTCGCTCAGAAACGGAGGCCTTCAAAGATTAGCTTACGTCTTGTCAAGGGCAAGATGGAATTGAGGTGCCCCGACTGTCTCATGTCCGGTTCTTTCATCCTACTGCCCTGTTTGCTCTGGCACTCAGCTACCGTCATTAGCACAAGATGTCCCTTAAAATAACTGTTGGACTCAAGGTGCTGGCAGTCAATTTTTTGTTCTCATATTTGGGCTAAAGTATATCATACTGGTTAAAGAGGCTGGCCTCCAGAGCATCCACATGTGTGCTGCAATCCCAGCTGAACCATTTACCAACGCGTTATGACTTTAGACAAGTTGTTCAGAATTTCCTAGTCTGGTTTCCTTCAACAGTTAGTAGAGATTAAAATAATAACAAAAGTAATTTATTTATTTATTCTATAGTCTAGTACAGTGCAAACCAGGAAGGGTTTTTGTAAGTATACCATTTACAAAGTAAATGTTATATTAAATTCCTATGAGTTTGTAGATAAAAATAGCTATTTATATAATTAGTGTATTAATATTTGCTGCTTTGTATTTTGTGCATTCATTCTACACTATGTACATTAAATACATAATTATATATTTTATCTATAAATATGCAGACAACTGCACAGTTACCAAAGAAGGCCATTTTTCCTGTGAGGGGACTTGGCTCATCAATTAGAGCTCTGTCAGTCACTAGGATGAGTCTAATTTTATTCTCTGTCTTCTCAGTAAAGACCCGACCAAGGGAAGAATAATGGCTGCTAGTCCCATTCTTTTGACAGGTTGTCAGATTTAAAGCAAGTAAGAAATTTTAAGAATAAGAAGCAAGACTTGCTATAATTATTATGGAGTCAAGACTGCAGTGAAATATTTTATTAATGTATTGAATTATGGCTTTCTAAAAATAAAGACAAGAATTACAATTGTTAATTTTTTTGTTTGAAAGAATATAAATACTTTTCTCTGAGATGTCATATACTGATTAAATCCAAATTTTAATTATTAGATTTCATTTGAGGGACTTGCAACATCCCTGGTCAGTATCCCTGATTTCAGTGACAGTGCATTTAAGCCTTTGTACCTGGGTCAGGAGAGTCTGTTGTTTCTTGCTCCAAAGTCCCCAACTGGCTATTCAAAAATTTTGATGCCCCAAATCCAAATCCACATTTCAACAATATAAGAAAAACATGGAGCTTTAAATATATCACACTCAGCACATCTGTGCATTTCAAATATATTTTGCAAAGACATCAGTCATTTTTAAATCAAATATGAATGCCAATGAAAATGAATATCATGAATATCTATACTTAGGTATTCATCCAGCCTATTACTGCAAGTCACAGCCAACTTATGTTGCTTATTTGTGATGAAACATTCAGCAAATGAAAATTTAGTGGACTCCATTAGAAAATATGTTTCTGATTCAGCATTCTTAATCTTCATTAACATTCCAGATAACTCTATATTGATATTGAATTTACCTATATATCACACAGAATTCTTTGGTCATAATTCCTTAATTTTTAAAATTACATACATTTCCATGTATATGATCATTTTGCATATGGAGTGACTTAAGCACAGCTAATTAACATATGCTTTTTCACACATAGTTACCATTTGTGTCATGAGCATACTTCATACTCCCTGAACAGTATTTTGCATGCAATCTATTATTATCACATGTAACCACCATCTTATACTAAACCTTAGGTCTCCTAAAAGAAATTCTGTGTTTCTGAGCAATAATTCCCAAAACTAGGAACACCCACCCCCATCATTGCCACTAATATATGACTCTTCTCTTGTTCTATGAGATCAGTTTGTGTGTGTGTGTGTGTGTGTGTGTATAATGAAGAAAAAACAATGTTCTTTTTCTATGCCTGGCGTATTTTACTTACCTTCTTTACCCCAAGTACATTCTTTTGCCTCCTTCTTTATGCTTGAATAATATTCCACTGCATTTGTGTACAACATTAAAAACAAAGCTTTTTCCAATTGCAATGTACCTGCTAACAGCTTTACAGGAAGCACTTGTGGGTATACCACATCACCCAAACAGATTCTCTACACACCTTGAAACTTAAATTTCTTCCTTTAAACTGAATGTTATAGATGTGAGATGATATAGCCCACTGGCAAGAGGTAGAGAGTACACAGAGCCTGCCATTACTGTTTAGAAACATGGTCTCAAGTTCCTTTTTGTTGTTGTATTATTATTATTATTAAGAAATTTTCCATTCATTTCACACAGCAACCACAGGTGAGACAGTTGTCTAGCTTGAACTGTTTGGGGGGCTCCAGGCAGTGGAATTGGAACCCGTCCCTAGTGCGTGAGCTGGCTCTTTTGGAGCCCAGTGCCTATGCAGAGATGCTTCACACAGCCTTGGTGCAGGGAAGAGGGGCTTGGACCTGCCTCAACTGAATGTACTAGGTCTCGAGTTTTTAGATCATGGCTCTAATAATCATTGCTTGCCACCAATGATTGGTCATGTGACTTCTAGCAGCCTACTTAAGGATTTTGAACTTCAATTTTCCATTCTACATAATGGAGATGAAATAATCGAACCTACCTCACATGACTCTTTTCAAGATTGGGCTGGTGTTTTCACTATGGTAACTGCATCTGTCATGTCTTACACAGCCTTCTCCAAACCATTCAAGGAGTGATTGATGAAGAGTATTGTCTTAAAAGATTTAAGGACGCAATTCCATGTAAAACAGTCATCATTAATGGCAATAATAATACTTAGGCTATTGTCATAATATGTCTAAATAAAACTAACAAAACACATTATACAGTACTTTGTATATGACACAATTATGAAATATTATCAGAGAATTTTATAAATGATAAAATTATGTCCTCTAAAGGCAGAATTTTTCCATTCTCATGCTTTCCCACCATGAGTGAGAGAGGTTTAATTCTTGATTCGTGGCCTTTTGAGTGTGACACCACACGTCTTTTTTTCATTCTAACTATTCCTGCTTATGGAAGAGCCCTTCCTGAAAGCCACCTGACATGTTTTATAGGTGTTGTTAATCATTTGAGATAATAATAGTCATGATTTATGACTTTATAATGGCAGTATCATCTTTTAAAATATCATCTGTTAGAGGTTATCTACTGAAATCCTCCATGTTGCAACATTGATATTCATTCCCTGACTTAAACTTCACCACAAATCCACGAGGATGTGATACTATTCTTATTTATCAGAAATGGAGAAGCAGCGATTTAGATCCAGAACAGTAATGATGTCAGAAAATTACAGAGTCTGCAAAAATTTGCCTGTGAAACAAATTCTGACTGACTGCACACGTTTTCTCTTCAGTGAGCCTGAACGTGAGGAAATGCTCTCCTCTGTCAGTCCTTTCTGCAATGTGGAAAGAATAAGCATTATTACCAGGAAATTCAGACTAGGAAAATGTCAATAATACATTTGCAAACTTCTCAATCAGAATTCACTTATAAATGGGTTGTGGTGGTGTAAACCTGTGAATCCCACAACTTCGGTGGGAAGATAGGGAACTGCATGATTGTGGCTAGTCTTGGCTAGAAGAAAGAGTACACCTAAAAAAATTTATAATAAACTGTGAATTGTTATTAACTGGTATAAATTAAATATAACACATATTTTGCATATGAATATATGCATATATAATATTTAAATATACTTTAAAAACCTACACAGAATTGGAATAGTATTGGGCTCAGGGTAATTTTTGTAAGTGTTTTATAGATTTTTCTTAGTATCATAGTTAGGCTAATATTGCTGTGATAAAACACCATAGCCAAAACCAACTTGGGGAAGAAAGGGTTTATTTCATTTTTCACTTCCAGATAATAGTCTGTCACTGAGAAATTGAGAACAGGGAATCAAGAAGTGGGGTAGGAACCTGAAGGCAAGAACTGAAGCATAAACCATGGAGGAACACTAACTGCCCAGCTCCTCATGTCTTGCTTAACCTCCTTTCTTTCACAACTCAGGATCACCTGCCAATTAGAGGTACTTCTTCCATGTGTGAACTCTCTCAAAGTAATCATTAATCAAGGAAAATTCTCACAGCCTTACCCATAGTCCAGTTTGGAAGATGGATTTTCTCACTGAGGTTCCTTCTTCCCAAGTGACTATGGTTTGTTTCAAGTTTACGAAATCTCACCAGGACACTTGCTTAATTGCCATCCCTACTGGAACACTGATATATGCTTCATAATATTCTTTCTCACTAACTGTATATCCAGAATTCTATAAATATGATGTTAAGTTATGATAGTTAAAGGTTTTCACGCAGTCTAACTTCACATACAACATAGCATATTTTATACCACTTTCATAACTCAATTATCCCCATAAAGAAATGAGTATTGTAAATTTATTATGATCTTTACTCATTTTATGAGCAGAAATAACTGACATTAAAAGGTAGAGAATTGAAGAGATGATAGGACGTTCAGCAGAAGAAGCTCTTAACAGTCACAACAATTTGAAATTGAAATCGCCTGTGTTATAAATGTGACTATGTCAACAGAAACATCTATGAGATAGTAACACAATCATTTGACAGGTGTTAGAGAAAAGGGAATCACCACATACTATACTTTCCATATACCCATCCTTCACTCTTCAGGTGACTTGCAGTGGTGTTACAAAGGTAGGGGATGTGATAAGAATATAATGAAACACATGAAACATTGCTGATATAAAAGTGCATTGTATTAAAATTTATACTGAAGACATTTCTTTTTAAATTTTTAAAAGTGAGTTTAGTCCATTAGTGTCTAATAGAGAGGTCAAAGTAAGCAGTGTGAATTAAAGCAAAGGTTGGATTTTGTCAGGTGTCTAAATCTAGTAGTTTGCATTTATTTTTATTTTTATTTTTTTTTGGTTTTTCAAGACAGGATTTCTCTGTGTAGCTTTGGAGCCTGTCCTGGAACTCACCCTGTAGCCCAGGCTGGCCTTGAACTCACAGAGATCCACTTGCCTCTGCCTCCCGAGTGCCGGGATTACAGGCATGCACTACCACTGCCTGGCTAATCTGGTATTTGGCAATTTTACAATCCAGGTTGAAAGGAGCAAAGGAATAAACTGTGCAGTCTAAAAATGAAAATAGCCACTGAGACATGCGTCGAGGATTCATGTTCATGTGGTTGAAGGACTAAAGAAAACAAATGGGGCAGAAAAATCCATATTTTAATCACTCTCCCAGAAAGTATCCAACTTTTAGCTAGTCCTACTAAGTCTTTCAAAATGCAATCCAAGTCAGCTGCTTCTTCCTACTTCTTTTTATCACTCCTCACCAAATTTCCAGTTAGTCTCTTCACTTTTACATCATGGCCCTTTGCAGTCACATCCTTCATACTGTGAACAGTTTTGGAAATGTAACTTACACAGAGAGACCCTTGATTTACGATAGTTTACCTCAATTTTTTTGACATGATATCAATGTAAAAGTGATAGCTACCCAGCAGAAACTGTCCTTTGCTGTTCAGATTCTGATCTTTCCAGGGCAGGGGATATGCAAAGGATGCTTTTGGTGCTGCTAGGCATTAGCCAGAAGCTGCATCTCCCAGAGAGCTATGAGATCTTCTTTGCAAACAGGCAATAGGGTACAGTGTGCTCACAGGTGTGATATTGATGCCCAGTAAGGCAGCTGACTTTGACGTGTTTTTGAGCTCACAGTTTTCAGGCTACAATGAGCTTTGTAAGTTGAGGAGAATACCTATCCCATTCCATCACAAGTAACCATCTTTTAGGTTTCTCTTAATCTTCCTAAGTAAAATTCAAAGCTTTACTCTGCCTTATAAAGTACCATAATAGCTTTCCTTCTAGCTGTCACTCAAGGCATATTCATATCCTTTTCCCCCTAGCACATTGTAATTCAGCAGTCACTCTGTAATACAAACTAATTAGTCCTGCTCGGGAGCCTTCACAAACATTCTCTCTGCCTCTGGAGACTGTTTTCCAGATCCAGTTAAGCTGTAACTCACCTCCACCTATAGGTTATTTCTTTGCAGAAACCAACTTGGCCATCTACTCTTGAGAACATCCACTGTGCCCCAGCCAGTATTTGTATCTTATACTCCCCTTAGCTCTTGTTATTTGCAATTTCCTTGTTTCGGCAGTGCACTAATATGGCTTCAGTTGCCTGCATATGTATTATAAGCTCATAGCAAGCAAACGTTTGTATGTTAAAACTCACAATTTGCATTTTCTTTATATTTGAATAAAAGTCTATTGTATAGACATATCATAAGTGGACATATCATGGACAGCTACACTGGTTCCATTTCCTATCATGAATATAGAATGAGGGAATATGAGTTAACAAGTGTCTGTGTAGTAAGATACAGAGACTTTTAGCTTTATGTCAAGGGGTGGTATATATGGGTCCTATGACAATTTTTGAGACATCTCCACATTGATTTCCACAGTGGCCATATAGTTGACAATGCTACCACACCTATTATTCCCTACAATCTCATCAGCATTTGATGCTTATTTTCTTGACAACAGCTATTCTGACTAGGGTAAGGTGGAATCTCAAACTATTTGTAACTTGCATTTCCATGATGGTTAAAAATGTTGGAAATTTAAAAGTGATTTCTTAGCTGTTTTACTGATTTGAGAAATGCCTTTCCAGTTCCATAGCCCCCCCTTTTTAATTTGGTTGGGTTGTTTGTTTCTTCATATTCTATTTTTTTATTTATTTGAATATTCTAAAAAAAGGTGATGGAAAAATCTTCTATTGAGGGAGATAGGGCAGGGAAATGGGGGTGAGAATTACTAGTGTGTGTGTGTGTGTGTGTGTGTGTGTGTGTGTGTGTGTATGTATGCATATATATGTGTGTGTATACATATATTTATAATTGTCAAACAATAAAAATAAATTGAATTTAGTACATATATGAAGCATGTAGGATAGTAGAAACATTGCATGTCTAGTATTTCAATTACCTTTCATTGTCCCAGATATAGTGGACAAGAGACAAAGTGTACTATATGATTCAGCAAGAAATGTAAAAAATAAAAAATTATACCTAGGACTCAGCATTAAAACTTCATGGAAAGTAGAAATTTACTTTTAGCTCTCAGAATAAGAGAAGTACTACAATAATTTAGAATCAGAAAGGTATGTAGAATGTCAACATTGCCTCAGTTTCCCTTCATCTTGTTGTGATTAAAAATAGACTTACAAAAGAAACTCAGGAGAGAAAGAGTTTATTCTGGTTCATAATTCAAGGCTACAGTCTATGTTGTTGGGGAAGTAAAAATGAGAGAAGCTTAAGGCAGATACTTACTATGCATCTACGGTCAAGGAGCAGCTCAGCTTATTTTCCCCTTTTGATAATCTAAAATGCAGCCCAAGTAATGGAACTACACAGAGTAAGTGGGTATTTCCTTCTTAATAATCCTAATCAAAATAATACTTCATAAGCATGCCCAGAATCCCATTTTCAAAGTGATTTTTTATCTCATTAGGATGGCAATTGATATTAACATCAAAATCCCATGCTTAGTCAGCTTGATATCCAAGTATATCACCTTAAATAATAACATTCCACTCCTTGTCTCCGTAGTGTCATGTTCATCTTGTATTGAACAATATTATCCAATGAATCAACAGATGCCACAGTCTTTACAAACTTCAGTAATTTGAAAGTCCAAAGTCCACATCTCAGCTGGGACTCAAGCCAATATATTCACTGTGAATTCCTGTAAGATGAAAAAAATAAGTCATATACTGCCAACATATAAAGATGCAGAATAAGTCCTATTCTATAAATTGAAGAAGTAGTTCATACCAAGGAATGATGAGACCTAACCAAAACCAAAACCAGCAGGGAAAACATAAAATGAAATTTTCTAAAGATTAAACGTAGTCCCCTATTTACAACTCCATCAATGGCAATACATACATCTCCACTTCATGTCTGCGGCTTTCATTGGCAGACATGATATGGTGACATCTACAATATTTTGTGTTCCATTGTACCTTAGGCTTCACCTTCACAGCTTTACGCAATGGCCTTTCAGGGACTCCTTGTTGGGATTCCCATTCAACCACACATTGCCTGTCCTCAGCTGCTCTTGGAAACTGTGAAGCTGGACTCCGTGAGACCATCAATCTTAATATCCCTCCCGTGTGCAAAATTAATACCTTGTGGATCATGTTGCTAAGTTATGCGTCTAGCCAGTGACATACCCTGGATTTCATGGACCACAGGTTTAACATCCTCTGTGCTCACACTGGGGAGGGAAGCTCTCCCTAGGGAGTTGGTTTTGAGAATCAAGGAACTTCTTCAGTTTAGTTCTTATTTTTCCCTTCAAATGCTTTTGATTCTTCTCAAGCTGGATACAGATTTGCCTTCAGGAACCTTTCCTATTGTTCCATTGCAACCCAGGTGATTCTCTTCCCTGGTGCTAATCTCTATACAGTTAGAGCAGTTACAGCTCCTTTATCAGCACCAGATGAATACTCTTTTGTCTTTAAATTACCCATGCCAGAATCTTTAGTACATCGCTTTAAACTCCATTTCACTTAAATTTTCAGGTCATGGGCAAAAATTAAGCCAGGTTTTTGTCCAAAATATGTTAGGAATGGCCTCTGACCTAGTTCCTGATAGAGTCCTTCTTTGCTTCTAAAGCAGTGGTTCTCAACCTTCCTAATGCTGCAACTCTTTAATGCAGTTCCTCATGTAGTGGCCTCCAATCATAAAATGTATTTTGTTGCTTCTTCACAACTGTAATTTTGTGTTATGAAACATAATGTAAATATCTGATGTACAGGAGAGTCACTGCTCTAAAATCTCATGAATTGGTTCTCACTCCCAATGTTTCTTTCAGTGCCCTGGGAAAATTATTGCCTCTCTTCTTCATGTTAGTTACTGTGCTGATGCTGTGAGGAGACACCAAGACTTAGGCAACATAAAACAAAACAAAACAAAAGCACTTAACCTTGAGGCTTGCTTACAGTTGTAGATGGTTGGTCCGTGATCATGGTAAAGAGCACACATCCATGGTGCCAGATCACTCTATATCCTGATTCGCAGGCAGCAGGCTGAGAAAGAAAGAAAAGGCATGGCATGGTCTTTTGAAACCATACATCCCGTGCCCAGTAGTGTACTTCCAACAAGGACACACCTTCCAGGCCTTCCCTAACAGTTCATCAACAAGGGACTAAGCATCCAAGTATATGAGCCTATAGGAATATTCTCCGATGAACTACCACATGCTTTAAGATATAAAAGGGACTTCTTTGTTGGAGGATAAACCAGGTTAAGTGTTTATGAAGGATCAACTTGGTGACTATCAGAGTACTTATCTTAAAACCTGTATAGGAAGTTCCAGTTGTCCAAAGTAAAGATAGAGGTTGGCATGATCTTCCTCTATAGGACTCCTATTTTTTTTTTATACTGTTACTGTCTGTTCTTCAGTTCAGCCTTTAATTATTGTTAAAGATGGTTTCCTTGACTAGGGTTTCAAAATAACCCTGTTTTCATATATATATTTCCCATCTGTCATTCCTTGTCCATTACTTTTGAATGTATTACTTTACTATATTTCCAACATTATGTAAAAAAAGGAGTGAAACTATTAGTTAATTCAGGAAAAAAATGACACTCGCATATATCAACAGTCACAAGCAAAATTGTAAAACAACTGTTAGCCTTTTTCATAACCTGCTGTGTTGAACTCTACATTCTTTTCTTTTCTTTCCATTTATAGTAAATGCCAATAAAATGATGTGTTGAATATAGCACAGCACCCTACAAGCAAAGGAGTTGAGGGAGGGCCTGCCTGGGCAATTCTCAGAAGAGAAAATTATCCCTAGCCAGCAAAACATGACTAATGAAGAAAAGACAATCACCAAGTGTTGCAAACTTTTTAATTAACTATAAATTGCATGCCTCTGTAGCTCTCTATATCTGTAAAATTAGGTCAATGAAATATGATTTTGGTGTAAGAGTATATCACTTCTGAAACAGCATCATAGACTGCTATCAGAGATTTGGGTCATGAGTTTTTGTACAGTCTGGATTTGCCTAGGAAGTGACATGGAAAATTGTCACTTGTATATTCTGTATTCTGAAAGGCAAAGAATGCAGAACACTAGCTTCTAAAGTGCTCACTCACAAGGTTTGAAGCTTAGATTATTTGTTGAACATTAAATAGAGTAGGAGGAGCTGTGAGTTTACAAGGATTGAAATATGGAGTACATGACCATCTTTCAAATAAAGCATTGTACACCCTCAAGCAACCTCTGCAGATTATACTGCAGTTGGAGATTTATGGGAACTGGGCATAATTGGTCATCAGCACACACTAAAGATTATTGAATTCTTGCCTTGCAAGCCTGTCTTTTGCTAGGCTTGATATATTTATGTGCATCGGGGAGTAGTTTAAATGCCCTCACACTGCAGTGTTTTAAAGAGGAAATACAAAGATGCTCCTGGAAGATGGACTATCACATTGAATCCTGCTATATGAAGGGATTTTTTAAGCATAGAGGGCTATGAGCAACCTTTCCTGTATTTGACCTTTGAATTTTACTTTCTGCTATTCCAGAAAGAAATTAAATTTGTAGAAATTATGCTCTACATATTATTAAATATGTAGAACAATACTGCTAATACCTTGTGTATATATACTGTACTTACAATACCTTAAAACATGTAATTTTATTAATTGTGCACAAATACCATTTTTAGTCATTTAAATTTTTTTGACTAATTTTTAAAATTTATTTTACATACCAACCACAGTTTCTCTTCCCTCCTGCCCTCCCATCCCCTTTCCCCACCTCTTTCCTACCTACCCCCCATCGACTCCTCAGAAAGGGTAAGGCCTCCCATGGGCGTCAACAATATATGGCATATCAAGTTGAGGCAGGACCAAGCTCCTCCCCACTGCATCAAGGCTGAGTGAGGCATCCCACCATAGGGAATAGGTTCCAAAAAGCTAGTTCATGTGCCAGGGGCAGATCCTGTTCCCACTGCTAGGAGACTCACAACCTACACAACTGTCACCCACATGCAGAGTGTCTAAATTGGTCTCGTGCAGGTTCGTACAGGTTCCTCAGCTGTCGGTCTAGAGTCTGTGAGCTCCCACAAGCTCAGGTCAGCTGTCTCTGTGGGTTTCACCTTGACCCCCATTGCTCCTATCATCCCTCTTCCCACAGGCAACTGAACCCAAGGAGCTCAGCCCAGTGCTTGGCTGTGGGTCTCTGCATCTGCTTCCATCAGTCACTGGATGTAGGTTCTATGATGACAATTAGGGTAGTCACCAATCTGACTATGAGAGAAAGCCAGTTCAGGCAACCTCCCCACTATTGCTAGGAGTCTTAGCTGGGATCAGTAATTTTAAATTAATTTTTGTAAGTAGTAGTGACGCCTTCCTAGCAACCTTCAGTCTCTTTGCTTTTCCCTTGACTTTTATAACATCCATATTTTGAAGGCCAGTTTTCAAAAATGTCCTTTTATCTGGGTTTGTCTGATATTTACCCATCATTAGACAAACATTCTTGTTTTCCTACAGTGTCACATAAATAATGCTTTTTTTTACCCCATTGCTCATGTGAAAGGTATTGTATTATACAACTATTTACATTTTCTATTATCATGGCATAAGAATAGTCTGCTTTTTCAAGATAATATTTCCCAAAGTTTTTTATTTTAAAATTTATTCTATGTCTAATAAACATTTGTAGAGGAAGTTGTTTTGAAATGGTATTAAAAATTTTTATTTTTATCAATATTCACTCATAGCTTTTAACATCCATTGAGGTTTTGTTCCTGAATTAAAATTATATTATTTTATATATTTTTATTGATTATTACTTCATAATTCCATTCTTTTCTTCTATATTTACTTCATGCCACTGTGCTTTGAGAAAGCTGATTTTCTCTGTTATCTATTCATCCAAATGGTAACAACTTCAAACTACTTTGTATGCCCTTTTAACAGCCTTACCACTCTCTGAGACTCCCTTTCTTTGTGACTTAATGTGTTTTTGACTCATCTTGTACTTTCCCTAAAGTGGCTTTATCTGTTCCTGAATGAGGCCCAATTTCTTGTCATGGAGAATTAATTATATTTTAAACCATGTTATTGCTTCTAGCTTTTCTAAGTGGTCAAAACTAATTTACCTGGGTAAGACTACACATATGCATGTACAGCACAAACTATGCACTGTGAAATTGAGATCAACTTTATAAAATTTCCATTTTGATAGGGCCTAATATGTGTTATCAGATTTCTTAAATGGCCAGTAAAGTGTAATGTGTAGAATAGATCAGTTGATGTCCCACTCAATATTGTCTCTTACAAACTGAACTGTCTATTGGGGAAGGGAACTTGAAATACAACACTGGGAGTCCAGAAGCATTTAAATGCAGCAAAAATTGTCCAAGTAGTAATTGATAGTTCACCATTTGCAGGCAGCCTAATTCAAGTATTGGTTAAGCATCTACCTGGGCCAATGGTCAGACAGCTAGAGCCTGTAACTTCTGCAGCACCTACTTTGCAGAATTGGAGTGAATTTGAGTGTTGCTGCAGAGGTATTAATTACATTAGACCAATATTTGTGACAAAGAAAGTACATAAAATAGCGGTTCATTTTTGTCCTAATCATTGCTGAGATTTCAATTGATTAGTTCTACAACCTTTGGTAACATTTTGGAGACCTGGAAAAGTAGAGTTCCCCATTAAGTAAGCAATATTTGCCAAGCTACACGTACTAGTTTCGGTAGGTACATGTAATGTGTGCCATCATAATGCTGTTTTTGTGGAACAGGAAGGATGGCCTGCAATATTCACTCTGTCAAATCATACCTTTGGATTTTAAAGTCTTCCTAAACTGTTTCATAACAAGACCCAAATATTCTTATTCCATTATATATAATAGTCATAAGAATAGAGGGCATTTGGGAATTGGCCAGAAACTTGGCTTGTTTCTTTGATTATTTATAATAAAAGGTAAAATTTTACTAATGATCATCAATTATATCCCAGTTGATCAGAGCTCAAGACTAATTCTACTAATTTTGTAAATAAAACAGGATAGATCCATGGCAGTTTTGTAAAGTACATGGAATAGAGATGCCTAATCTGAACTTATGAACATAAACTGAAAAAAAAATTCTAAGTTCATTTGAAAATGATGTGATGTTTAGTATCTCATGTCCCTTTTAATGATTAATCTGTATCCATGAAATTGCTGCTGTAAATGACCCATTTTGAGAATTTCATGATATATCCACCAAAGAGCTTGAAAATAAACAATATTCTCTTGTGCCGTAAACTAACAAGACACCAAAAGGTAACCATCCAGAAGTATGTACTCCCACAATAGCACAATAAAATGGAAGCATCTGAGGTAGGACTGAGCACTTAGAAATGTGAACACACCTTCTAAGTGTCTCAGTGAAGGGACAATAGAGGCATAACCACAAGAATCAGTATCATGTAATGAGGAAGGTAGTCACAGTCAACTCAGAAATGCTTTCTAAGCTCTGTTTTGCAAAGAGGAAAATCCCTACTCTCAAGATGTTCTAAATATTTTCCTGTTCCATACAGACTTTACTAGAGGGACATCCTGTGAATTTTTATAACTATTTGATCACCTGTTCTGCCTCCCACAACAGCGGCTGGTATTGATCAAATAAGAAGCAACTAGCATTGAACTTTAGACAGTCCTTTCAATAAACACGTAAGGTAACACAGCTTCTGGGAGATGAATGGCTGAATACTAAACCTGCAGGATTTTAAACCAACCTTGGCTCAAAGCCAGCTTGCCAAGGTAGGGTGCCTTTTTGACACTGCTTGGATAACAGTTGGGCATCTTTCTGCAGGGACTCCAGCAAACATCCATACTCCATTTTTAAACTCTCTTAACATATAATAATGAGAGGATGTTTGCCTTCATATTCAGACAGAATAGGCTGAGAAGTCAGGAAGATACAATGTTTCACAAGAAATGGGTCTTGACTAGGCCATGGTGGACTCCAGAGATAATACAGTGGGACAACCAGTATACAGGATATATAGAGGAACCCAGGAGGCAAAGATAAATCAAAATACGTTGTCAAAAACATAGGTATTCCTTTTTTAAATGTTGACTGGAATCCACATGCCACAGGAGTTTGCCTCTCTAGGCCTTTGCTCATAGTAACAATTGAGTGCACAATTCTTATGCAAGGCTCACATTTTGCATTGCTTTCTACAGATGAATGAGTTGAAGTTTGAGGATGCTACATTACTTGATAGTATGACTTGAGCTAATGGTCAGCCACAAATTATAGCCTAACCCAATGCATACAACATTGTTTCAATCTTCCTTGCTTTATCCACCAGTAACACTGCCTTACTATCACTGCCAATATGAATTACTCATGAACTTATCAAATATTTGGGGAGAACCGATATACTGAAGCTAAGGCTGGACATTAGGTTATAATGGAGAGGTGAAGCATGGAGAACGGACTCGACTTTTGGAGAGAAATCTTAGTCAAGTAATTCTACTGGACTTATATTACAAAAATACAAGAAGCTAAGAGGAAAACACCAGGAGACACAAAGTGTTTACAATGGGAGGATTTTTACCTGGTGAAATTATAGAGAATTTTTATAGAATTTGATGCTAAACTTGAGCTGAGAATCTAAGGGAAAGACTGAACTGGATGAAGGAGGGAAGAAAACACATATAGAGATCACATTGCAACGGGAAGCTATGTAAAGTGGGCTGAAGACACTTGTGGTCATGAAAATGTTAGTAACAGGTCTTTATTCAAGAGGATGCCAGCAAGCAGGTACAAATCAAGTGATCCATTGCTTATCAGACTCAGTAGACTCAATGAAGAGTGCCACCAAGGTCTTTTGGGACAAGGAGTAGATTGTGAGTTCAGTTCTACACATGATGACTTTGACGTGTGTGTGTGTGTGTGTGTGTGTGTGTGTGTGTGTGTGTGTGTGAGAGAGAGAGAGAGAGAGAGAGAGAGAGAGAGAGAGAGAGAGAATGAACCAAAAGGAAATACGAAGTGATAATCAGATTTTAAAAGAAGGTAATGTGTTGGAGTTTTTAAAGCTGTATGAGCTTCAAAAGCACCCTACTTTTATTTCTGCTTCATTGATAAAACACCATGGCTAAAAACAACATGGAAAACAAAGGATTTATTTGTTTTATCCTTTCTGGTCATAATCCATTGTTGAGGGAACTCAGAGAAGAATGTCAATCATATGGTACCTTAGAGCACTGATTCTCAACCTATGGGTCGTGACTCATTTACCCTTCCACAGGGTCCAATAAGACCATAGGAAAACACAGATGTTTACAATATAACTCATAACAGTAGCAACATTATAGTTATGCAGTAGCAGCAAAAATAATTTTATGGTTAAGGGTTACCACAATATGAGTAACTATATTAAAGGGTTACAGCATTAGGAAGGTTGAGAACCACTGCCTTAGAGGAAGGTTGCATATTGGTTTGATCCAGGCTCATGTTCACCTTCCTTTCTAAAGCAGCCCAGGTCCACCTGCCTAGGGATGGTACTTTGCACAGTGAACTTGGGTCTCCTGTATCAATTAATAAGAAAAAAGATGTCCCATAAGCTAGGCTAGTCTGATGTAAGAATTTCTTAAGTTGAGGTTCCCTCCTCCAAGATATGTCAATTTCACAACCAAGAATGGCTATCACATGGGGGCATATAATACTTAATTCAATGAATATGACAGAGGCCATCTAAGAAGACTGTCAGATGAAAACCAAAAGAATCTTAGGGTGTACCTTAGAGAGGACCCTTCCCAAGTTTTGCTTTCTGATTCTCCCACTAAGCTGCAACATTTAGTGATTTGCCTTTTCTCAAA
Organism: Onychomys torridus; assembly: GCF_903995425.1. Taxonomy (NCBI): domain Eukaryota; kingdom Metazoa; phylum Chordata; class Mammalia; order Rodentia; family Cricetidae; genus Onychomys; species Onychomys torridus. Next base: position 29,165,441 of record NC_050462.1, on the reverse strand, counting down.
GGAAATAATGAAAAGATGGAAGTTTTAGAATCCAAAGATACTAGGAAACAAAATGGAGTTTGGGATGTAGAAATGAAGGCCAGAGTTTCTGGAAGAAACAAAATGTCTGATGTTTAAAATGTCCCCAATATATCAAACCAAGTGAAGGAGAAAGATGACAGTTGAGTCAGCATCTGTTGTTTGAACGCCGACACTTTTCTCTTAGATTTGTTATACTGTTTAAGATAAAGTAGGGTCCCTCTGCCAGAAATTAATGGAGGTCAACATGGCTTGACATATAAATTATTTCTTTGTTCTTTTTTTGAGTTTCACTTTGTGTTTACGACACATTCGTCCAAGGATGAAACATAGCTTTAAAGGACTTCTTTAAAAATAATGAGTTTTTTAAGTTTATATATATCAGCCAGTTCAATAACAATCATATCTTGTGTGTGTGTGTGTGTGTGTGTGTGTGTGTGTGTGTGTGTGTGTGTGTACATGTGCATGTGGTGATATGTATACCTGAAGCATAAATACATGTTTGTTCATCATGTGCATAAGTGAATATGGATGCCCCTATATGGAAGTTAGAGGTTAAGGTCAGGTACTTGACTGCTGCCTACTTAATATTTTGAGACAGGGTCTCCAACTGAACATGGAGGTCACCAATTCAGCTGTATTGGCTGGCCAGTGAGCTCCAGTGATCTGCCTACCTCTGACTTCTTTGTTGTGTGATTTTAGACATATCACTGCATCTAGATATTGATATGTATGTTGGGGATCCAAACACAATTCATACTTGTGTAGCAAGCACTTGACAGACTGAGCCATCTTGCCATTTCCCAATCCCCTCTTTCCTCTCCCATCCTCTCCTCTCCCAGCTCCTATTAAGCCCACCTAACCTCAATGCCACCATATATCCCAGGCTAGTTTTAGACTTTGATGCTCTTGTCTCTACCTCTGAAGTACTGAGATTGCTTCTGTGCCCCAAGGTGATGGGGCAAATGTCAACTAGTTCTGATATCAATGCTTACATTTTATTTTTCTCAAAGCCAAGATTTAGTATGAAATCATAGATCAGTCAAAACTGACTCAAAAGTATACTGAAATTTGTTTCAGGGATGAATATTTCTATGGATGTTCTTAAAGTAAGAAATAATTATGGATGACTTGCCATGCTTCAGACTCAGTACTGTAAGTGGATTTTAAGTAAAGAACTGGAATCCCTTACCAACAACAGAGTCCAGCAGTACCCAGTATTGTGTTAACTTGACTCCTGTGTCTCAATGGTTCATGCTGTGATTTTCTCAAACATAAGCTTTTGAATCAAATATGTGTACGTATCTGTATCAAGAGATTCCTAAAATGTTCACCTGTGTATAAAGGAAAGAAACTACATAAAGTAAGATTGGAATATCTAAAGTACACGATTCCTTTGTTGAATGCTTTCCATTTTATTAAACAAAGCTGTACTTTTTAATCTCATATATGCTGTACACTATTTAGATGCACACAAATACAAACATATGAAAGATCAGTGAAAGGATTTGTTCCTGGTTGTCTTTAATGTTCCAGAGTCCTTTGTAACTAAATGATTTTGGTTACAGTTATAGTTTACTGCCTATTTGTTACTTATTCCTATGCATTATAGTTTAGGATACATTTTATAAGGTAGGCATTAAAAAGAGTTTCAGGTGTGGTTTCATTGATTTACTATGCTTACAAAAGCATTATATGGCCAGATGTTATATAAAATGGATACACTCTTGTTTATTGTTTCACCCAGTGCAATCAACTATTGGTAGATGCAGGTTTTCAAATGCAGGAAATCCAGATCTGAGTCAATACCTTACTCATACTTGGGTGACATATATAAAATAAGTTCTAAAATTCTCATACAGAGGAATGTCTGTAGAGCATCTCAGTCATAGGAAAGAGTTATCAACCTTGATGGAAAACTTAAAATGAACTGATTCCACCTTACGCTAAAGAACTACTTTGATGAGTCATTGATGATCACAGTTGTTGTCTCTGTCTTCTTGATTAACTTTAGAGCACATTCAGAAAATGAAGGCACCTCTTTACCATCTGCTGACTCCTGTACCAGCCCCACAAAGATAGACTCTTCATATAATAAGACGGCTAAGCAGTGCCTAGAAGAGATATCTGGTAAGTGTGCAGCTGATTAATGCAAAAGTCAAACCTGAAGTTTTTGTAATCTCCTTGACAGTCTATTTTATTAGGTCACATTTGCTGTGTGATTTTTGCAAAACTGGACTCCGTATATTTCATGATTCAGAGTTTCTCACATATCTGCCTGTTCTGGTGAGGGTAATCATTTTTTACTCTGAAAAGTGTGAAGAGTGGTGGTTCTTTAAGACCCTGGAATTGGAATTTGCTTTAAGTCATTTTGCCTCTGGGGAACTTCTATGGTGAGTAGGATAGTCCTTGGATATGTATAGAGATTGGAGATCTACTAAAGATTAAGCCTAACTGTGAAGTTTAGAACTCATCCAATGTCCTATGTTTAATTCCGTGATGTTTTTAATATTTCTATAGTGCACATCTTGGGGAAAATCTGGTTAAGAAGATGTTTCCTTGTACAAATGTAGGTGATATAAGAAAAGTTTCAAATCTCCCAGGTACAACTATCAGATTTTTAACTGTATGAAAATGGATTTTCCACTTGAGTCGAGTATGTTTCCATTGATTCAGACGAGCCTAGGGCTATATGGAAAGCCTTTCACATAATTTTATGTGTATGTATTATATATAATATAGTCATTTTTCTTATTTATGAGACTCAAGTAACTTCTTAGAAAACGATATTGTCATTCGTTGGAGAGACAATTTAGGAAATTTTGATAAGGTTGTTATTAGAGGCATAGTATCTATTTTTTCAACAGATCTCTAGGTTCGCCCACCTATGTCCACTGCCAAGTCCAAAGGCAAAAACTAAGGACCGATTTGAATTTTAAACATTTCTATATTACTTCAAGACCTCTAAATCCTGTTTTGAAGCTCAAAAAAAAAAAAAGGAACAAAATCATAACTGGGGAGGTTAAGAAATGTCTACACTTTGATAGCCATGAGATTCAGTTCAACAAGCGTGTGAGCGCTTCCTGAGATACCTGTCACTGAGTCATGACAGAAATAAAGCAGCACTCCAGGTGTCACTGTGGGAATGAAAACGGGTGAGACTGTTCGGCATCTGTGACTTCAGATGGCAAGTCCAATGCAGGGCCCATGCAGGGAAGGAGGATGAATTACGATGTGAAGATATGGCTCTGGTGATATATTTATAGACCTCAGACATTCAAGAGAAGTGTCAAGATGATGCTGTCCCTGTGTTGTGACAAGACATTTTATAAACGATGATGTGAGGAAGCTTCGATTACCATATTGAATGTGCATGAACATCTGCATTATGACTATGCAGTACAGTGCTCCAGTCTAAAGTTGGAAGTGAATTTGAGTTGAATTTGAGTTGTAATCATTGTTTCACCAAGAAACACTGTTTTCTGAAGTTAATATATCCATGAGTAGCTCTGATGGAATAAATAATCCATAGTTAATTTTACAGCTCCTTATTCTGTCTACATTTAATCTTTTTATTTATTTGAAATTAGTAGTTCTATTTAATGTTCTGGTGTTTTAATAGAATCTTTAAAATGTAATATAAACCAGATATTAGTACAATAATGTAATGGATTTAATAGAAGGGCTAGTGTTTTGTAGAAATATAAGTCACAGATTTGAGGAAGGAGAGGAAACAGATAATTGATGCTGAAATGTGTCCTGTTCTATGATGTCTTTTTTACCATCATCTGCTTGAAATCAGCTTTACATTCTGGATCACTCTTCCTCCCTCCAAGGCAGGCAATCCCTGCCTTCATTTATGATATTTGAAGAGTTTGAATAAATGGTTCTCCCAAGAACTTAGCCTCTTCCAGAGACCTTTTCTCACAATCCCTCCTCATAGTCAGTGACTAGGCCTGGGCATCATCAGGAAAGATAACGTCTCTACAGCATCTTTGCCATGAATCCTATTCCTTTTTTAAATTACTTTATATGAATGGTTGTTCTGTTTATTATGTATGTATGCTTGTATATGATATGTGTCCCTGGTGCCCACAGGGTTCAGAAAATGATGACAGAGCTCCTAGAACTGATGTAACATCTTGTCGTGATCCACGATCGGACACCATAGTTGAACCCTGGTCATTTAGAAGAGTAGCCAGCGCTCTTAACTACTGAACCATCTCCCCAGTCCCATAAACCCTATTCTTACTGTTTGACATTCTCTGTGTTTACAGTTCTCTTTCCACTGTTTCCTGACTCCACAATGATTCTGCTAGGATTTCTATTTTATGAACCCCGTGCCTTCTTATTACCCTTTATCAAAGGACCTTCTTTTTGATCAGCTTGGTAATTGTGGTAACTGAAGACTTGTTCTCCCCATCCCCCACCCATCCCTAATTTCTTTATTGTTTCCCACTTCACCAGAACAACAAGTATAGTTTTATTCTATTCTTCGCCTCTTCCATCTCAATGATGAATGAAGGAGATGAAATCTACATGCTGGTTGGGGTGACTCACTCTGTAGTAATCAGTTCAGCCTTATGAGTTTCTAACAGCCACAGTAAACATTGTGGTTTCCTAATTCTGCTCAACCTCACAAATGAAAATATTACTGCTTTCCTCTCAAAACTCCAACACTGCCTGCCCTAGTCTTTTTAACTGTTAACCTTGATGTAATTTTACTGAATGGGATGCAGAGAAAGGAAGTCTGTGAACTCTGCTTCCATGTTTACCTACGTCTATCCACTCAGAGCATTTACTTAGTACCTATTTCCTTTGCTTTTCTTAGACTATTTCACCTTCTAATATACCCCTCACTACCAAATCATCTCTTAAGACCACAAAGTGATGATATATCTGTAACTTCAATGTAATACAAACCGCTTCCCTTTGCCTTCCAACACAGCCATAATATGGTTCTTTTGTCCTTCTCTGAGTAGACTTCAAACAGGCCACTAATCCTTCCTCATTGTTGCCCGAGGTTACACTAACCAGCTTTTTCACTTCATGTCTGCACTGAAATTGCTCTTAATTGAAGTGCTATAATTGGAGACCTGGTGAAATCCAAGGATTAAGCCTCAGGGCTCATCTTACTCACCTCTGACCAGGATTCTGCCCTCTTAGAAAAGAATCCCCTTAGGAAGGAAAGTTTCAGGCTTGATTTTGAAATGCCATTGATTCCCACCCCACCCCACTTCCCACCCCCCAAACTTCACTGTTCTTTTTTTCCTGGTAATCTTTTCTAGTTATGTCTTTTCACCCTAATTTCTTATCATTGAAACAATTCAGCTTTCTTCCCAAGACTTGTTTATACATTTTCCCTTGGTGAGTAACAATAACTCGTGGTTTTAAACATGATCCATATAGTGATTGCTCACACATGTTTCTCTCTAGTCTTCTCCCTTGTAACCTGACTCAAGTGTCCACCAATTCCTTACATATCTCCACTTAAATATCTCAGAGATACTTCCAATTTGCTATACTTAAAACAAACTCTAAAGCTGCCTCAAACCCCCTTTGTTTGGATCTTCTCCATTTTGGTTAATGGTAGTGCATGCCTCTGGTTGCTCAGGCCTGAAACTTAGAATCTTTTGTGACTCCATATATCCTCCAACACCTGAGGTCTAGTCCGTTATACTATGTTACTTGACCCTATGTGAATTGCTTGCTCTCTGAACAAGGAAAGTGGGAATAAGCTTTTGATATATTTCTCAATATTTGATGTTTTCCTGTTTTTGTCTCATCTCAGAAATTCAGAAGCTCAATAATACTGAGACACTGTATACCCCATTCCATAGGACTAAAATGCTGGTCTGGTAATATAACTCAGTGAGAGAATACTAACCTATCAAGTGATAATCCATAAATTGAATTTCTAACACTACAAACAAAACAGAAATTGATGTGGGGAGCAGTTTTAAAAGAGTAAAATAATTATATTTTCGAGATACATCTTGATTACAGCCCATTCTTGTCATGTCTATTTTTGTCTATTTCATTAACTGTTGTATCCCAGTAGTAGGCTCATAATTCCCACCCAATTACTGTCTGTGAAATAAATAAAATGCACATATTATGTAAATGGGACCCTTGATGAGGAAGAGCCTGTCTTAGGGTTTCTATTGCTGTGAAGAGACACCATGACCACGGCAAAGCCTTACAAAGAAAACATTGAATTGTGGTGGCATCTTACAATTCAGAGGTTCAGTTCATTATCATCATGGCAGGGAGCATGGTAGAATACAAGCAGACATGTTGCTGGCTACACTTGATCAGAAGGTAACAGGAAGAGGATTGACTGTTACACTGAGTGGAACTTGAGAAAGAGACCTCAAAGCCCACCCCCATGGTGACACACTTCCTTTAGCAAGACCACACCTACTCCAACATGGCCATACCACCTAATAGTGCCACTCCCTTTGGGGGCCATTTTCTTTCAAACCAAAGCCCTAATAAGATTTAGGTGTATACAGCATGCAGGAAAGAGGAGAGTTACTATGGACTTTGGAAGACGTTCCAGTCAATAGAGCTCGTGGTAATGTAGAGTGGTTAGCACTTAATGAAAGCATTGACTGTTTTGTGGTTTACAAATTGATACTTCCCCATGAGGCTCAGATGTTTGAATACATGTTCCCTGATGGTAGTGCTACTCCGGGAAGTTGTGTGACCTTGAAGAGGTGGGGCCTTGCCAGAGGTTATGGGTCACTAGGGGCAGGCCTTTCAGTTTCATAGTCAAGTCTACTTCCTGTTCTCTGTGCTTGACTATCAAAGTCTGTATGACTAGTTTCCTCCAGCTCTTGCCATGCCAATTGCTCCTGATGGAATGCCTTCCTCAAACAGAGAACCAAACTGCACTTTTCCATCCTTAAGTTGTTTTCTTGTTTCATATTTTGTCTCAGCAATGAGGATTGTTATTAGTACAGACTTGGATGGAAAAAGAAAATAGTTTTGATTCTATTATCATTAAATTTTTAAATATGAGATATGAGACTACCTCTCCCTTCCTCTGTAAAAGTTGATTTGTTCCCCAGGGGAGAGGAATCCCTTTTCTGTTCATTAAAACATTGTCAAATCCATCTTTGTTCCATTAACCACATGATGTATGGCCTGTGAGAATTGTAAGACTTCTAAGGAGCAAACTTAGTTCACACTGCAATGTAAATTGGTCAGAGGAATTTGCAAAGAAGGAGGCTTAGCTGTTTAAATTTTCCTTTCCTTGATGTAATAGTTCACTAGTAGTGATTAAATTGTCTTTTATAAGAAAAAGTTGTAAAAAAAATAAATGTAATTAAATTTAGGAGTGAAGATAAGCCATTATGAAATGAGAGGCTTCACTTTGTCGTTGAAGAATCTCTGTAACTTTAATATTCTCCAAAGTTGTGAGAACAGCACTGAAATTTCCTTTTCTTTATCATATTCTTTTGGAGAAAGCTTCATGGCCTTTACCTGATCTGATAATGGTAGTTCTAAAAATTATTATTATATACTGTACAGTCCACAGCAATGAATAAATCAGCTTATTGTTCAAAGCACTTCCTCTAAGATTCATGTCATGATCTTGGTATTAAATTTCTGGGTGAATTTATCTTGTACATTCACGGCTTTTGCTTTGTTTGTATTTTTACCTTCTTTGACAGGGAGAATTTATTCTCTGAGGCCATTTCTTTTAAGTGCCAAGAGATCAAATATAATAGAGATTAAATGTTCATCCCACTGTAGGATGGTTTTAGATTGTGCTTTCTGCTTAAGATCACATTTGCCTTTTTTTCCCCTTTATGCATAAGACTCGGTGCTCCCGCATGTATCTACTCTGTGTACATTTGTTCAATGCAGTTTTTAACCTTTAACTGGAATAAATATTTGATTGTAAAAAAAATGATAAAATGCTATCCTGTTTTCTAAGAGGTAATATTGAAATAAGTTGATGGTTTTAGGGAATTATTTTGGAACCAAGCATATAGGTTTAAACAAAGTGTAAGGTAATAGTTACACATACTTTACATTAAAGAATAGGGAATATCTGGCATATAAGTCCTTTGCAAATGGTCTTGCTATATCTTGAATGTAGAGTCTAACAATATCAAGCTCAGGTGATTCACATCAGCTTATGTCCTCTACTCAAGTAGCCAGATAGAGAAGCAATGCTAACTACAGACCTAAGATCATTTCTCTCACCCCCCACCCCTGACCCCCGCCCCAGGAGGTTACAGTGGATGTGTTTTATTTGACATATCCACAAAATTAGAATGAGTCACATTTCTGCAGGGGATTGTTTTCATTCTCTTTGCCTGGGAGGTTTTCCTCCACCTTGTATAACACACATTTCTCTGTGTGATTCCAGATGAATGAAAATAGCCTTGTGTTATGCACACTCCACAAAGTGGGATGGATGCCTGTAGTGATGTAAGCGGGCTCCTTAAAGCTGTCAGGGTAAACTTACATCTAGTAGTTCCAGGGACAAAGCTACTGAAATTACAAGCTTGTTATAAAATCTTTAAATAAGTACAAAAAACTGACAACCCCCTTCTCAGTGTTCCCTTTGTTGGGATATCTTTCCAAAATATTTATGGCATTTGTCTCCAGTTTCTTTCTTCCTTGGTTTCATTAAATTTAATCCACTTGTACTGTCTTCACCCTGTGAGGAGAGTGCTGCTGTATTTCTGGCCCAGGGAAATTAGGATGGAACATGCAATTTTATTTGATAAATTCAATTGAAGTAGAAAAATGACATCCAGCTGTTAATGAACAGAAGTGTTGGGATCCATTGTTTAGATTGTTCATCACTGTTCTCTTTCATAAGATCAATAGATGCCAGGCTGTGGTCTTGCCATGGGTCTGAGACTAAACTATACCTAAGCAAGAGCTGCTAACCAATATGGGTGGACATTAATGACAGGAAAGTGCATTTTTTATTTTGAAGGGCACTCTGAACCATGCTTCCTAACCTTGACACTACTGACATTAGAGAGTGCATAATTCCTTTTTGCGGGCTTTGGACCTGTCATTTTAAGATGTTTAACAGCATCATTGGCCCTTAGATATTACCCTCTCCCATTGGAACCACACATGTCTCTTAGGGAACAAAAGTCATCCTCAATTAGAAACCCCTAATCTCAGCCTTGTAGCTCACAGAAGTGGGCTCCCAGAGCCAGAAGTACTTGGGAAAATATTAGAAAAGCAATGTCACGACCTTCTCAGCCCTATTAAATGAACAGTTGTGGGCCTGGTGCCTTGAAAATGGTGCTTTAATAAGTCCTTCTAATAGTTCTTAGCAGAAACTGGAAAACCACTGTTTAAGGTGATTGGCATGTAAACACCCTTTTGAAAGGGAAGGGTCTAATTACTGCTTTCATGTATACATGCAAAAGTTCAGTTCTTTGACCTATAAAGTATTAGGGTTCCCTTTCTTGTGTATCAGGGTGGCCTCAGGATACATTACCATATGTCAAACAATGTGTGTTTAACATGGGTCATAGAAATAGAATGTTTCCATCTTAGGAATTACATTGTGTTCTCATAGTCTGGAAACACACTTGGTTACAATAACTTGAAAAGAAGAAACAACTTTAAAAAAAAAGAAATTGTTTTTGAAGCATAATGATCCACTTCAGTAATTGCTTATATGCATTAATTTTATTTAAACGTGTATTATAAAAACACAATGTTTAAAGTGTGAAAATTGAGAATCAGCATTCACAATTGATGGCTGGTTGATGACATCACTTTGATAACAGTTGTTCTTTTTGTCTAATCTTGTACATTAGTAACTTGGATCTAAGTATGAGCTGCAGTGAGCAGGGCCATGAAAAGGCATTACCTTTTCAGAGAATGTTGTCATTCTGTGGAACAGAATAGGCATTGCATATTATTATGCTGTTTTATATAGCTAGGAAATAAGACATTTCTCCCCACTGAGATTTATAAGTGAAAGTAGAAACTCACAGTTAGTTTTGTCATCTCTGAAGACAATGGCGTCTTAAATGGGATTTAACTGATGCACTTTACCATCTTGATGGATCGTTTTTCCATGCCCCCATTTGAGTGTTTGTTATTTGGGAATGAAAATCTTCAGAAGTTTTGGTCTTTAATACCCTTCTTAATCATCCATGCTATACATGATTTCTAATATACACATATTTGCTTTGTGAAAATGAATTTTCCTCAGTCTCAGGATTTCATCCTAATAGTATGGTATACATACACAATATCAGATAAAAGTAAGATACTTACCTTTTAAGTTTTTTTAATCACTATATGTAATATTAAGACTTAATTTACTGTGGTAGGCTTATGGGTTGACTTATGAAACTGCTTGGTATACAAAAATAATGTATATTGTGTATTTTATGTCTGCACTGGACTGTAAACTTTTAGGTGTGTGCTTCGAGTAACAATACTTTGGCTAAGGTTTTTCTCGTTGTTTCTGCTATGTTTTTGAAGGAAATAAGGAAGAAATCTTGGTTTTCATTATCACGTTAGGATTTTATTCAGTATTTTAAGAATTTAAACGTATCCTTTAAGAGGTAGGATGAGATCTTTTCCTTTACAACGTTACCTGCCAAAGGGAAGAGGGTTGCAGGCTCCCGTTTTTAGGTCCTTTACACTCTTGAATTTGATTTGTGCTTTTACAGCACAGATCCCAACATTCAGAAGGCAGATCTGCCTGCTTCAGCTGCCTGCAGCTACAGAGAATTAGTCTGTCTTTCTCGGTATCAGGAAGAGCTGGGCTGTATAAGAGTGTGTGTGAGAGCATGTGTGTTCCCGAGTGGGAGGGTGGGTGGCTGAGAGTCGTTTAGATGGGCAGAGGATCCTCGTATAGCAGCTCATTCAGGCTTTGGCTCTGAAACCTGTGGCATTCTCGTTTGGCTAGCTGCTGCCATGCCTCTGTTTTAATTTAGCAGGATGTTTGCTGCCATGGCAGCCAGCAGCATCCACTGCAGCAGCAAGGGAGAACCATAGATCTGAGGATGCAGGTGGAATACGAAAATACAGCCGAGGCTCAAGCGGGGCTGGGCTTCGGTGCTTCTTTCCTGCTGTCCCTGGGCTCCGCTGCGGAAGCCAAGCTTTACTTACTGCACTGTGTCAGCTCATTCGAGTAAAGGGTTGCAGATCTGAATCAGGGAAGGGCTGGTGAGAAGCAGGGGTGTGGGGCGGGAACGAGAGACATCCTGCGTTTCTTCACCACCACCACCACCACCACCACCACCACCACCACCACCACCACCACCACCTTGCATTTCGGAACACAGAAGCATTAAGAGGGAAATGTGGGCTCACCATCCTGCTGAGACGTACGATTGGATGAAGAGAGGAAAACGTAGTTGGCTTCCTGCGCTACTTTTCAGCTGGAGCAGAGTCTTTCGGTGAACTCTTTTTTCTGCTTAAGACATATTTACGCAAAAAAAAAAAAAAAGAAAGAAAAAGAAAAAGAAAAGAAAAGAAAAAAAATGTTTGTAAGTACTGCCGATCGGTGAAGTGATGTGGCAAGCTCAGCTGTGGGAAAATGATTATGTCTACCCCGGCTCGACAATCTCCTGCGAATGTCTGAGCCTGAGCTTTTGTTGAAGTGCACGTGCTAATTAAAACCAAAAAAGAGGGGTGGTGGGGGACAGTTACAATTGTAGTGGCAAAAGACAATATGAGGTCCGATTGAAAGGAGGAAGGCAGGAGAATCATGCAGCAGGCAGCTGAGCTCTCTGTGTTCCGGGGTAAAGAAGTAAAGAGAAAGGGAGCTTGCCTTCAGAAACAGAAGTCTTTGACCAACCTTTCCCTCACCAGTGAGGGGGAGAGGAGACCCACTGTGCGCATCTCCAACTGGTTTGGAAACGCTGCAAAGGCCAGCCAGAGAGAATCCAGCTATGCAGAAAGGGGCTCGCTCTCCAGGTTTCTCTCTAGATCCGTGCAGTCACTGTACCATGGCAGCGGCTCCGGAGGAGCCTGGAGCCTCTTGCCTGCAGGAGGCAGCCAGTCCTGTGCTGATGACTTAGAGGACTGGTCTGCACGAAGAGGGCTGGAAGGTGAGAGTGATGAGGACAGCAGGTCTGAAGATGAAACCGGGTCCTCCAAGCCAAGCAGCATAAGCCGAAGTTGGGCCGCTGAGGAAGGAGAAAGCTGTCTGCGGGAAGGGACGGCTCACCTGGATGAGGATGTGATCCTCACCATGCTGGGTGACCTGGAACAGGCACTTTACACTGACTTACTAGGTGAGTCCTGGTGGCTGATGAGGGATTTGTGGTACTCTTCTATTTTCTAGACTAATTCCTTTGTAAAATATATCTGCTGAGAATTGTAATTTCTTCTGTCTCGAAACGATTTTCCTTGTAAAACTGAACTGTGAGTGTCAGTTTTGAAATTTCACTGGGAAAAGTAAATAGCCTCAGTGGTGGGTATTACTGACTGGGAGTCTGGGATATCCTAAAGGTCAGCATTCCATCCACTGAGTCCTTCATGGAGTCTTGTTTAACTTCTTTCAAGGTGACCTTATCTTACATGTGTAATGAAGATGGAAGCGTCTCCTGGGGAAATTTTCTGTATGCTTTCATTTGCTGATTTGGAATTACCTAAATAGATGAATGTCTGTCCACCTTTGCTATTTCAAGCACTCTGCAAGCACAGGCCTGTGCTCTTTAGCCTTGCCTTGCTTTCATATTCATTCATTCATTCACTCATAGTCTCTCTCTCTCTCTCTCTCTCTCTCTCTCTCTCTCTCTTTCTCTCTCCTTCTATCCTGTATATGGATGTTACAACTAAACTGTGGGAAAGGCTGTTAACTGTTTCATACTTTACAAACTAGGCCCCTGTAATGGCTCAACATTCAGTGCCATCACTTTTAACTAGATGTGAAGGTTTTTGTGGTGAAACTTTAAATGTCAACCTTGCCACTTACCTTACATGCATACCCGAGGAAATGTCCACATGTACTATTTCTCCATTCAGTTTCCCACTGACATATATTTATGTTATATAGTCTCCTCAAAAATCTCTAAACATTAAGCCAGAGAGCACATCATATTTTATGTCAGTGTGAGTTTTCAAAAAGGACTTCATACGGTGTTCTTCCTCTAAGTTGAAAAGAACTACCCCAGTGATCTCTTTGTCCCCCCCCCACACACACAGATGGTGCTAAGTACAGATTTGTTTTTATTCTCTACGTGAACGTCCTATGACAAGGTGTTTTATGGGTTGTCTGTGATGTTTTAGGGAACAGCTTTGGAATGAGAAAGTTTAGACCGACGGCCGAGGCAAATATGGCTCAATTTTTCATGGCAGTTTGTCTTGGAAGGAGTAATGCTTCCACCGTGTTGAGAATAGTGCTTTGTGAATCTAAATCCACCAGGTACTCAGATGCCAGAGATCTATTTCTACAGCATGGTATGGTTTGGATGATGAGCTGTTTCTCATAAAGAAAGCTCTGCAGAGGACAAAAAGAGGAAGTCTCCATCCATATATCTTTTGCTCCCTTTTCCCATCTCTTTTTGATCCTCTGGGACTGTAGAATCAAACAATATTCATCCTTGGCTTATAATATTGTAGCATTCATCTTGCTCTAAGTACCTTCCATGTTAGTATTTTCAATGATGTGAGCAGAGTGTAATCCCCAAGCAGTATTTGGGGGTTGCTGTGTTAAATTATTGCAAGATGTGGTTCAATATAAATACGCCACCTTGCTTATTGTGCATAAATAGCCTGGATCATTGCTGTCACAGGACAGCCTCCTGATAGAAGTGTCTAAGCCATGCTTTTGAACCGAGATCTTGCTAATCATATTCACGTGCTGATTCTCCATAAGGGTTTCCCCTCCCACCCACCAGTGCCAGCATACGGAAATGCCAGTAAGAAGGGGAGGAACACATTCAAAAAGTTCCGATATGAATAATCATATTTCCATATCAAGCACGAAAAGGACACTTCCTAGATTGTGATACTTTACATTTGTAAAAGTTCTGCTGTGGTCTTGACTAGGTTCTGCCTACGACTCAAAATGGCCTCTTAGAAGTTAGCTTTGGCCAAGGTTTCATGAGTGCAACTTTTCACTTTTGAGTATCCTAATTAATTAGAATTGGCTTGGCTCTGTGCTTTAAATGCATAGGACAATATTTTCAATGCCATTATATGACCACTGACCATATTTTTTTTAAACCTACTGAATGTCAACATTATAAAGACAAGTTTGAAATTTTTATCTAAAAGTCACAAATAATGGGGTTATTCACAAAACTAGGGTTACTTTTCAAAATTAGATAGCCTCTCAGGAACAATGTGTGCAGAGTCAATTCTATAAAGGATCTAGTTATATCAATCAGGTTTCACACATATATAACTTGATTTCCATTAAAATATGGTAGTGTGACAATGTTAATTATAGTATGCATAATTAAAGCATGTGCAGTAAGGGCAGACCACCCAAATTAAATGCTCTGTTTTGCACTGGCAATGAAGTAGAAGCACTACATTGAGCCTGCTATCTTGGAAACTGTTGAAAAGCATTTTGTACCAATGCTGAGAATTCAAGTCGATTAGAGAATACACCATTAAGAAAAAAATGTGTGGCAGTCCCACCACTGTGAGATGCAAAGATGAGAAGACTAAATAATAGTTGTGTTGAGATTATGTAAATGGGAAGAAGTGAAGTACTTTTGTGTTTAAATTCTCCATCTGTATGTTCTTATAACTTTTCTTTATTTGCTAAACAGTTAGATGTATGCATCCATTTATTGGCCTTTCTGTCCCCCTACAAAGCCTTGGTACATCATTTGAGTACCACTTTGAAGGGCATTCCAGACTGTGTAATCATTCCTTAGGGAATTATAAGTACACTTAGTTTTCATATTGCCTTCATGGGTCGCTGAAATTATTTACTGCAATACATTTTGCATTGGTTAATGTCCTTCACAGAATGAATGAGGCATCAAAGATGGCTTGGTCTGTACGTGTTGGAGGGCAGACATCCATCTGTCTGATTGCCACGAGTCGAATATTGTTACCTGTCAGTCTCATTAGGATAAAATCAAAGGAGGGGGAGAGAGGGATACTCCAGTTCTGACATTTGAGAGAAACTACATACACAAGCCCAAAATTCAACTAGAAGGATCCATGGATCAAACACTCCCATTGGACCAGCAAAAGGAAAGAAATGTGAAAAATATTCAGTGAAACAAAATGCTTACAGTTACTGTTTTTAGAATGGTTATTTACAAGATATGGGAAACAATTCATATATCAATTCCAGTATGGTGCTATTTGATAAGTGGTAGAGATTCATCCTGCCTGCTGGTGGGTCAGGGACAGGCAGCCTGTAGTGATGCAGCCCATGAGCATATTTCAGGTCAGTGTTTTGCAACTGCTTTCCCCTAGTGGTCGCCACTCTTCCCTCCTCCTATCGTCTCTAGTGTATCTTATTCTTTAAATTTCCTCACCATGTTAGCCCCACTCTGCTGCTCCTGCCTTTCCTTTGGCTATCATTCTATTCTTTCACCACTTTTTAATTTTTTTTTCTGCAAGCCTTTTTCTTTTTTTATTCCCCAAAGTTATAGCACATGACTTAGAAGTGGAAAGAGAACATCTCAGTAGCCATTTCTCAACCACACTGTATTATATTAATGAGAATCATTCATGCAATTTCTGGAGAGGATATGGTTCCATCTTGAGGCTTATAAACAGTCCTAGTTTCTGAGAATGTTAATTTATGGGATTAGAGATTGCATAGATCAAACTTCATGTGGGAACGTTTATGCCACATATATGAGTTCCATCTTATATTTTTCTAGTTCTCAAAATGTTTCTTTTAAGGAAGCAATCTAATATAACCTCAATTTGTAATAATTATGCTATTATTAAATATAATTTAAACTGTACAAGTCATTTATAAATGAGCAGGAACAAGTTTGCTTGCTGACGGGCAGCAGCAGAACAGTGGCTGTGTGGGCTGACATACAGTCTGAGGGTAGTGAACAAAGCTGTAATGTTTGCTTGAGACAGATGGTAAAGGAAGCAGCAGTAGTCTGCTGCTGTTTGAGGGGTGCCTCTGAATAGTATAAGTTTGTTCAGTTGCTTCGTTCATAGCCACTGAATCCACTGGGTGGAACTTTCAAGAAATAGTTGTGGCGGTTCATTTCTCCAAAATCTTTTCATCATTACACCTGCCTAAGGTTGGGGGAAGAAGGTGGAGAGTTCCCAGTATTGGAGATGCAGGTGCAGTAGGTGGACATGCCCCATGAAAGTCTCAGATCAGTTCCATAGAAGGGTTCCTGAGACACTCCCCCCCCCCCCCCCCCGCCAACTCTGCAACTGTTTATTACAGAGACAGAATTGATAGGTAGGTGCACTTTATTTTTGAATTTTGGTCTGAATGCTAAGGGAGTACAGTAGTAAAATGAATTGGTACTTAGAATGTTAAAAGAGTGTGTGTGTGTGTGTGTGTGTGTGTGTGTGTGTATGAGAGTATGTTAGTATGTGTATATAAGTGTGTGTATGTGTGAGTGTGTATATGTATATGTGAGTGTGTGTATATTTGAGTGTGTGTATATGTGAGTGTGTGTATATGTGAGTGTGTGTGAGTGTATGTGTGTGTGAGTGTGTGTGTGTGTATGTGAGTGTGTGTGCTTATGAGTGTGTATGTGAATGTGTGTATGTATGTGTGAGTGTGTGTGAGTGTGTGTATGTGTATGTGAGTGTGTGTGAGTGTGTATGTGTGAGTGTGTGTGCTTATGAGTGTGTATGTGAATGTGTGTATGTATGTGTGAGTGTGTGTGAGTGCATGTGTGTATGAGTGTATGTGTGAGTGTGTGTATGTATATGTGAGTGTGTGTATGTGAGTGTGTATGTGCATGTGTGTGTGAGTGTGAATGTGTGTGTGAGTGTGTATGTGTGTGAGTGTGTGTGAGTGTGTGTATATGAGTGAGTGTGTGTGAGTGCATGTGTGTATGAGTGTGTGTGTGTGAGTGTGTACAATACATTTGACTTCTCTGCGCAATGATTTTCATAATGTAATTTATTTCCCTGCTTCTCTTTCCTCTTTCTTTTGATTTTCTTTCTCCACTCTTCCATTCTTGGCTTCCTCCCAGTTCTCTCCTTCACTTCCCCCGCTACGCCATTCATTCTAGTTCTTTCCTTCTTTTCTCTCTCTCTCAATTGAAAACTCATGTAAGATATTCTGATCACTGGTTTCCCTCTCCCATCTCCTCCCAGATCTGCCTGGACCTCCCCACCCATCCAACTCCGCTCCTTAGTCATCATGGAAATGCGAATCAAACTTACCTGTAAGATTTCATCCATACACCAGTCAGAAAGGCTAAGGTCAATAGAACAAATGACAGCTCATGCTATTGAGGACGTGGGGAAAGGGAGCACTCCCCCGTTGCTGGTGGGAGTGCAAACTTGTCCTGCCGCTGTGGTGTTCCCACTGTGTTCCCCCACCAATTCTATGCCATTCCTTTGTCAAGACTCACCAGCTTCAGATGGACTTGTCTGGAAAAATATGACCTCACCATAAACATTGTTTAAAGTACTTCTGCTCCCAAAAGATGGGTGTTCATGGGGAATGCCTGTGGTTACAACACCGCCAGACTGTCTTGTTTCACGTCTATTAGAAATATGTGTTTAGGTTTAGATACCTCGGCCTGCGCTTGAACTGTGATGGTACCATGTGGATGTTTTACTTCCCTGTGCAAAATACAGAGGTAATTAAAAATAATCCTATCCAGTGTTGTGAATCTTGGGTCCATGAGTCTAACAAGACAATCAGAAAAGTTTCTGTGAGAAAAAGCATCTTAGCATTCTCCACTGTCTCTTGCATATTGCTAGGTAAGGAAGTAGGTCTCAGCTACTCTGATGTGTTTGAAAATGGGTAATTGTTGAAGTCAGAAAATCTACGTAATTTTAAATTTTAAAATTTTATGGAATTTTAAATTTAAGATTTTCAGTTTCTCTCCAGTGGCTGTAAGTACTGTACACTGCATTTCTAATTGTCTCTAATGTTGTTGTGGCTATAATCACAGGCTTGTGAGTACTACTGTAGTTTCAAAACTTCAGAATGTTCATTTGTGATATTAAATGTGTTGCTATAGTAAAAAATGAATGACAATGTCCAGATAATAGGAATTATCTGGAATTTCCTACATATCTTTGTGTTTTGAAGCAAAGGGGTTTATATTGCTCATGTGTGTAAACCATTGTCCTTGAGCAGACCATGCCATGACCAATGAATTGTTTACGTTCATTTTCAGGTGAGGACCCTGAAGCCAGAAGAATGCGCACAGTGAAGAACATAGCAGATCTGAGGCAGAACTTGGAAGAGACGATGTCCAGTCTTCGTGGGACCCAGATAAGCCACAGGTACTCCAAATTCTCTCTGTCTTTGGAGGGATAAAGAAACACTATAACGCAGCCTTTGACTCCTCCTACGATGATAGAGAAGAAATTTGGTATTGTTTACTATTTTCTTCCTCAATTTGTACATGGTGATTAGTAATCAATAACTCTTAGGCTGAGAGCTGTCAGGTCCTTTATTCCCTCCATGTTGTCACCTATAGAACTTCCTTGTTAGACTGAGTTAGCTGGTCAACCACAACTATTTTTAGTGAGATGTTTTTCATGCCTTCCAAGCCATTGGAAGAAGGCTAGCAGGGATTCATGTAAGCATGCCCACAGCTAACTTCTTACATTGGCCTGAGAATCTTAAGATGGGTGAAACTGTGCTTTTCACTTTTCTAGAGTAAAACAATATTTGGCTAATCTAAAATGTACCAGTGGCTTTCTTTTGAAAGCAATCACTTCAAATGTGACTTCCGACATTTTGACATCTCCAGAGATGATTGGAATTATGAAATGAATCTGTACACTATTCACACTCATAAAAGTGATGAGCTGCTAGCCAGAGACACTCAACTCTAGTCTTTCCTGTCATCTTACATCTTGGTCTCTGGCCTTAGTGAACCAGAGTCTAGTTATCTCTCCATTTTGTTTGACAGCACCCTGGAGACAACATTTGATACTACTGTGACAACCGAAGTGAATGGAAGGACCATCCCCAACCTCACAAGCCGACCCACTCCCATGACCTGGAGATTGGGGCAGGCATGTCCTCGTCTTCAGGCTGGAGATGCCCCCTCCATGGGTGCTGGATACCCTCGAAGTGGTACCAGCCGATTCATCCACACAGACCCCTCCAGGTTCATGTACACAACACCTCTCCGCAGAGCTGCCGTTTCTCGTCTGGGAAACATGTCACAGATAGATATGAGTGAGAAAGCAAGCAGTGACCTGGATGTGTCTTCTGACGTGGATGTTGGTGGATACATGAGTGATGGTGATATCCTCGGGAAGAGTCTGAGAGCTGATGACATCAACAGTGGGTAAGTGGCCCTAAGCATGGCAGCATCATTGGTCCCGGAGGGCTGTGGGAGGATGTGTTAGCTATGAGGAGGACAGAGATGCCACCTACATCATTAGAAAACATTGGTACTCTGACATGATTTGTGATATGTAGGATCCTCTTCTCCTTCATAGAAAGTAAAATACTCGAGGTTTCTAAAGATTCTTTTGATAAGCCATTAAGTTCACAGGTTCTCAACCTGTGAGTCAAGACACCTTTAGGGGTCAACGTACTCATTCACAGGGGCTGCCTGAGATCATTGGAAAACATATATATGTGAAAATTCATAACAGTAGCAAAGTTACAGTTATGAAGTAGCAGCAAAAATGATTTTATGATTGGAAGTCACCACAGCATGAGAAACTGTATTAATGGGTCATAGTATTAGGAAGGTTGAGAACTACTGGTCTAGAGAAATACATGTGGCCACTATCTTTCATAGTAGTCTTACATGTTCCTAAATAACAGATTTCATAGTTATTTAGGGTATGGGAAGGAGACAGGAGTTTTTATGAACTGCTTGAGTTTCTGATTTTGGTCTGGCTGCCTCTTAACTGCCTAGAGGAATAAATAGTTTGTGGCATTGTTCAATCAAGAGCATCCAATTTAATTGCAGGGAAAATCATTTTGGAGAGGAAGAGTTTTTTAAAGTTTTGATTTCCATTTACATTTTGTTTATTTCTGTTTTGTGTGTATGTGTGTGGGCTTCTGTATACAATGGTGAGCATGTGGTGTGCAGAGGACAACTTGCAGTGGTCATTTATCTCCTTCCATCATGTGGGCACCAGGGATATAAATGAGACCATCGGGATGCCTTGATCCTTTCAGCTGTCTCTACAGCCCCAGATTTGAAAGTTTAGACTGATTGGCTTATTCTTTATTGACATTTTCAGAATTTAAAATTTTGTGGTCTTTCTTTCTTTTTCCTGTTCCATTCCAAAAATAGTAATTTGTGATTCTAAAGTTCTTAAGGTGTTTTAGCAAGTTGAAAAAACTTAGTTTAGTCAGAGGATGAGCTTTGGAAGCAATGGGACTATTATTAAAACTAATCCTGGGCTACTGAGTTGGCTCAGCAGGTAAAAAACCACTTTCCACCACGTTGTGGTGCAGTTCAATGCCTGGTGTCTTGGTGGAAGAGAAAATTGACTCCTGCAAGTCATTCTCTGATCTCCACACATAGGCATGAAATGTGCACACACACACACGTGTACACACAGAGGCAGTTAGAATTAATAAATATAATAAAAGAAACGCTACTATTGTCATTGCAATTATAATTTTGAGCACTTATTTTTTTCAGTGAGTTAATAATATGCATATATTTTTACACAAATTTGTATATGTACATACAACCATGATTTCTGCATATGATAGATATTATAAGCACTCCAACCCACAGGAACATCCTATATTTTCCAAGCTTCTAATTATGTTAGTCAACACTTACTTGTATTTAGACAAGTCTCAAAATCTTAGTAGCATCACAATGAAGCTCATTTCTTGTGTAAACCAGTCCTGGCTTGTTCGTTCATTACATTTTACTAATTTATCTTGTGCGTGTGTGCATGTGTGCGTGTCTGTCAGTAAACACATGCCATGGCACACATGTAGAGGTCAGAGGAAGACTTATGGGAATCAGGTTCATTCCTACCACCAAAGTGTCCTGGTAATCTAACTCAGGTTGTCAGGCTTCAGCAGCAGATGAGTCATAGTGCAGTCTCTGCCCCTCATGTTTTTGATCTTCACATGAGGACCATAAACTGCAGTCATTTAGAGAATAAGAATTTCAATAATTCGCTTCTCATCTAATCAGGTTTCCAGTATCCCCCTGATCACTACCATTAAGCTAAAAAATAGCAAAGGAGATGGAGAAAATGCAGTAGGAGAATATTTTATCTTAGTCAGGCCTGAACGTGTTGCAGTTCACATCTGCTTACAACCATGTCCACAGTACCTTTAGGGCCATAGCTACCCACAGAAGGCAAGAAAACAAGGCTCAGGGGTGTGCCTTGGAGAAAAAGAAAACTGCTTTGATGACAGCTGGCTGTCACCCCTACTGAGTTGCCTACTGAGGGAAAAGCAATGTTTTTAGATTGCCTTTCCTACTTGACTTGTTTCCATTTTCACTTGGAGCTTACTTCAGACTTCTGGTCTCTTTCATTTTTTCTCTACCCATCTTTCTGAGGAAGTCTGTTATATGCGCCTCAGTGATCTATATGCCTTATGAATGAAAGTTGTATCTGAAGTTCACTTGGAGACGGTCGGCGTTTTTGCCCCTGCTATTGTTAGAGGAGATTGAGTTGGAGACCTCTTTCCTTTTGTGATGTAGAGACTGAGCCTGGCTTTTAAAGCAGGGCATGATTCTGTTCTCTAGGTGAACATAGCCCTTTCCAGAGTATGTCATAAGCCACTGTTGATATCTCAATGTAGAACTGACATGTGGGGCTATGAGATCAGAGATAGCCCCAGAAAGTTTTAATTTGATAATACTTCCTTTAAGTCATGTGAAAACTATTGCTACGCCTCATTTAAGAATCACAAACGTGCTTGCTCTTCACAATTTTTCAAGTATGTTTTGCTGATTAAAGGAACTAAGGGCTTAATAGGCAGCTATTGTTTAAATGTTTAAAGAAACGTTCAATTTGGCTTTTTTGTGACCCCACTAGGAATGTCATGAGGTCATTGAAAAAGAGAATGAAGTTGCATTTTTCGTATACTCTGGATAGGAATGATAAAATTACTTAGTTGGTGTTCTCAGAATTTCAAATCTCTTGGAGCATGCAGAAGCTTACTTATCTCAGACTTCTGCTTAGGAAATTACCTAGCACACTTGGGAATGTGAAGCTGTCAAGAATTAGCGATTAGTCAGAGGAAGAACTCTTCCTTTTATGAGGTGGAAAGGTATATTTATGGAGCAACAAAAGAAAAATTGAGAGAGAAGTTATATAGTTTAATTGAATGAAATTGAATTTGTCTTTAGATATCACAGTGATAAATAGTTCTATGCAGGTGACCGAATGTTAAAATTCCATTTAAGTCATTTGACCCAATCATGAAAAAAAAATGAAGAATTCTGAGAGACAAAATTGAAACTATGAAGTGAAATATACTTTAGTCCTGCGATGCTTCCCCCACAATTCTCCTAAAACTTTGGGGTGATTGGCATGTACCCAGCTACCGAAAGGCCCTAGAACCTGAGTGTGTCTTTTGGGTGAACCCACAAGTTCTCAACATTGACTCTTTCTCTAATCTCATATTCAAGTTACTAGGCTTGTCATGTTAACATGGAAACTTTCATAGAACAAACAACTGCCAACTAGTCACTATTCACACAGTGCTATTCCATGAGAGGCAATGCCCCTCACCACCTACACCACACACACACACACACACACACACACACACACATGCACACACACACACACACACATGCACACACATACAGACATATACACCACACACACGCACACACACACATATAAACACACACACATATACACACACACACATATAAACACACACACACATATACACACACACACATATATACACACACATACATATACACATGCACACAATGCACACATACACACACACACATGCACAAATGTATATATGCTTGCACACATACACATATACAAATACATACACACATATAGCATACATATATTCATACATGTGCATATACATACACATTCATATTAACCCACATATTATTTTAATCATTGCAATCTCAATGTAAGTAAGCTTATTATTGCAATCATTTCCATTTTGCTGTTGAAGCAGTTGTCATATATAAGTGAATGCTTTCAGAGCGCACACAGCTAGTACCTTGCAGTGCTATAGATAGAGAACCAAGTTCAACAGTGTGCCATTAAAGGTGAAAATGGTAGAAACCAACCCAGAGGTTTTAAAAGCAGCTAAAAGCTAGGGGTAGGGGATCATGCCTGTAATCTTAGCACTCAGGAAGCTGAGGCAGGAGGACCGCCATGAGGTAGAAGTTACTCTGGATTACAGAGTTCTAGGTCCGGTGGGGCTGCAGAATGAGACCATGTCTGAAAACTCAAACAAACAAATGAGCTACACATACCTAACCTGCTCAATAGTGCCACAAGCCATTTCTTTTTGAAAATCTATTATTTTAATTAGTGGACACAGTAACTAGTTTTCTTATGACATTTTTGTACATGTTTAGTTTTGGTTGATTCCTGACCACTCCCCCTGATCCGTTTTTCTACCTCCCTGTCTACCCCACTGGGTTGTACAGTTCCACTGAAGTCATTTTGTTCTATTTTTGTGTCTTGTGTATTTTATTATTCTCCCCACACCACTTTTTTTATTGTCACTTCTCCTGGCTACTTTCTGTGCTACTGGAGTCTTCCTAACACAATTCTTACCTATCCCTGTAATTGAAGACTTTCTCTAGTTTTTACTCTAGGAGTTTCAACATTCAAGGTTTTATATTTATTTACTTAAATGTGTGTTTGGTGTGTGTGTGTATCTATCTGTGTGTACGTGTGTGTGTGTGTGTGTGTGTGTGTGTGTGGTGTATATGTCTGTATGTGTGTGTATGTGTCTGTGTATATGTTTGTGTGGTATGTGTGTCTCTGTGTATGTCTGTGTGTGCATATGTATGTCTGTGTATGCATGTGTATGTCTATGTGTCTGTGTGGTGTGTGTGTGTGTGTGTCTGGGTGGTGTGTGTGTGTGTGTGTCTGGGTGTGCATGTGTATCTGTTTGTGTGGTATGTGTGTCTGTCTTTGTTTGTGGGGTACGTATGTCTCTGTGTGTGTCTATGTTTGTGTGGTGTGTGTGTGTGTGTGTGTGTGCTGTGTATGCATGTGTGGGTGTATGTGTGTGTGGTGTATCATTTGTGTGTGTGTCTGTCTTTCTCTGTGTGTGTGTGTGTGTGTGTGTGTGTGTGTGTGTGTGTGTGTATGTGCCTGTGGGTTCATGTCTACTACCCTGGTATATGTAGTAGTGTGATGCTCAGAGGACAGACAGCTTTCTTTCCTGCCATGTTGGATGCCAGGGTTTCAGGCTTAGCAGCCAGCACCTTTCCCAGGTGAGCCTTCTTTCGGGACCACGTTTATGCTTTAAATTAAGGTCTTTGATCCACTTTGAGTTGATTATTTTGCAGGATGAGTAATACAAATGCAATTCCATTCTTCTTCCAGTAGCTATCCAAATTTTTAATTATTCCATATTTTTATTAGTTGTTTGAGAATTTCATGCACCATGCTTTGATCATATTCACCCTCCCTCCCCCACTCTGGCTAATTTTTCCTCCTATACTCCTCATCCAACTTTTTGTTCATTTTTTTTTGGGGGGGTGGAAATCTTCCAAGACAATTTTTTTTGATGTTCACTGATGCGTTACTTGCAATAGCTAGGAAATGCAATCTATAAAGTAACTAACTATAACCATCAGTAAACTAACATGTGGGCAATGAAATGTGTTATGTGTATGTGACAGGATACTTAGCTAATAAAGCATTATGAAATTTGTAAGTAAATAGATGAAATTGGATACACACACACACACACACATACACACACTGAGGTAACCTGGCTCATATGTATATACCAGCTTCAAATCTTTAGACTGTGTATTTAACTTGAGGTACCTGCAGGGTTCTGGAAACTAGAAAAAGGAACATGTGGAAGAGGGTACTTGCAGGGAGAGGCACTATTAAATGTTGTAGCATCTGTGTTCTTCATCTAAAATAGTGATAGCTTTGTTGATACACCTTTAATCCCAGCACTCGGGAGGCAGAGGCTGGTGGATCTCTGAGTTTGAGGCCAGTCTGGGCTACAGAATGAGATATGGGACATTTAATACATTTTGGTTACAATTTTGTGGTAGTGACCAATTATGATGTAACTTTTACTTACCCAACAAACCAATTTTAATTTTAGTAAAATTCAATTAATTCTATAATCTTCAAGTAGTAAAAATATCACCTAATCATTGAAATTATCTTTCTCTTATTTGGTACAAGATATATAATTCCCAAACTTGTTTAAAAAATGGATAAGAAAAAAAATAGCCTTTATAAAATGTCTACTGACTTGTTGTAGTAAAGAATATTGATTTTTTTAAAAAAAAGTTTCACTTCTTTCTTATGAGAGTATTTATACATAAAATGGTTTAATAGAGTTTGTTTTGAGTAGTTACTGAAAAATTCCCAAGATGGTAGGTTTATTACATCATGTGGATAATAAGGTCATTTAATTGTCTGTTGATAATGTCATGTTGGCAATTCCTTTCAGGTACATGACAGATGGTGGACTCAACCTGTATACCAGAAGTCTGAACCGAGTACCAGACACAGCAACTTCCAGGGATGTCCTACAGAGAGGAGTTCATGATGTGACAGTGGATGCCGACAGGTAACTGTATCAGCACGTAAGATGCTGATGTACATAAAGTCATTCCATCAAGAAGATCACGAGAGATTTGCTGCATAAACTGTAACTTCTACTTTGTAATATTTTAAAAACCAAGACAGTTTTATTTGCTAGAATATTGTAGCTTGGTAATATTGAAAAAATATATTGATAGAAAACTCTTAAAATTTCAGTTGCTATAAGAGAAAATTTAAAAGCGTATACTTATTTTCCTAATTTGAAGAAAAGAACAAACATGTTAATGTTTTTCCATCAATTCAGATGCACTTAGATTTACCTGGAGGCTAAGCACACAAGTATAAAAATGCATTTCAAACCATCAATTACAATAAGTACAATAAGCTTGATGCTTCTCTTGAGAGTATGTTGAAGACATACAGCTCTTGCTTTAGGCTAATATCTTGTTCCCCATTATCTCCAGTTCCTTAAGGAGGACGTGTGTGTGTGTGTGTGTGTGTGTGTGTGTGTGTGTGTGTGTGTGTATTTCAGATATAGTCTTTTTTTACTGTAACTGTTCTGTTGACTTTTATCAGAATCATCATTATTTCAGATCAGTGTTTTTGTCAACTAATGTAAAATATATTTCTGATCTTGATTTCTTCAGCATTTCACTCCACTTTATTTTTATTGAGGAAAAAGACTTTGCACATTTCTATAAGCAATATCAGTACATAGAAGAGTTATTTAGTTGATTATTTATGATAAAAAAACATCTTAAAACTTGAGATAGCCACATTGTGAAATAAGAGTATGTACAGTTTATTGTATTTTCTACAGCTATAAACAAAAGGGAAGTAGTGAGTTCTGATATTAGTTTTTAGTTCCTTCTGACACATTCTCCATCAGCACCTTAAGTCATGTTAAACAGAAGTAACAATCTCAGCTCTCATCTTTCTCTATCCATTATCCCAGTCTGTATAGTCTCTCTGTATGTATATGTGTGCACATCTTTGTGTGTGCATGTGAAGCATGTATCTGTGTGTGAAAACATTTCTCCCCTCTCCACTCTGAATTCATTTTCATATCTATCTGATCAGTGAATATTACACTAACTTCATTCCTAACCCCTGGACTTTTCTCCATCCTTTGAACAACATAAACCAATTTCTATCTCAGAGCTTTGACTTGCTGTTTTTGTGTCTGATGTGTTCTTAGCTAAACTGATTGCCTTTTTCCCTGCAGTACCAGGTCAAGGTCATGTTCTTGGAGAGTATGCTTCTTCCAAAATACTTTCTATCTCTCTTATAATAGGTAGCCATCAGTGCAAATGAAGTCATGATCACCATACACTGAGGCTTTAACAAAAGCTGTTTTAGTGAATATACATAGATAATCTATTCATTTAGTGTATATATTCTTTTAGGCTAGCAAAAGGGACCTCTTTGGAAGGTAAGCAAATAAAATGAGGCAAGAGCCCAAGTACTTTAAGGATTTTTATTGTTGTTGTTATTTATTAGATTTGTGTTTTATTGTCGAGAAAGAGGAGGGACTGTAAGAGCATGAATTGTTGAGACCAAGATTGGAAAAGCACAGGGACAAATAGCCAAACGAATGGAAGCACATGAATTATGAACCAAAGGCTGTGGAGCCCCCAGCTGGATCAGGCCCTCTGGATAAGTGAGACAATTGAATAGCTTGAACTGTTTGGGAGGCACCCAGGCTGTGGAACCAGGACCTGACCTTAAGGATTTTATGAAGATGGAGTATGGAGGAGGAGACAGAGATTAGGGGAAAGGACATCCAATGTATGGGCTACATGTTAGACCTAATTGTCTATGTATTGCTACTTGGCAGTGGAAAATATTAAAGATAATGACATTGTGATAGAACCCCCACTTTTCTTCATTTTTAAGGCTGACACTGGATTCCAACTGATGGATTTCAGACCAACAGATAGATCTAAACAGGTATCTAATAAATTTGGGCTTACAAAAACATTGACTCCCACCCCATGATGAAAAGACTATAGTAGCACTTGAGAACAGGTTAGAGATGCAAATTTTAGACCCACCCAAGTCTTAGAAAGCTAGAGATTCTGGAGCTGGGCCCAGTGATCTAAGGTTCAACTAACTCTCTGGATACTCTAACGTACAGGACACTAAGAACTAGTATATGAAATTGCCTATCAAAATATCAGCATTTGAATATACAAAATGGGTTCCAAGGCAGAGCATCATCAAATATTAGTATAAACCAATGTCAATATCTTTAAGTTAGAACAAATTGTGACTTGTCATACTTGGAAGGAATTGTTTATGAAACTCAACTTTTGGTAATTCTATGAAAAAAAATTATGTTGTTTAAGGAGTCCAAATGATACATTATTCACTTGTTTAAATTACATAGAAATAATATTATAGTGTTAATGTTTTCTGGAAGAGATAGTGGTTCTAATTCTAAAGCTGTTTTAAAACTCTGTGTCTACAATATGAATCAAGGTATGTATCATTTAAAAATGAAAGTTCTAAAACAGTGTAGTTATGTATAGCTTTCTGTTAAACTTCCTGTTGTTTTAGACAGTTTTCTTGGTTGTAATGCCTGTTAAAAGTATTATAAGTGCTGGGTGGTGGTGGCTTATGCCTTTAATCCCAGCACTTGGGAGGCAGAAGCAGGTGGATCTCTGTGAGTTCGAGGCCAGCCTAGATTACAGAATGAGTTCCAGGAAAGGTACAAAGCTACACAGAGAAACCCTGTCTCGAAAATTAAAAAAAAAAAACCCACACATACATACACACACACACACAAAAGTATGATAAACAAGTACAGATAGAAGATACATTTTTTCACTTATAATCAACCAAGAAGAAATTACTATGATTGAACGCATATAAAAACTCATTCTCTTTGAGATATCTTAACTTTTTCATCCCAGCACCTTAAATCTTACATAGTAAGAAACAGGCAGACAACAATGGGGAGAATTTAGTACACACACACACACACACACACACACACACACACACACACACACATACACACACGCCAGATTGTATAGCATTTATGAAGCCAGTGATTCCATCTTAGCACCAACTCTTCTGCTGATTTTTATAGCATATCTCCCTCCAACATGCTACTCATCTTTCTGTTGTGCAGTCATATCTGCAGTTAGGTTTTTACATGTTTCTTTTGCTCAGAAAATGTGAGATTCCTGAGTGTAGACCTCTGTTTTTTATCCCCAATGCCTGCCACACTAAAGGAATTCAATAAATTCTTCTCAGATAAATCGCACAAATGACCAGATGAGCTTCTAAGATACAGAAATGTGGCTTTAAAAAGGAGATGTGGTGTTAAAAAGAAACAGTTAAATGCTGCAAAAATTGTGATACTGTTTAAAGAGTATTGGGATGCCATAGAAAATGTTTAAAAAAAAAAAAAAAAGAACACCAAACATCCTTCTGTTTAAGTTATACTGTTTTTTTTTTTTTCCCCAACTCAGTGGTACTTTTTATATTTCTTCTGTTCCATAAAAAGCTCTGTATAAGTAAAATACACTGATATAACAGCAGATCTATCTAGCTTGAATAGCCAAATATTCTACTTGTTTTTATTTAATAATTATTTATTTTATATGTATGTTTTGTCTGCATATATATCTATACAACACAGGTCACACAGAGGCCAGAAAAGGGCATCAGATGTCCTGGAATGGAAATTACAGATAATTGTGAGCCCCACATGGGGACTTGAACTTTTGTCCTCTGGAAGAGAAACCAGTGCTCTTAACCACTGAGCCATCTCTCCAGCTCCCCAACTTATTTATGATTAATCCTTTAGATTCGTTTTTTAATAACTTATAGTTAAAATTACAGGTAGGCAGTAAGGAGTAGCTAAATACTTCTTGCTACTAAATTGAAAATGAATGCCCATGGGCTGACAGCAACTAGCAATGACGTGTGTAAAGTATAATATTGCTTCAAGCTATGACAGTGCCTTTACTTTCTGTTTGAACCCACTGTAACTCTCTGTCCTTTGTCATCTGAAATTACAGTATGAGTAAACACTGAAGCAGATTGGAAACATGCAAGAACTCTGCTAATAAACTGGACAGCTAATGTCTAAAGAAAGACTTGCAAAAACAGTGTAACTTCAACAGGTTCTTTAAAAAAGCCTGAGATGTTCTGACAGCCTAGGGAGGAGTCAGAAGGAATTGTGAGAAGAAGAACAAAGAAGCTTAGAAGAGGTTGGTAAATGGGGATGGAGGATACCAGGTAAACAAGGCCCTCTGAATCAGCTGAGCAAGGCCCATATCGACTCACAGAGACTGGAGTAGCATTCATAGGGCTTGCAGGGGTCTTCACCTGGTCTTCTGTGTATATATTCTAGTAGTGGTTCTCAGCCTGTGGGGTTGAGACCACTTTGGGGGGTTGCATGACCCTTTCACAGTGGCCACATAAGAGCACCAGAAAACACAGATATTTATGTTATGATTTATAACAGTAGCAAAATTACAGTTAGGTAAGAATGACAGGAAATAAAGGAAGTAGGGTGTCAGGTTTAGTCATTTGGGTAGTAAATGATTATATGATTTTTCTCTTTTGATTCATTTTTAAATATCAAAGCAAAAGCACACACTATCATTGTATTTTAGAATGAACTCTCTTGAACCAATGTAAGAGATGCAGCTGGTGACGATGTCACTGGGCAGAATGACGTCGTCAGTTGGGGGAAGCACTCACTGGGTAGAACTGTGAAAAACTATTATCTCAGTCTCCAAGTTAATATTAATGCAAACAGCACAAATCTAACTAAGGTAAGTGTCCCAACCTGAGCACATCTCAGAGGAGCTGGCCTTGAGCATGCCTAAGGCTTATTTTGGTAGTAATTAAAATGTGTTAAATTACTATGCACATCATCACTCTGCACACTAAAATCACATTTGAATTTCTGTGTAAAATGAGAAACCAAGCCCCTTAACATGCATCCACGACATATAAAGAATAAATAAAGAAGATAAAGCCATTGAGGACATAAATTCAGCTCTGATATAAAGAGTGAGGGACAACCAGAGTTACTGAGACACTGGAAATGGAGATAAGAGTGAATGGACCACAGCACTTGGAGAAATGACTCCAGCATTTGTTTCTTACCAGTAACCTTATCTGACGTCATTTCCATGAAGCGATAAGGGGAAATGCTAGGTTATGGGAACAGGAGACTACAGTGGGAGGCTAAGAAGGTAGAAACAATGATGGGGAGGTTGAAGCACATGTACACAGAGTGAGGGCAAGGACAAAGGCCAGATCAAGGTGCAGATGATGGTTGAGTTGCTCTGCTCTGTCTGAGAGACTAATTTTGCTACCTTTTCCTCATTAGAAAACATCTTAATAGAGGAAAGATTTATTTTGGTCTGTGGGTTCAGAGTGTGACTTCTGTTTTGGCAGGAAAAGCAGAGCAGAGCAGTTTAGTGTGCCAGAAAGAAACAGCAGTGACAGAGGAGAGGACATGGACTGAAAGACATGCCTCCCATCCCCTAGTTATATTCTTTAAGAAAACCCATTGTCTCCTTTTCACAAGTGCTAGTAATGGCCTCCTATAAATCCACAAAAGGATTAATTCATGCATAAGGTCAGGACTCTGAGGACCTAAGTTCCTGTGGAAAAGCCCCCCAGAGGCATATCCAGAAGTGTGCTTCAGAATGCCTTGCTCCTTAATCCAGGCAGATTGACAGTAATAATTAACCATCATAGATAGATATGCAAGAACCTGAGTTTGCATAATGAATTCCTGGACAAACAAGGACAGCAGTTCATAACCTATGGGTTTCAGCCCCTTTGGTATCCTGCATATCAGATGTAATGTAAATTATGATTCTAATGTAAATTATAATGTAAGTACATTATGATTCATAGCAGTAGCAAAATTAGTTATGAAGTAGCAATATAATAATTTTATGGCTGTGGATCACTACAACATAAGGAACTGTATTAAAGGGTCACAGCATTATAAGGTTGAGATCCACTGAACTAGATATCCAGAGAGCTAACTATCCCTTTCAGTGTGAAGTTCTAAGTAACTAACTAACCAAATAAATAAGTAAGTAAGTAAGTAAGTAAGTAAGTAAGTAAGTAAGTAAGTAAGTAAGTAAATCTCTGTCTGTGACAAGAAGCAGGACATCACCAGACACCATATCTACTGGCTCAAAGAGTTCTGGTTTTCCAGCCTCTACAATTGAGAAACAAATTGATGCTGTTTCTAAGATACTAAGTCTATGGTATTTTGTTGTACAAGTCTGTACAGACAAGCAGGCTGTAGCTGCCTGTAACCTAGGCTAACCATGGACTCTCTTAGCCTGTCTTTTACAAGGAAATACCTGTGAAATACAAAAGGTGCTGTTAACATTGGTATAGAAGGGTAGGAAAATACTTGGAATTTCTAGTTCTATCCCTCTGTAGAAACTCAACTGTATACTTTACATGAGTGGGTTCCTACAGTCCGTAGTCTTCAGACTGTCATTTCTTTCACTAAGTATGCTACTGAGGTTCAAGCATGTAGTAGATCCCACTAGTTTATTTCTTCATGCCGAATGACATACCATGAAGTGGATACTGATGGTGTAGCGTGTTATTCATTCACCAGTTGGTGGACAATTTAATTATGCCTATACTCGAACTATTTAGAATAATGCTTCTATAAACATTCATGGGTAAATCTGTCTTGGAGTATGTGTTATATTTCTCCCTGACCGATACCTAGATATTTAGTGTCTAGGTCTCATTATAAATTTGCTTAACTTTCTAAATAATTTCCTGTCTTCCAAATTGCCACATAGTGCTATTCCTGTCAGCGATGTTTGATAATTCTAGGATTCTCTTACAAGTATTTTTAATAGATGCATGGCTCCTTTGTTGAAATGTTTATTTCAATCTTTTGGGCATTGGAAGTGAGATATCTTCTACTTAGTGAATTTTAAAACTTTTTAATGTATATTTTATATGCAATTCCTTTACAAGGGCAATAATATGAGTTAATAACTTTTCTATACTTTTTCTATACCTTGCTTTAAGAATATAAAGCATAAAATCTTAAATCTGGATGTTTCCACTTTATTCTTTTTGGTACTAAGGATTCTTTATATAACTTAAAGGTTAGGCAGTTAACACTTGAAACAATTAGTTTATAGTAAATTCAAGAGTGCACATGCATTCTGATGCCTGACACCGTGGCTTGTATCGAAGAGTAGAAAAAGTACATTTTCCCAGAACTGACAACTGGCTGATTGGATCTGAAAAGATATGCTCTTGTTTTGTTTGTCTAGTTTGTTGGTTGGCTTTTGATATAGGATCTTGGAATGTAGTCTAACCTTGGACTCCTTTAGCCTGTCTCGGTCATTCTGAGTTATTGAGATTACAGGCATATGCCACCACTTATGAATATATATATATATATATTTAATGTCTTAAGTGGTGAAGATCGGGTATAAGCTAAAATTGAGATTGAGGTAAAGTACAAAATGCTGATAAACCATGAGACAAATGATTCTAAAATACAGTAGGAGTTTAGAAGTCCATGGGTGTGTCTAAAGGATGGAAATGAGACAGCTGCTCTTCAAACAGTGAAGAAAGAAGAGACTAATCACACTGAGTATCTAAGTCTACCATTGATAGTAATGTGCACAGCATTGCCATTACAAAGAGAAGCCCGGAACATTGTAATGAATTGTGTGAGAAAACATGAATGAGAGTGGGAAGCCTTGGCTGTTCCCATATCTGCTCTGTACAGGAAAAAAAAAAAAAGTCAACACATTTCTCCTAAGATGGCAAGCAAATATTTTATGGGTCAGGTTGATTATGTTTGCTTTCAGTCTGTGTACACTATAATGACTTGTTCTATTCCAGGTTGGTTTGCTCTAGCTTAATCACAGAATCAGTATAGATAGTGCCATACCTTAAGTATTTTCTTCATTAGCTTATTAGCTTTCAATAGTCATTAAAAGCAAATAAAAAAGAAATAGGATAAGGTGAAGATAAAGTAAATGTCATTACTTCATTTCATAATCCAATGGCCTGTCTTTTTGCTCATAGATCTTAGCTTTAAGTAAAGAGAGTTAAATGAAAAATACTAGGGACATATAAAAACTACCTGTGATGTCACCTTTGGTACTCTGCCCACTTCTCAGGTTTATGTACTGATGCTGAACTTCCCCTCAACTAATTACCAAAGCTGGCTGGTCCCATGGTGAATAAATATATAAACGTCATGTGAGGCATAACTCTTTCTAGAGTTACATCATACCACACATGGAGTGAGATACTACTGTGCTTGAAAGTCTTGACTTTAGAAGGGCACTGGAATGAGGATTCTGAAAATCTTAAATACTAGCGATGCAAAACATAGTCTGAGAGTGCAATGCAACTAACTCAGGTCATAGCCATGCTTTAATTGGAAATTCCTTCAGTATCTTTCAGAATAAAAGAACAAACATTACAGGTGTTGTAATTGCTAAACGACCTCTTTGAAGGATCTGTTTGGCAGGTAAAGTACATATAGGAAATCAATTAAAATCTTAAAAGATCAGTTTGAGCCAGGGTGGTACTGAATGTTTGAGTGTAATTCTTGCATTTTGGAATTTTGGAGGGTGAGGGAGGAAGGTTATGAATTCGAGACTAGACTCTGCTTTATGCCCATTTTAAGTTCT
The DNA here is from genome assembly GCF_903995425.1 of Onychomys torridus. Classification (NCBI taxonomy): domain Eukaryota; kingdom Metazoa; phylum Chordata; class Mammalia; order Rodentia; family Cricetidae; genus Onychomys; species Onychomys torridus. The sequence goes on along the minus strand of NC_050462.1, from coordinate 29,130,963 downwards.
CCTGGACTAAATAGTGAAATCCATCTCAGAATTGTCTTGCTATTAAGATTAGGCAAAACATTGCTTTGTCATTTTATAATTGTTTTCCCAATAAAAGTCACAGTTTTAGTACTTGTTTATATAGGATTCTTCACTGTGTGTTTATAATGTGATTTATTGTTGAACCTTTGGAAAATGGTAATGATGAGCCTAGAGGAAAGATAGGAGTCAAGGTTGTTATAATAACAATAGCATAGAAGACCCAGTTTGTACTGCAAATGTGTTATATTATTTAAATACATTATTTTATCTTGTAACATCCCTGCAATGGCTTTTATTATTACCTTTCAGTAACACTAAATATTAATTATAGTAAGAGTAACTGTTACTACAGAACAGTTCCTAAGTCAAGTAATTTGTCTGTGAATTCATTAAATAAACCATGAGGATTAATTTTGAACCCAGTTCCTGTGTTTTTAGTTTTATTTAAAATAATAAATTAGATCAAGACTTTCATAAATGTCTTAATGACAACTTCTGATTTTCATGAAGACTTTCCCTGATATTCTAACTATATCTACTTAGAATTTTAGTAGACTTTTCAGTTCAGCTCCAAAAGAGAAACAAAAATGTGAGTTAACTCAGTATGTGGATATTGTCTACATCCACTGCAAACTGTCAATAGTTGTAAAAACACAGGAACAGTTTTTGCTTGTTCTGAAGTGTCCAAGGCAGTGGTTCTAACCTGTGGGTCATGAGCCCTTTGAGATTGAATGGCCCTTTCACAGAAGTCACCTGAGATCATCAGAAAACTCAGATATTTATATTATGAGTCATAACAGTTGGAAAATTACAGTTATGAAGTAGCAATGAAAATAATTTTATAGTTGAGGATCACCACAACTTGAGGAACTATAATTATTAAAGAGTCACAGAACTAGGAAGGCTGAGAGCCCTTGGTCTAAGAGATAGCTACCCTATTGATGTGAGTAAAACAAGTTATAGGTTTTTATTCTTTGTCATATATTGGTGATTTGTTTTGAGACAAGTTTTGCCTATGTAGCCTGAGCTAGCCTCAAACTTCCAGTCTTCCTGGTTTTGATGCCATAGCGCTGGGATTGCAGGTTTATGCTGCTGTGCCTATGCATTTAGAACTGTTAGGACCTTGACATTGAGTACTTGTGGGAATATCTCTAAAGGGTTCAAAGAATAATAAAAGTGAGGAGGGCAAGTGTGCTTCTTGCATATAAACAAAAAGAGTTACAGAGAGCTTACAAGACTGGAAATCAACTTGGACCTTTAATACCACAGGAATTTTTTTAAATGAAAAGCAATAAAACCAGAGAGATTGTGTTGGGTAATTTAATTGTATAATTTTATTTAATAAGTTCCATGAATACATGAAATTTTTTTCTTTTAAGAACTGAGGAGGGGATGAATTACTTTTTTTAATGGGCTAACTAATGGGGTGAGACACCAACCTAGGGTCATTAAACTGAGGGCTTCTGGCTAGTACCTGATAAAGCCTGTGGTGTCTTCACTGTGACTGTACAGAGCGGGTGGCCACGGTTTATTTATTGGTGTCTTATGTCCTCCATTTGTATCATTGCTTGACTTAATTTGTGTTTGAAACGGTTGAAGTTATTTGCAGTAAGCTGCTGTTTTTATTGTCAGCATTCACAGAACTCCCATATGGCTTTCCAGATAAATTGTAAATGAAAGCGATTTCATTAAAGATGAGGGCTTATTTTTCTGAGAGAAGTTGGTGGTTTTGTTCTTATAAAATTTCAATGTGAGTATGGGAGAAAATTAGCATTTATAAAAGTTCAAAAGGAAGTATAGAATAACCCATATTCTCCCCATCCTCAGTACAACCAAGGTTGTTACTTTAACATACATTTCTTGGGCTTGTCCACTGTCCCTAGTTACATAGTTTAGATATACATACATACATATAAACAGACAGACAGACAATATATGAGTTGATGGTCCTTTTTTATAGTAATGAAATGCCTATGTAACTTATTTTTTCAAGAATAAGGAAATTAAATTACCTCACAGTTTTGGCGGCTCTAGGTCATCATGCTTCTATGGTTTCAGTTCTGCTGAACATGGACTTGGCTGTGGCACACCATACGGCTGGCAGAAGTGGAGACCTTTTCTTACCAGCAGTTACACCTTCACCAAGGATCCAGAGGTCTTGGTTAGGCTCTGCTGGGGACTTTCGTAACAACCTCTGAGGACCCTACCAAGAGAAACACAAAAATACCTTTCATGTCTCTTTTGGGCAGCACGGCTGGGAGTTGACCACAGTATATGTACAGTTTACATAAGCAGTAAGAATCTCTGCTATTTGGAACCTTTAATCCAGGCAACAGGAGTGTGTGTGTGTGTGTGTGTGTGTGTGTGTGTGTGTGTATATATATATATATATACACACACACACACATTTATACATATAGATATATATGGCTAGCTTTAACCATATATATCCACCTTCCTGCCCTAGTTTCCTGAGTCTTGGTATTATAGACTATGCCTCCAAGCCTAGCTTCAAGCACTTAAATGTCTATTGTTGGTACATATTTAAGGAATGTGCATCTTTTGGAGGTAGGATTTGTCATAGATTAATTGATTTAAGGGAGTGTTTAGAGCAGAGATGCCTGGATTCTTGTTATATCTAGGATTCTTGCTGTTTATAAGTTATTTACCTCTTTTAGCCTGATATTTATGGCCAAATGAATGAACTGTTATTGACCAGAAATAGTTATAGGCTTCTTCAGATAGAGACCTATCTATTATATTATCATATATTATCATATACATCATATTATATTTTTCTTAAGACAAAAATCACATGAATGACTTGTAAACTGGCAAGCCCATAATTAACTTTGAATTTAGGTGTGGTGCACTTATCAGCACCCTACCTCTCTGTCCTTCTTAGCGTGGCTCTAATATGTACAGAGAGTAGGTGTAATGTTCCTTAATTACCACATTATACTCTCAGTCCTCCATGATTCAAGGCTTAAATCCATTGAGTGGGGAACACACTTGTTCAAGGTCCTTAATGGAAACCAGGATTGAGGAGGCCAGACCTTCTGTATATCCTGTACCCATCTCCAAGTCCAAATGAGCATCCTTGCGTGTCCTTCTTTACATCTTAACATGCTTAGACTGCAAAATTACCAACACTTCTCTACTCACTGTACCCTTCCCCCTAATCTGGCTTTCAGTCCATGGATTTTCCTTCTCTCGTGTCTTGTCTGGCCTCAGTTTACTCTTTTCAAATACCAGATATACGTTGCAGTCCCTCGCCACATCAGAACACATTCCTTGTTAGTCTGCATCTTTGCTTATGTCTGGAATCTCATAGTCAACTTTGGATGCCATCTTTCATAGTTTAGTCTTCTTTGAAGACTCACCATGGATGGTGTCTCTTCTGTGAACTTGCAATGTCTCTTTTCTGTGCTGTTATCAGTTACATGATTTACTGTCTTATTCGAGCATCTGTATACAGCTCTCTCTTCCAGAATTCCGTGACTTCCTGAGAGTAAGAACTATCTCTGGTTCTTCTTTGACCACCAAAATCAGATGCAGTTCCTGCCACAAAGCAAGCATTTCTTTTTCTGTAATCCCATTCAACTATGTGCAGCCTTCATAGTAACTAACGCTTATAGTACCTAATATTCTGTGACTTTAGATTCTTAGCCCATACCACAGGGTTTCTGATGCATCGTTTGCCTCCAATAAGAGATGATTGAAGAAAGAAAGGAAGGAAAGAAAGAAAGAAAGAAAGATGTTTAGCCCAGCCTAGCTTCAAACTCATCATGTTCCTGTCGGATCCCCCCAAGTATAGACATAATAGGCTTGAGCTACACGAGAAGTAAACCAGGTGTGAGCAATATTCCTTTTCCCTAGGAAGGAAGGATCTATCTGTTCCAGACTTTTAGCTACCTCTTCAGATTCGCTTCCTCTGTATATCCATATCCAAGTCTTATATAGACACCTGTCCTATTGGATTCAGCCATGTGCTCGCTTTATTTTGAGTATGTCTATAAAGACGTCACATTCTGAGGAACTAGTAGTTGTAAGGACTTCAATGTATGTGTTCTAGGCGCCGATAATATGCTATGGCATTCTTGTTCATAGAGCCCTGTATCACGCTTGATTTTTGTTGGAAGATCAAGTTAAAAGTGTGAGGGTTACATCTTATTCTTTTTTTTTTCGTCTATTGCAAAGCCAGAGCTTGTCTCACACTTAAGAGCAGATAAACAGAGCTACACCAAGGCAGTGCAAAGAAATCTTTGAAACCCACTGCTCACAGATGTCCAATAACCCAGAAAATAACTATAGTAATGGCCATCTTATGACTGCTCAGCTGTTCTAGCAGCAGATAAGTAGTATTTAGAAAAGTCAAATTAAATCTGAACATTTTTTGATCCTATGCCTAACCAATATTTTTTTGCCAGCCTTTATCCATCATAAAGCTGATTCTGAAATAGACCAAGAAAATACTCTTCCAATGATAACATACTCCTGTGTTCATGCAGCATTCAGGAATTATTGTAGAATGAAACTGTCACTCACAGTCCCCAGCTGTGAATATGATTTGCTGTGGGAAGTGTCCTTCTGCACCTAGTCCTGTCTCAGCATGCAAGGTTGATTCAATCATCCAGTCTTATAGTCAACACAAGGGTGGGCTAGCACAAGATCCTCATATGTCTATTTTTTAAATTAAAATGCAGTGTTACATTATTAGATGCAAGGACTTAGAGTTATACTTTAGTTGCTTAGAACTGCCTTCATAGAATTAGCCCACTATTCTCAATAGCCATATAAATGAGTTTTAAAACAAAGGCCGATCTAGCTATACTCTATAGGGTTTTTTTTTCTTGTTTTTTAAACTTAGTTAAATTATAATTACATTACTCTCCCCTTCTCTTTTCCCTTCTCCAACCTCTCACATGCCCAACTTTCTCTAAAACTGATGGTGTGTGTGTGTGTGTGTGTGTGTGTGTGTGTGTGTGTGTGTGTAATTCTGGGTCCATTTAGTGTTGTCTATGTGAATATGACATCAGGGCTAACCACTTTGTTTTGGCTACCCAATTAGGGTGCCCATCACAGGGAGAGAATAACTTTCTGTCTCTTGGCAGTCATGGTTGCTTGTAGTCCTTTGTCTAGGGATGGGTGGTGTGAGATCCCTCCCTCCTCAGTAACATGTCTATCGATGTTGTCATTGTTGAGGTTTTGTTGATGCAAGGCAGTCTCTGAACTCAGACAGATCAATGGTAGACTAATAAAAGTTTGTTGTGGCTGAAAATGTTTCATCAGAAAAACTAGGCAGTATATTTTGTTATTTGATATTGATGGTGTCTTCACAAAGGATCTCAAATCTACTTTCATAGGAGTTTACAATGAATATTTATGTTTGGAGCTGGAAATGTAAATCAGCAATAGATCTTTTGCTTAGCATGCTCAGGAGCCTGGTATCAATCACTTCTGCATTAAAAAATAAGCACAAATACACAAGATAGTACACTGAATATGTATTATAAAAAGGCATAGTTCTGCCTTTCTGCCTAGAAGAAAGTACTATTCGGAATTAATATATTTAAAACTCCTTATGAATAAGAATGAAAATAAGAACTTGAGGTTCCTTTACTTGGGGAATGAGTAGAAATCCCAAGAGTACTGATCCTACCATGTGGAAGAGAATGAACCACAGTATGAACACTGGAGGACAGAACAGGTCATCCTGGGTACCAAATGGAGGGTCCATCAGCCCCATGCCTGAGGGATGGCTATTCTCTTCTCTACATAGTGCAGCAAAGGAAAAGGATGTTGACTTTTGTTTAACTCTGTGACAGATACTGTGGCAAGTGCTTTTTGATCATAATACAAGGTATATTTTTCTGCAGTTTTCAATGAGGCAACTAAGACACAGAGGGCAAAATCATTTATCATAATACTTTAGTGCCTCATCAGCCTGCCCCCTCTCCCCACCCATTCTTAAATCTCAAATCATATCCACAGAGACAAATACCTTTTCTCATACGTATTTGCATAATGTGAGTTGAGCTATAAAATATAAAGGCGTTCATAGGCCAGCCAGTAGAAACTAGAAAACTAGAGTGTGATGTCTCCTTAGAAGCTGCAGGAGCAGCAGGCATCTTTGGTTTCTGAGGATCAATAGAACCCTTTTGTAAGATTCAGTTGTCTGTGTGATACAGAGAGTGAGTCTTAAATTAACTTTTCAGTGTATTCTATTTTGAGGCACGCCTTTTAAAATACATTTCACCTGCATAAATGTTCTCTCGATTAAAGGCTTAATCACCACAGCCTGGAGAGTTTCTTTTCTCCACGTTTTTCTCTCATTGTTATTGTAATGACAGCAACTCATTAACTCAGTGGGTGTCAGTATTGATTATGATGTTCACATCTTACTCTTTCTCTTGAAAGTTTAGTTTCTTTCTAAAATAGATCATAATTCTTGATTGGTTGCTGCTTTGGAGTTTTGCCAAGATATCAGACCAGTTATTCATGGTAAGATCATAGTGTTCAGATATTCTACTGGTCATAGGGACCCTGGACCCCTCTTCCACTATGATGCTATGTTTCATAGAACCCGGTGATGAGTGCAGCTTACTGAGGGGGATGAATCGGGAAGGTAATGTAAATACTCCAGGTATTGTCAGCCTCATCTAAATATCTCAAACTTGTTCGTTTAATGTCTTCATTTCGTTTGGCATATGTGCATGATAAGATCAGCTAGACTAATTCAAAATCCCATCAACAGGCTTTAGGAATCACAAACTGGAGTATGGTGGCTTTTAGAGATTGTATTCACATGGCAAGCTAACAGATAGGAGAAGCAATGCTAAAATGACCATAGTAGGGAGTTGGAATTTTGTGTTTTAAGAGAAAACCTATTAGGCTATATGAGTCCTTCCTGTTTTATGTGAAATATTTAATTACCTTGCAGTAATGTCTCTGAGATTTCATGAACTATTGCACCATTATAATAGGAAAAAGCAACATTGATTTTTTTTCAGACTCATGGAATATTCTTTACTAAGGAGGAGACTCTCAAGCCCCCCCTTTTTTTTCTTGCATAGGCCCAGATAGTGAGCATGGTAGTTCAGTATCTCAGGACTCATGGCCTACCTAGTGCAGATGCAGATCTCTGTGCTCAGCATAGCTTGAGAATGCCAAGGTGGTAACTGCCTCACTGTGATTGGGGGGGGGGGTGGGGAGACAAAGACATGCTCTTTGCTAATGATGCTCCTCTCAGCCAAGTCAGCTGTCTGTCTTGTTATTCTCTTGAACGGCATCATTATTTGCATTCGTGTCTTGCATCCTTCTCTTTTAAAACCTCAAAGTAAGCCTGCTTACCTAATTGGAAACCTCATTGGACACATGGATTAGAAATAGAAGAAATACTTGTGGAAAGTCCTTCCTATGCTATTGCTTCTGTGTGCAAATGAAATTGTGTTTCTCCTCCTTCTGGGTGAGGGACCGAGTGGCCCTAATGATCCTCCATGACATCAGAAGCCCTCCATTCTGAGTCTTCCACCATCACCTTGCTTTTCTTTGTAATCAACACAATACTTCTACCTCACCACAAAGATAATGTTCCATGTTGAGTACTTAGTGTAATTATGACCTCTTTTCCAAATACCTATACACATCTGTTCAAAGGAACTTGCCCTTTAGACATTTTCTGGTAAATTCTAACTTTAGGATAGTGACTTGATCTTTGGATGTTCTGATTCTATACTAGACACATTTGTGATTTCTATTACATGATGTATTACCTATGTATGTATTTCTGTTATATATTCTTTTGTGGAACAAAAGAAGGATGTGATATATTTCTACACAAAAGTTTTATTGAAGGATATATATATATATATATATTCTATATGTCTATAATTATATAAATTCCTCCTTTTAGTTACATTTTGGGGCTGAAAATATGGCTCAGTGGGCAAAGCAGTTACCCTGAAATGATGAAAAGGAGTCTTTAGATTCCAAGAACCAATGTACATGCCAGTGAGTGTGGTGCACCTATTGTCATCCCAGAACTCTGGACACAGAGACAGGTGATGCCCTGAGCAAGCTGGCTAGCTAGACTATCATCTGAATCAGAGATCTCTAGTGAGAGAACCTGTGTCTATATAGACAGAGTGATAGAGGAAGATACCTGAGGTCAACCCTTCTCTCCACATTCATGAGCACACAGGTGCACATGTGCTCATCCCCATGTGTGCTGCCATTGATGTGTGTGTATGTACATACACACACACACACACACACACACACACACACACATATATAACATATATATGTATAATGTGTTTATATATGTATATGCAACACACATAAAATAAACTCCATTTTCCAATCTTCCTATTACCAAACGCCCTTCTTTTATGCATCCTAGAGTTCAATACCCACAGTTCCTTACACTTAGTGTGGTCATTCCAAGAACCTTAAGTCCTACTTTCTGTATTATCCAAACTTTGAACTCCCAATCATTGCTTGACTTCTAGGTCTACTTAGCTGTAATTTGTTAGATGTTGGTATTCACACAGCAAGCCTAGCTGCAGAGGATCATGACACCTTATCCTCATAGTCACACCCTATAATTTGTCATTAATGCTAACTTGACTCTCGTTTATTTAAAAGCGTTTGACTTCCACACTCTCTAATAACTATTACTCTTTTTCCAAGTTAATGTCTGTATCATGCTAAAATTATAGCATTTTAAAACAATAGGTACAATCCATTCATGATTAACTTGCCAAAATTTTTCACCCTTGCTGTTTGTCCATTTTCTTCTTTGTGAAGGTTAGAGTCCATAATTCATCAAAATAAATCATTTTAACTCTTTTTTGGGTAGTCCTTCTTTTCAACCAAACTTGTCTTTTCATTTGTTTGTCTAGCAAAACTGAGACTCAAAGTGAATTTAATGTTTCATTAACTCTGCTTCTTCATGCTTGAAAGTGACTAGAGAAAACATTTTTAAAAAATCATTCAAATGGAAGGGGTGTGGCTATAGCTCAGTCATACAGTGGTAGTCTGATATGACAGCTACTTTTGACTGTCAACTTGGCACAGTTTCCAGTCACCTGGGAGGGGATCGTAATGAGGCATTGTCTAGACTTAGTTTGCCTATGTATGTGCCTGTTGGAGATTGTCTCAATTGTGTTAATTGATGCAGAAGGACTCAGCTCAGAAGTGGGCGACTCCAGCTGATGACAATTTATTTTTCTGAGAGCATTTTAGAAATTTAATAGTTTTTATTCCATTATTTGATCACTTGAGAAATCAGACATGTTGTCTGAATAGGAGAAAATAACCCAATGTGTCTTCAAAAAAAATCACCTTGATCAGCAACAAACTAGAGAAAAGAAATGCATTATAAATGTGTTTGGCTTGGCTTGGTGGTAAGACCCCATAATCTATTATAAACTACTTTGGAGTCTAACAAAGGAGAATGGCAAGTTCTGGGCCTGCCCAGGCTACAAGGAAAACTTAAGCCACTTCATAAGAACATTATGAGACTGTGTCTCAAAAAAAAATAAATAAAAAGAGGGATAAGGATATGGTACCGTGGTGGAATACTTGCCTGTCATTTACATGGCCCTAGATTTGAACCCCAATATTGTGTGTAAAAAAATATTTGTGTAACAACCCAAATCATAAAGATATACTCTAAAAATAATAATGGTACAGAGGATTCAAGTATAGAGGTCACTATAACAGATTTTACATTAAGGTGAGCATAAAAAATATCTACACTTTCAACATGACAACTAGTTCTCTCCAAGTGCCAATGCCTTCCACTTCCAAGCATCTGTGCTGGGTTTGTGATACATAGCACAGCTGTGAGTGAGCTCCTATAGTCTGACTTTACTTGTCCTGTCATTGTAAGTCCCAGAGAGATGGAGCTCTTGGGCTATCTCTTCTTGAGACAGAGGATGAATAAAATATTATACAGGAGCTTGCACTGATTCTAAAAAAATGCAGCAAGTGGCATTCCTGCTCCTATTGCGTTGAGCAGACTTTCAGGGACAGGGTCATAGTCAAAAAGATAGACAGGTACAGTCAATAAAAAAAGGAAGATGAGTACTATGTGAATAATGATGCAGTTCACTTTAATGATTTTCACTGGGTCTGCATTGCTGAAAGGACTGTGAAAGATGATGGACAGACACAGAACATCTAGTCGAAGGGATGGGTTGTCAAGAGAAATGAAGTCAGTAAAAGGCATATTGTGTGTGGGCTGAACATCCAGGCAGAGATGACAGGCAAGCAGTTTGAAACAGAAATTGGCACTTGGGGAAAAGGTCAGGGTTGAAGCATTTGAAGAGATCCAAGAACCAATTATTTAGAATTGCGTACATATCAGTGAAAGACGATAAAGCTATGTAGCCAGTTAAGATAAGAGATTGGGTAAAATACAACCCAATAGACATGTAGACTGCCGATCTGCTTTTAAATATTTCAGTCATTCAACAATGGGTTCCACATCTTGTGAATTCATTGTATAGTTCAGATGGCATGGGAATTATAAACATAAGCTTAGGGAAAGGGTACAGGAGATCTGGCAATCAGAGGATCCAGATAAGATTCCTAGCTCCCACATGACAGGCTGCAACCATCTGGGACTCCAGTATCACTATCTTCTAGCATTCATGATCACAAGGCATGCAAGTGATGCACACACATAAGTGCAGGAAAACCACATGTACACACATTTTAGCTCTTAAAATGTCAATAACAACAAAACCATCAATCTGAAAATCTGGGCATCGATTCTATCTTCCCGCTCACTCTGCAAGTTTTTGGCAAGATCAGGCAGGTTACTTCACTTCTGGCTCTAGCCTTTTTCTCTCTTTGAAAAGTAGTATAATAGCATTTGCCCTTGCAGAACTGATGAAGGATTACACGAGATGAGGCCTGGAAAATATTCAAATAGTCCTTGGCTAACTTTCAATACAACTTGTAAAAGAGCTTGCTAACAGAATTACCTCAAAGTAAACATTCACTGTAGCTCCATTTACCTTTGTATTAACCATGGACTTTAATAAACCATGTGTTCTTAATTTACTAGACTTAGACATTCTATTGACAGTGTAAGAAAGCCTAGGATTATTATCATTAACCAATATCATGCAAATTAAAATAAGATTAAATTTAATTATCAGATATGTGCAATGCTTTGAGTGACAACATATATTCTTCCAAATGCTCAGTTCTGGATCATCGCAAGAATCTTGCAGGCATCACACAGCCTTCTTATCAGTGACTTTCCTATCACAGTGACATTCAGAAAGGCTGTTAGGGGCATGTTGATGCTGCTTCCCATCACCCTTTTATATTTTGTATCCAATGAGGTGTTAGAAGTTAACAAACATAGTGGTTTTAAAAGATTACTCTCTGCTGAGGATCATCCACTTTTTCTGAAGTAATAAACAATAGAAAACTGGAAGTTGGCTATAATTTAAAATCTTGGAAGAAGTCACCTCTCCAGCAGCCTTTCCAGCTGACTTGTGGTCCCATTCCGCTTTGCATTTTCCTTTCATGACATTGGGTGTGTCGTCATCTGTGCATTGGAGCCCCAAGAGTATCACTGACCATCATTCACAATAGTAAAACAATTTTGTAAAGATTTCCTGTATGGTCCCACTACTTTGCTCCTTTTTTTTTTTTTCCTGTGAAGTTTAAAAAAACTGTCAAGTATTCTAAAGCCTGGAGCCCATATTCTCTTTCATGCTATCTTGTGGTTTTCCTTTCAAATGGTGTTTGGTGTTTATTTTCCTTAAGCATCACCATCCATTTGTTAGGCCTCAGGGCTTATTCAAACCCAGATTTCTATAGGAGGCTTACAGATGTTGTAGAATTAGGAGGAAATTAGCTTCAGGTCTGGCAGTGATTTTCTAAAAATGGTTCTGTTGATCTCACTGAAATCGAGGATTTCTTTGTTAAGCTGCCAAGATACATAAATTTTCTAGGAGAGCCGATTTTGTAACAGACTTTGACATGGATGAGCTAATTCTAGAAATCAGAGTTCTTGCTGAAAACTGACAGTGCCCGGGGGAGCATTAAAGATGATTTTGATGTCCATATGTGTCTTCTGCTAGGTGCTGTACAGAAGAGGTTATATGTTAAATCCCTAAGAGTCTGTGTGACAGAAAGGTGCTTCTTGGAGACGATAATGCAAAAGAAAAGTGGATCTTGGGGTGGATGGTTTACTGAGTGAGATGAATCATTCACTTTTATAAAATATTTTACTTTTAAATATTTTATGATAGTAGAGTCAGTATTATAGTACGAAGTAATACCTTACTATAAAACATGAGGGCTCACCTTTCTCTTTTCTACAATGGATAATATAGAAAATTTATAAAATTATTGTCAAGTTTTGAAATTTTTCATACACACACACACACACACACACACACACACACACATGTATATGTATGTATGTAATGGATGTTTGAATGAATGCACCCTGGACAAGTAAGATGGTACTTGGTAAGTTGTTGGTCATACAAGCATGAGAACTTGGTTTCGGATCCCTGGCACCCAAGTAAAAGCCCGGTGAGACTGGACAGACCTACAACCCCACCACTGGGGAAGTGCATAGAAGTCAATCCTGGGGCTTGCTCGCTAGCCAGCCTAGCCAGGTTATTGAGTTCCAAGTTCAAGGAAAAGCCCCTGTCTCTAAAAATATGGAGAGCAATTGAAGAAGACATAATGTTCACCTCTAGCCTCCACACGCACAAGTACAAGCACTCACATGTACCTGTACACAGACACATGCATCCACACACACACATATATACAGAAAATGTGTGTAAGTGTGTGTGTGTGTGTGTGTGTGCGCGTGCGTGTGCGTATCTGAAGCAAAAATTAAAATAAACATTGTTAGTTAATTCTTTTTATTGCTTTTTGGATATTTTTTTATTTAAGGCTCAATTAATTTGTTTTCTTTAATGATAAAATCAGAACAACATATTAATTTATACATCAACATAATTAATAAAAACTATAATTTTTATTGTCAAAGCAATAAAACATTGCAAAAGGCTTCTGCTAAATAAAAGAGTCCTTATATGATTCAAAAAAAATTGATGCAACACTTTTCGTCTCTTTGCTAAACTTTTACCATACTTGTTGGTTTTACCACTATGATACCACATAAATTCATTACATTTTTTTCACTTCTTATCACTACACATGAGAGAATTTTAGAGATTCCAGTAAGTATTAATCTTATTGCTTTAGCTATATAATTTACATTGGGTATAAATTATATATCATGAGTTGATATATGTTTAAATAATCTATAATGGGCATATAAAATGCAAAAGGTTAAAGAATAAGGTTTATTCCATTTTTGTCTCTCCTTTCCAAATGTCTTTCTACAAAGGAAAGAAACACTGTTATTATAGAATATGACACAGAGTTATTACTATAAACATTTCAGCTGCAGAGACCAAAGAGAAAAGTTCAGTAATCACATTACTTTTACATATTGCCTTTGACTTTCATCCTTTGGTGTGTAATCCTGTGCTGAAGCATGAAATCATTCAAGCCCACAGGGAACTGTATCCTTCTTAGAAGGGAGAAACGTAAGGCTTGTCATCCTGTAGTTTATACACTGTATGTGTAGTTAAATTAAATTCAAATTGAAAATATTCTTTAAAAAGTAATTCTTTGATGCTGGTGCTGCAAATTAACCTATAAGCTCTAGCAGTATAGGTAATGTAAAATTCAGAAGTCGGAAGAAATGCATCCTGTATCCTGGTTTATCTGAGGTAACCTTGTGCTACTGTTACTGACCACATTACTTGAAGATGTTTCTTAGAGTTTACAATAGTCATTTTATTATAAATCATGTCAAATTGTCATATTAACATAAAGACTGATGAGCTTTGGGTAGTATTTTCCTATGACCATGGTACCTGTTTTGGTTTGAGTATGAAATGTTTTTAGAAGTGTGATTGTTGACTAGTATGCTTGGGGGAAGCCTATTGGGTCATGTGAATATGACTCAACCAATGCATCAACCTCCTGATGGATTCCTAATGTGACACAAGAGATGAAGAAAAATATGAAAGATGAATCCTCATTGGTGGAAGTAGATTACTCAGGGAATGTCCTTGAGGGCTTTGTTTTCTCGTGTTCCTTCCTAACCCCCCACTTCTTCTGTTAGCTGGTCACCATATTGTGCATGACTATTCTCTGCCATGTCTTCCATGCCATTGGTGATAGACAGATTAATTTTGAGGCCAATGAGCCAACTTAAATCCTTTCTCAAATTATTTATCTCAAATATTTCTTTTTTGATGCAAATGTATATTATAAAATAGAGTCAAACTTTGTTAACATATTCTTAACTCCATAACAGAATAACTTCTGGGCATTTTTATAGGTCGTGCTTAAATTTGCCAGCAAACATATTTCCGAAATTCTTTTACTATAAAACCAACTGTGCTGAAACATCATACAACTGTCCTTATGACCTCTTTTTAAAGTAATTTTTAAAGCCTACTATAATAGTTGCTTTCAGATTTCTAAAATTCACAGACAACTGAGATAAAAGTCAGAAAGATGTGAACATTCCCTAGCAGTCTTTTCATGGGATCGATCCTTTCACTTCCAAACTCGAGAAATAAAGAAAAGACATGTGGTATTTTTTCAAGTGTCAGATCTATTTTTAAACCATGTGTGAATATGTCCAATTGATACAAATGTTAGGGTTTTACTCAACAAATATATTAGAAAATTATTTCCTGGCAGTATGTATAATTTGTTTTAAAAACTCCTCTGTGAGATACCACTGTTTATGCAACCAGCATCTAGAGTCTGCATAATATATGTGGTTGATATTGGTGAAATTATTAAGGCCACTCTGCGTAGTTAAAAGGGAGGTTTATTTTGTGGGGTAGCTTACAAATGAAGGGATAGGTTGCAGGGTCTGGGAAAGGTATGGCGCAGTCTGGTTCTCTGGAGAACTCTGCTCGGTCTAGCAGAGTTCTGGAACCAAGAGAAGCCTCTCCTCTTGATCCTGGATCTTCAGTGTCCTCCCTCATGCCCGCCTTGTAGGTGTGACCATTACCAGAAGCCTCAATGGGGGTTGGAACTTCCAGGCCAAGGCTGGAATGGCTACCTACTACAGATTGAGGTATTGAAAATCATAAATGTGTTATCCCTTGACTTTGCTTATAAAGGTAAAAAACTCAGTTAAATATAACAATAACAGAACTTTGCTTCTGTGTTCTTAAGTTTGGCTTCATAATAAAATCATAATAGATTCCTTGAAGAGGTATTATTGGCTCCTGCCATGCTAAAATACTCAGTCATAATGAGTGCTGACAGTTTAATATTTTAAATAGTTCAAATTTAGATTTCACAGATAAATTCATTCTATTGTAAACCAAAAATATGATTCCATATGTTCTGTTGACATCCCTCTCTCTGTCTGTCTCTCTCTCCTATGTATGTGTGTGTGTGTACCCATGCATTTACATTACAAAGCTCATAATAAAGTATATTATTGGCTCATGAGTTATTACCTAGTTGGTAAATTATATTCCAGGGGAAACTTGTCAAACCATATCTACTTTCTGTGACAATTTTCATTAGTCGGATCCTGGATGAGGACTCTGGTGGTGACCTTGTTGGAGGAAGTGTGTCACCATGAGGGTGGGCTTTGAGGTCTTTGCTGCTCAAGCTTTCCTCAGTGTGACATTCAGTTGACTCCCTGGTACCTGGAAGATGCAGCACTCTCAGCTCCAGCGCCATGTCTCCCTGCACACCCCCATGTTCTTTGCCATGATGACAGAGGACTGAACCTCTGAAATTGTAAGGGAGCCACCCCAATTAAATGTTTTACTTTATAAGAGTTGCCGTAGTCATAGTGTCTCTTTGCAGCAATGAAAACCCTAACTAAAACAGAAGTTGGTACTAGGGACTGGAAGATTGTTGTGATAGGCCTGCGTATGTGTGTGTTTGGAGGAATTTGATCTTTGGTACTTTGGGTTTGGAAAGCAGTGTGATGCTATAAGCTCTGCTTGATGGGCCATACTTGTAGGAGCATGGACGACAGTGGTGCTACGAGGTATTTGGGAGAAGAATTTTAGTATGTTGCCTAGAGATGGTTCTTGTGATATTTTGGTAAAGAAAGTAGCTGCCTTTTGACCTTGTCCAGAGACTGCCTGAGGCTAAAGTGAAGAATTTTGGATTCATTCCTTTGGCAGAAAAAAAAAATCTCCAAACAGCCTAGTATAGACTCTGTCATGTGGATATTAGTAGTAACTCTAAGGAAGAGTTATATGAAATGGAGCAAGCTGAACAGAGTAAATTACCAAAAGTAAATGTTGAGGAGAAAAAAGGCACAGGAAGTGATGTAGAGCTAAATTCTGTATTCAAGGAGATAAATCTCACCCCCACCAAGTTTCCAACTTGTAAAAAGGGACTAAAGGAAAGTTTACAGCTGCATGTGGTGGGGAATACCTTTAATCCCATCACTGAGAACACAGAGGCCGGCAGATCTCTGAGTCTGAGGCCACTCTGGTCTACAAAGCAAGTTCAAGGACAGCCAAGATTAGGCAGCAAAGAAAAACAGAAAGCTAGTCAAGATATAATTAAACAAAGAGCCATTTTCCAGCCCCAGCAAGCAGCAGAACTTGTTAGCTTCAGACACATGGTTCTAGGGTTAGAGTTAAGGGTAGAAGAAAGAAGTTATGGAATAAGGCCTGTGAAGCATTGCACATGTCAGGGGTGTCCTGAATGGAGGCCTAGTAGAGAACCCATTGAGTGAAGCTGTGAAGTTGAAGCTGGACTGCCTTGTAGAACCCAGGATGTTAGAGATACCAGAGTCATGGGATACCTACTGAGGAAAGCTGTTAACAGGGAGTGAAACCAGCCCAAGAGAAACAAGTGTGTAGCAGTCAACAAGCTGAATGGAATTGGAGATGTGGAGAGAAATTAGAGATGTGGAGAGCATTTTGACATCAGAAATGGAGATGCAGAGTTTTAGAGTTTGCCTAGCTGGTTTCAGGTCTTTCTTTGGTCCAATATTTCCTTTCTCTGCATTTTGGAATGGTAATGTATACCCTGTGCCATTATATGTTGAAGTATGCGATCTATGTTTTTATTTTGATTTTACATAGGATTGCAGTTAAGAGATTACAGGAGTCTCAGAAGAGACTTTGGACTTTGAAACAAGTTTGGCGCTCTTATTGACTATGAGGACTTCTCTAGTTGGACTGAATGCATCTTTTTGCATTATGATATGGCTACAAGCCTTTGGAGGCCAGGGAGTAGAATGTGGTGGTTTGAAAGAAAATGGCCCCCAAAGGGAGAGCCACTATGAGAGGTGTGACATTGTTGGAGGAAGTGTGTCACTGTGAGGGCAGGCTGGAGGTATCCTGTGCTCAAGCTCTTCTCGTTGTGACTGTCAGTCGACTTCCTGTTACCTACCAGATGTAGGGCTCTTATCTATTTCTCTAGCACCAAGTCTGCCTGTATGCCACCATCTCCTTACCATGGTGATAGTGGACTGACCCTCTGAAACTGTAAGACACCCCAATTAAATGTTTTACTTTATAAGAATTGCCATGGTCATGGTGTCTTTTCATAACAATAAAAACTGTAACTAAGACATGGACATTTTTTTTCCTTCAGTTGATCTTTGTATGCCCATTACAGACCTAGAAAAATCCCTGGAGCCTAAATGAATAAATAAGAATGATATAATGATAAACAATGATTGTGAATTGTTAAATAACATTTCTCATGCCTATGATGCCACTTATGACTGCTCGTTATGGGAAGAAGTAACTTTGAATATAGTCTTTACATTATATATTTCTACTTTTCTATTATTTAGGTCTCAGTGGGCTAAAATAATGAGTTTCAGTTACAGGTATTTAACCATCTGTCTTTTTATATATTCTATATGCTTATTGAGGACAAAAGATAAGTTTTATCTACCTGTTTGTAATCATGAACTAATAAAGGACCTTGGAAATAGAGCAAATCTAACTAACCAATTATAGAGTAAAAGAATTGAAAGTGCCCTGGAATCTTTCATGATAGTATCTTATGATCAAAATTAGTCAGTGAATCTGAGGTTGAAACTTTTAGAAAAAAAAAAAACACATTGACAATGGTATAAAATTTGCTGGTGTGATGGAATAAAGGCAGGGACGACCCTGACTACCAAAAACAAAGAATTAATCAGAAATCAAATCCTCAGAGAATATAATGAAACATGCAAACTTGTTTCTTCCTAAAAAACATTTTATTGATTGGTTGATTAATTGATATCTTATGGTATAAGGAAATTGTTTTGAAAGTCTCATATATAATAAATAGTCAATGGTTCTATCACTGATATATATTCTCAACTCTGTAAAAGTCTTTTAACAGTTGTTTTACTGTTTTATTTCTGTACTTTGGCTGCATGTATGTATCTGCAGTACTGAGTACAGAAGAAGGCATCAGATCTCCTGGAACAGGAGTAGCTGAGGGCTGCCAGCCTCTTTTTAATACTAAGCCCTCTATTCTTACATGCAAGAGATATTTTGAGCTAAGAGAACTGTTGTTTACAGAGACAAGTCAAAATATTGATTTTGTTTTTACCCTTGCTTTCTTTTAAAGGATAATTTCTAAAGTGTCATTTTGGAATATAATTGAGGATTAGACTCCATTGCTGTATCTTCATTTAGGACATCATATAAGATCTCTGATGACAAAATAATTTGAAGAGTCTTTTTTTTTAAATTGAAAATAGATTCTTCTCCCATACAATAGATCCTGACCACAGTTTCCCCTCCACCCACCCGACCTCCCCTTTCTTCAGATCTGAGGGACCAGTCTCTGTCCATATGATGTTGCTAAAAGACACAGAAACATGAGAAGTCCCAACACCTTCTACAACTCTTCGAGCAGACTTGAGTCTGGAATATTAGGTGACCGATAATGGGAGTCCCAGCTAATTGGAGACCCTCTAATTTGGCGCCAGGACCTGGGGCATTGCCTGCTTCCTGCCCTTTGTCTGCATACACACTGCCTGGACATACTGCATTCCCCCACCACACACACACACACACACACACACACACACACACACACACACACACATAATGGGTGTGTGTGTGTCATTTGGACTCATTGGGTAGTAACTTGATAGCACCTCAGCTGATTGGGTAATATATGCATGTATGCCAGTGGACATATACATTAAACCATATCTGCACCTGGATGCTGGTCTCCAGAGTCTTGGGAACTCATTGTGACTCCTGTCTCCCTCCCCCTCCCCCACGGAGCTGACTCTGAGAGGGAGAAAAACCCCACATAGACCCACGCCCCCTTCGTCTCCCTTCAGAAAAAAAAGCAGACCTCCAAGAGACAACAACCAAACACAGCAAAACAAGATAAAACAAGACAAGACGAAAGCCCTCAGATTGAAGCTGGACAAGACAGGCAACCCAAGAGGAGGGAAAGAGTCCCAAGAGCAGGCAGAAGAGTCGGAGACAGACCCACTTTCACTGTTAGGAGTCCCACATAAACACCAAGCAAATAGCCATAACATATATACAGAGAACCTGGTGAAGACCCATGCAGACCCCGTCCTTGCTGCTTCTTCAGTCTCTGTGAGCCCATATGAACCCGACCTAGGTGATTCAGTGGGCTATGTTCTCCTAGTGTCCTCCACCCTCTCTGACTCCTCCAGTCTTTCCTCCTCCTATTCTACCAGGCCCCCCAATCTCCGAGGGGACAGACCCAATGGATACCTCCAAATTAAACTCTCTGCATAATGTCTAGCTGTGGGACTCTGCATTCACTCCCATCTGCTGCCAGTGGAAGCCTTTCTGATAAAGATTGGACAAGGCACAAATCTATGAATATAGTGGAATATCATTAGTAATCATTTCATAGATTTTTTTTTTTTTTTTTTTTTTTGCCAATCATGTTTGGTCTCTGGGCTATCAAGTCTCCAGATCTTGGCTATCCAGGCTGTGTAGGGCATGGGTCCCCTCTGTGGTGTAGGCCTCAAGTTAAACCAGACCTTGGTTGGCCACTCCCACAAATTTCACACCACCATTACCCTAGAATATCATGCAGGCATGACAGATGGTAGGTTGAAGGTTTTGTAGCTGAGTTGTTGTCCAGGTTTCTTTCAGTAGCCTGAAGAATGTTCTCTCACACCAAAGAGACTAGAAAGTATGGTGAGGGCTCTTTGCAGGCAACAGGCCAACCTCTCTACATTCAATGAGTTGTGTGAATGTTGTCCTTGGCAGTGGGGACCCTGCTGTCAAGCTATGTCAAGCTGTTATAGCTATGAAATCTGTATGTTCTTTACACCAAAAGCAATCTAGGAAACATGTGTTTCAAATACCTGAGGTATGCCTTTATATCCTGGTTATAAAAAATGGGCTGTTGATTGATAACTGAAATGATCTACTAGATATAATGGTATAATATGTTAATGAGATGAAAATAACTCCCTAAACCAAAAATTATATATTGTGAATAACAATAATATTAGCAGTTATATTACTATGAACACTTTGGATTGTTTAAACTTTTGATGTCATAATTATACTATTTTAAATATATATATATATATATATATATATATATATATATATATATATATTTATAAATATTATTTAATTATTCAGATAGAAAATCTGAAGAATATGATAACATTGAAGAAAAGTAAAGGCAAATTTATTAGGTTATAAATCAGAAGCACATGATGTCTAGCATAATTACTTATACATAAAACTATTAAAAATATATATTACCTTGGCATCAGAGCTGATGTCTCATGCAATACATTTGCTCTGTCAATGTACTATGACCCAATATATGAGATCTGGTTCAGAATGTATTATGAATTATACAAATACCCTATGAAGACATTCTAATTAATGAAGGTGATTATTTAATCTTCCTTCAATTTCAGGCTCAACTATTTTTTTTAAATGACAGCAAGAGAGAGAAAAGGAACATGAGAAGGTCTGAATGAGTCTGAACAAAGCAGAGGCAAGCATATGCTGGCATTTCCTTCTGCTTTTGTCATTAAACGTCTATGCCCCTGTGTGTGTGTGTGTGTGTGTGTGTGTGTGTGTGTGTGTGTGTGTGTGTAGGGGGGCTATTTGTGAGGATTTTGGGTTTCAATTGTTCCTGGCCTTTTGTAGTATGTGGTGCACATTAATCCTACTGTTTAAGATTTGTTCATTTCTCATGTTTTAGCTTCTCATTATAAGCTAGCTACTACATGTGGGGTTGTATTGAAAAACTACAATATGTCAATAGGGATTCAACATTATTAGATGATAACCACTGAGGAGGACGGATGATTATAGGAAAGATTGACTTCAAATGCCAAGTTTCTGTGTCTTCCTTGAGTTTTTTTTCAATCTGTAACCCCTTTCTGTGTTGACATGTGGCCTAAAAACATTAACAAATTGTGATAACTTCTTTCAAGTTATCTAATAAAAATTCTGCAGTTAATTTGGAGACTTGGAATGGTATAGCTATGTAAGAGTGAAATCTTCTAATCTTATATAAATATATATTTTAATTTACTTGACTTTTAATATATTTGCAAAATACGTCTGTAATGAGAAATCTACCCATAACTACTTGTAAGCAAACTATGTATAATTGAAAATCGTATGAATTAAGCAAAATCAGTTGTAATGAGAAATGTATCACTCCAATGGGGATTAATAACTACTCGAACGTGTAATCACAAACCTCAAAGAAATGTCACTTAAGACAACTGTGTGCTTGAAGGATTTCAGAGAAAAGTTATTTAGCTGAGGGACCTGTAAGAGTCAGGAGATGGGTATGTGCAGAAATAGTCAGGAACATATCGATTCATAAAATTAAAAAGACAACTGAAAAATTCAAATTAGTCCAGTGTGACTCTGTGTAGGGAATTGTAGAGAAGTAGGCTACATCACCCAAAGAAAAGACTTTGAAGTCTTTGCACCATGCTATGATTTTCAGAATTCATTCTGGCTCTTTGAAAGATGCATTAGAAACCCAGGTCAGAGGCTCGGGGACTAATTAGAATGCTGCAGCTCTAGTTTACTGAGAAATGTCAAGATTACTGGGAATACAGTTGGAAAGAACACAGATCAGTTAGTTACACTTGGTTACAGCTGGATAAAGGCTGAGATTATGTTTGTTGAAGAAAGATGAGTTTTTATGTTAGGGAAGTGGATTCACAGCCGTACTCAGAATATACTACTGGTTGTACAGGTTTACACACCAGCCTAGTGTGTACTACTGAGTGGCCTGGGAGCTGAACTCTAAATGACAGTGCTGGAATTATTATTCTTTATCTGCAAGAGTTTGTTCTATTACCCATTGATTAGGATAAAAGTGGTGTATTTTCACATATGCTATATGCATCTTTTCATAGACTCTAAATTATATTTATAACAATTAAAATCATGTAAATGCTATGTGAATAATTGCTATGTTCTGTTGTTTAGGTAATAATGGCAAGGAAAAATTCTGGGCATGTTTGTTATAGTTGCAATTTCCCAAGGTATTTTCAGTCTGTGATTAATTTCATGCACATATGCAGAAATCCCTGACTTGGAAGGCTAACTACATACCAAAGCATTTGACTCATTAGTTCATACTGTCCATGTAAGTAAGTAAATATAGAATAGATGGCACAGGTTGGGATAACACTTATTGATGAAATCAATTTCAGGATTCAGATGTTTTGATTTTTACCCACCTGAGTTGAGTCTTCATTGTCTCATATGCCTGAAACAAACATGGTGGTACTAATTCATAAAGAAGGGGTTCCCTCCTTAGATTAATCCAGAGTCACCTCACTAGATGCACCTTCAGCAATGATGTGAGTTCCTGTAAGCTTAAAAGTGAAAACGTTTCTGTTTTCATCCCTTTACAATTTTCCCCCTCCAGGAGGTCTGTTTTCTATCATGAAATCCTGTGAAACTCTCTTCTCTTGTGCCCTGACTCCCTGTGTTTGAGAAGAGCTGCTACGTTTGTCAAAGGCTTTTGTCGTCACCCAGTATCTCATTTCATACGTTGTTCCTGTTCTGAGGATTGGCATATCCTTAAATCCCACAGCCACTGGCAGTGTGAGGACTCTGTGATCCCTCCCTTGATTGCTTCTGTTGAGTCTTGAGCCCCACCTCTCTGTGGGTGCTCGGAGTCTGATATACCCAACAAAAGGACAAGATGCCTCAGGTGAATGAGGACAATCCTCGCGTAGAAGTTATCTTGGAAAAGAAGGTACAAGTAAACTAAGGGTTACAATATAATATAGATCCCGGAAATAGTGACCATGGTGCCGAAAGACAGGCAGTGGCCCGGAGCAGGTGGCTGGCTATGTGTGAGACCTTACCGTAGTTTATTGAAGTCTCAACAATGAGGACCCTGCCTGTTAAATGTCAGAAAGCTGAGACCAGACCAGCCTGGGTCATGTCACCACCACAACCCAGTTTTGCAGTTTAATCCTTTTGATCTGTTAAGATATTTTAAGCTTCATTCTCATGTTTTTCCCCTGTATCCTAAAATCATTGCACAATATAAGGAGAGGGCAGTTAGTTATTTGTGCTAAAAAAAATATAGAAATGGATGTTTTGAAAGTGTGCCAGGCAGAATCTGCTGCAAGCTTTCTTTGGCCAATAGCTCCCTCATGCCGAACTGTCTTTCACCTCTGAAGACAAGAAGACATTCACTCTAGTGCCCTTTTTTCCTGCCTCCTTCCCTCTCTCCTTCCGTCCCTCCTTCCCTCTCTCCTTCCGTCCCTCCTTCCTCCCTCCCTCCCTTCCTTCCTTCCTTCCTCCCTCCCTCCCTCCCTCCCTCCCTCCCTCCCTCCCTTCCTTCCTCCCTTCCTTCCTTCCTTCCTTCCTTCCTTCCTTCCTTCCTTCCTTCCACCTCTTCAAAAAAATATTATTTACTGCAGCAATATTCTGAATTTTTAAAAAGGAAAACAATCTAGGTTTTATTATAGCACATTTTTATATTGAAGCAAAATATTTCTTCATTGTTAATAATATTTGTCTCTAGACAGTAAAAAGATGTTATGGTGCTATTGCCCGGAATGCATACTCCTTTTAGCAAGAAATGGAGTTGTGTGTTTCAAATCCTGCTCATAGCTTTGTACCCAACTTGCTGAGCATTACCTACGCTCTTCTTTTCTATATAGTGTTTTCTTTTTTCACTCAGCCTTGAAATTATAGTCATTTGGGCACTTCTATTATTCTGAAACAGATAGCTAATGCCAAGAATATTTCAAATGAGAAAGGGGGATTTTGAGAAGGGAGATAATTTAGCCAAGGCCTAATAGCTATGATTGTGATTAAATAGAGTGCCAGTAACGAAGTGTTCAGCTGTCCAAAAAAACAGTCTGTGAATTCCAAAAAGTGAGAATTATATGTTATTAAAGTTAAGGTCAATGTTAGGTCTCTATAACATCTTATTTCTATATTTTCTGTGCATGTCATATTATGCCATTTGATAAATGTTTGATGGTCTACTGAATAAATATGGTAATCATTGTTTAAAATAATAGAACATTTAAAATTCTGGACCTTCTAAGATACTTATTTGAACACGTATTCATTTTAAAGTTGTAATCTGCAGTTTATAGATTCCCCCATCTATGTCATAGTAATAGCATATTACTACAATAAAACTTAAAAAATAGCATGAGAGACATACATGTGATAATCAGTAAAATGTCCACATACCACATGCTAAAACTGTGTAAGTACAATGTAATAATAAACAGGAAAAAAATGGTCTCTTCTAAATGTTAAAAGGGGAAATTAGTGCCTAGATAAATGGCTTCATGGTCAAGAACCCTTGCAGCTCCTACAGCTTTTGGGTTCCCACCACATACACAGAGCCTGTCAAAAGTCTCTAACTGCAGTTTCAAGGGATTCAACACCCTCTCTGGGTTCACAGGTAGTGCATGCACATGCTGCACATTTATACATGCAGGCCAAGTACTCATACATATAAAATTTTTAAAAAGTCTCTTTTAAAAAGATGAAATTAAAGAAGAGTCAGAGAAGCCAAAATATTTGTGCAGAATTTCCTTTGAGAAAATATTATAAGATTTAAAATATCAGCATCTTATAAAATTGACTAAAATGACATTAATAAAAGTAGTATGTTGGGGAAATACTTTAAATGTTTGAATATGTTAAACTTCACTACAATCAATTAGACTTAGTGGGTTATCAAAAAAGAAGAAATAAAGTCAGGAAGGGAACATGTTAAAGAAAAAATGGGAGAAGTTATAGGAAGAAAATGGAGGAAATGTTCCTATTCGTCCATTTATGAAATCCTCAAGAATGAAAAAAAGGTTACAATGATATAATATAAATGGATTAGCTAATCTTTTTTGCAAAAAAGTAAAAGAAATTTGAAGGAAGATAGCTGATAAAATTAATGAAAATTCAGCTTAACTTAAAGTTTTGATGAATGTAATTGTAATTCTAATTCCCAGCTCTTCAATCTCAAACGTTTTGAGACATTTAAGGACATCCTTCTACCTACTATAAGCAGGATTAAGATTAATACTACCTAAGGCTATAATATTCCTTGGGTTTTTATTTATGATTGATAGAAAATGATAATGATAAACCTTCTTATACAGATTACTAAATATATAGAAACTTCATATAAGGTGACTATGTAGTCATTATAAATATATGTGATGATTTAGGCAGTCTTATTAATTAAAAATCTTGATAATATTGCATAAAGTGAATACATACTACAGATACAGATAGTATAATAAGCAAGATTAGAAGAAGGAAAAATTCTACATATATGTGTAACGGCTGGCTCCGTTCTCAAGGGTAAGGATTGTATTAGTTACTTTTCTCTTTGTTTTGACAAAATACTTAACAAAATAAGTTTGTGGAAGATGACGTTATTTTGTCCCTTCATTATGGTGGGGAAGGACATGGACACAGGAGCGGATGATGGCCTTGTTGTGACTGTCAGGAAGCAGAGATGAATGTAGGGTTAACCCCATTGTCCTTTTCCTTTTCTATGAACCCAGGACCCCCATGTTTAAAGGAGTCTTCCCTTTTCACGTTACCCTCCCTGGAAACTCCCTCACAGTTACATTGTGAACTCTAACTGTAAATGTAAACATAGCTCTGAGGGATTCTAGAGCCAATCAAGCAGGCACTGTAAATTAGCCATTACAGGTATTTACTGGCTTTTAAATCTGTGTATAATATAAAATATATACTACTCACCTTTTTGAATTCTTGAATTCATATAAGCAGGTTAAAAAATCTTCATTTTTATAATTTTAGTGTATATATATTTGCCATAATGTCTCCACTTATCAGAAATATAAGATATTTTTTCCATCCATATAGAAGTATTGTAAAAATGAGCAATGAAATAAACTCTCAAAACTATTATGGCCATTATTCTAGTAATGTGTTTGAATGAGTTTTTAATAACATTATTTTATTGCTTTTGTGATTTCAGCTCACATAATAAAAATTAGGTATTTTTCTTCTCTGCCTCAAATATCATGAAAATATAAAAATCTGTCTGACTGCATAAATTCATTTTAAACTAACATTATTTATTAAATTTGACAGAGACTACCTGGGGCTTTCTTTGATAAAGAACGAGAGCTTTTCATTTTGTTGTTTATCTATCCTTATCTGATGCTTCAAGAGAACAACTGTAAATCTTCATTATTTGTTTTCCAGAGAAAAGAAAAGGAAATGAAAAGGCCAGTGCGTAGCTTATGGATTGTTTTCTGGTTCCAAATCCACATCATATTAATACTAGTCTTTCAATATTTCATAGATTAAACTCAATTTTATATACACACTAAAATTATAAAAATGAAGATTTTTTTTAACCTTTTCATATGAATTGTCAGTTTATTAAGGATTATAGTCTTAGCTATTAAATAGCAAACAGACCATCTTCTTTTGACATGGGATAAAATGATGCAAGTTCAAACACAGTATACTTCAGGATTATGTTTTGAGTCCTCTTGATAAATTCTTTTCTTACTAGTCCAGAAGTCTTCCTCTCTTGCATAGGAAAGTTAATCTTTTTCTCTTGCCCGCATTCCATGTAACAGCAAACTCTTTCATGCTTTCTTCAGAATGTTTTTTTGCAACTTCTTTCTTTTAAGCTCCTTGTTTCTAGTTGCCTTGTTTCTAATGCATT
Organism: Onychomys torridus; assembly: GCF_903995425.1. Taxonomy (NCBI): domain Eukaryota; kingdom Metazoa; phylum Chordata; class Mammalia; order Rodentia; family Cricetidae; genus Onychomys; species Onychomys torridus. The sequence goes on along the minus strand of NC_050462.1, from coordinate 29,103,732 downwards.
CATCGAATTCAAATATTTTAAAATTGTGACTGTTCAAGCAGGGAGAGCGGTTCAGTCATTAAAGTGCTTGCCTCATAGGTGTGAGTGAGTTTGATCCCCTATACCCTGAGAAGGTCAGATGGAGGGGCATGTACCTGTAATTCCAGTGCTGGGGAAGGACGTAGAGACAGGAGAATCCTGGGGGGCTGCTGACTGACTAGTCTCACTGAATCAGCAAGCTCCATGTTCAGTGAGAGGCTCTGTCTCAAAAGATAAAATGAAGAGAGAATGAGAATGCTGTGAATATCGCTCTGTGTAAATAAAGTTCTGACTGGCCAGTGGACAGACAGGAAGTATAGGCGGGACGAGAGGGAAGAGAATTCTGGGAAGTAGAAGGCTGGGGGGAGACACCGCCAGCCACCGCCATGAAAAGGAACATCTAAAGACACTGGTAAGCCACAAGCCATGTGGCAAAGTATAGACTAACAGAAATGGGTTAATTTAAGATAGAAAAGGTAGATAACAAGAAGCCTGCCACAGCCATACAATTTGTAAACAATGTAAGTTTCGGTGTGCTTTCTTGGTTGGGTCTGAGCGACTGTGGGACTGGCGGGTAAGAGAGATTTGTCCTGACTGGGCCAGGCAGGAAAACTCTAACTACAAGAGAAAAACACCTAATGTTGACTTCTGGCATTCACATGTATACACATATGCATGCATGCACACACACACATACACATACATACACATACTGCATACACGTACACACACACACACACACACACACACACATTTCATTTCATTGCTTAAAGTTCTTTGAATTCTCTTGTCCTGGCTGCAAGCTCTAATGTCTTTCACTATGCACACAATCCTCCAGTAGCCGACTCGGGTCTCTCTCTGTCTCACTAAACAATTGTACTTCTCCTATACCTGCCAACCTAGTCCTGTATGTCTCTGGAGTTTGGTATTTCTGGGATTTTGTTCTTGTATGCTTATCATCTTCTCTCGCTCTTTGCTCACAGAAGGCTTTAATTCTCGGCTGCCTAGCCGCTATTCTTTAATGTGATTCCCTTAAGAAAACAAGTTTTTATTCACCCAAACTTACTCATCCCCCACCTCACTTGGTTCTGTCCTTACTTCACCACTTTCTTTTTATGATAATTCATAATTATGTGCACATTTGAGTATCAGAACTTGTGAATCACACACCATGGCTGTGACTTGTGATGTCATGAGACTGGAGCATTTTCTGACTTAGTCTATCAACATTAAAAAACTATACTGGGCCAAAGTTGTGTAGGGGCTCTTAGGCTGAAGGGAAGGCTTTGCTTTTGCTCTTGACTATAATGTGGAGACTGGACCAGATTTATTGCAGAATGTCACAGGAGATTAGAGGCCAAAGAAGCAAATAAAGACATGGAAGAATTAAATACATTTGGGGAAGGCCTGGAAGGATTCATAAGGAAATGGTTTTTAACTGTGTTCCAAACCAAATTGTACAGATAATATGCAATGGCAGAATGAGACATTGGTAGGTGTAAGGAACTCTATTTAAATGTACTAAAGTCATATAAAGATTATTAATTGAGAGAGTATCTGTTTGATCTAGCATCATTTTTAGACATTGATACATTAATTTGTGTCTTTCCCCAGTCTGAAATCTTTTCTGATGACTTGTTCTTTTCTTTATGATAATAAAACATTTTCAAGGGGGAAATGCTCAATAACTCTGTCTTGAAATAACTCTACACTGTTTTCTATCAATGAGTCTGAAGTAATAATGAATTTACACTTCAGTGGCTGCATTGCCCAAAGCTGGTATGGAGTGTATTGTGTTTTCTGGTAAAATTGCATAATATAGGAATAAATAGTTGCATGTTCACATAGTTGTGAGGATCACAGTCATGGACTTAATAGTTTGATTCTCAAAACTCACAGTCTAGACAGTTCTCAACATTTTGTTATTGCAAAGGTCATTGTATCTAGAAAATACTTTAAAAGTGAAATGCATCACATTATTTTATTAATCATATGGGAAAATATATACTAAAATGCAATAGGCTTTTTAGTGACTCCATTCTGCTGTGCAAATATCATTCAATTTTCTCTTTATTTTAGGATGAAAAATCCAGAAACTTTTACAAAATAATCTCATGGTGATTATGGTTACTCTGTTTTATTTTTTATTAAGCAGTTATTTTCATATTTAAGAAATACTTAGTAAAATCTTTAAAATATTTACTACATTATATTCTATGTCATCTGCCAACTTTTAGGTTGGAGAGAAAAATTTTTTTTTCTTTATTTACTATCTCATACAAATCCTGACTCTGGATTTCTGACACTTCAATAAAACTTGATAAGCCTGGATCTTCTTGTACTTTAAATTTTCTTCCTATGTCAGCTAATTCACTTATACTTGAATAACTCCAATATTGTAAAAAAAAAAAAAATACTTGAGGTATTTAATTTTAGTTGTTACCTTAACATAATCTGGAATCACCCAGAAAGAAAGTCTCAATGAAGGGTAGTCTACATTAAGTTGACCTATTGTGTGTGTGTGGGTGGGTGGGTACTTCTCTTAATTATGTTGATTGAGGTGAGAAGACCAGTGCACTGTGGGTATCAGACTTCCATAGGTTAGGGTCTTAGACTATATTCATGGAGAATGTCAGCCAAGTACTAATTATACAGGCATTCATTCCTCTCTTTGCTCTTTACTGTAGATGTGATGTAACTAAATGTTCTTAGCTTTTGTCCTCTTAAAATCTCAGCTGTGAGGCAGAATAACTTGAAATCGTGAGCAGAAAGGAACTCTTTCTCTGACAGTTTTTGCATTTTCTCAGAGTATTTTATCACAGCAACAGAAATATAACTAGGTCACCACTTGTGAAGCAAATGCACCTTTCTATTCTTGTCTAAGGGTCAGGCTGTTTCTCAGCACAACTAGTGTCCTATCCTATAGATTTGGTGAAGGTTCACAGATCTCAAGAACTTGCATGAGTATTTTAAGTGCTGGTCTCACTTGCTTACTAATGATGAATTCATTGCAGAATTTGTGTTTAGTTCATATAATCATCAATGGTATTAACAAATTTTATAAACTTTCTGGATTGCTTAAAAATGGAGACAACTATATCTGAGCTTTAATTCAGAATTTAATTTTACCTGGGTAGTAAACCAGACTTGCGCCTTAAAGACTGAGGCACAAGAAGGTGTGGTATTTAGAAATCAAATGCAATACATGCTGTTTTACTTATAATTAGTGATTTAGAGTGATTAGGTGATTGCTGTCAGTGATAAGAATTAAGTGGGCAGGTGACCATTAACGATTGATTTATAGATGCTGGCTTTGATTGAGTGCCTCTTACAGTCAAGATATTTTCCTCTGATACCATGAACAATGACCATGGGTGAAACAAACAAAGTTCCATTGGTTTCACAGATTGTTATAACATTTTACATTTTAAAAAATGATGAATTAATTGAATGAGTAGTATAATGATTGACGGTAGTTGCAAAAATGAGAGGCAAAGGCAAGAATATAATAAGACATGTATATGGAGAAGAGTGTGCTAATTTTTAAACAGGCTAAGTCAGACATCATTCAGAAGGCTACATTCCAACAAAGATCATGAATAATGCAGGAGAAATATATGCATCTGCAGGCACCCAAATTAAGAGCATAATATTATCAATGGACCTCATTACTCATTTCTAATGCTTTCCAGTACCATTGCCCAAGAACACTCCAATACTGAGAAATACTATAACATCCATGGCAACATTTTCTTAATAATTATACAGTATATAATCAAGTTGTTCAAGTGGGGAATAAAATATTTTACAAATGTATTTTTACTTTGTCTTTTAATAAAATCAACCTATGAACAAAAAAATTAAAAGTCAGAACTCAGTGAACATTTTGGTATAATTTCAAAATAATAACCTCAGTAGCCAGTATTTTGATTATAACCAAATTGGTGTAAAAAGGGGAGTGTATAAGTAGACAAATAAGTAATTGACATGTTCCTTTAATTCATTAATGGGAATTAAATAAGGTGAAATTTTCAAATTAAGGTTATCTTTTAGTGCCTGAGGTTAAAAATATCCATCCTTTATTGAGACAGTATCTCTTTACTGTACATGCATAGGTTGAGCAGTTGGCACATCAATATGAACAGTCTCAAAGCTGACTGAATAGAAGCTGCCCCAAATGCTGCTATGCCCAATACAGGAACATATTGAACAGTGACCCACCAAACAACCAATAGCAGGGGTCACTGGGCTAAATTTTCCTTCTGGAACATGTTTCAAATCTTCAAAATGATGTTTAACAATTATTCAGTAAATACTTTAGAAGTCCCCATAAACACTGAAATTGTGAACAAAAATAAATTTATTTTTAAGCAGATTTGCCTTCAAATGAGTACCCAGGGGTGATTGTAGATATCAATTAGCTTTTCCATGTTACTAAGCATTAAAAAGCTAAAAAGTAGAAAGTATCCCCAATTTATTAAGATTCTTTGTCTGCGTTTCTGTGAGTATTTATTAAGATTCTTTGTCTGTGTTTCTGTGCTCTTTATGTAGTAACAATTGTAAGTGTTTTATATTACATTCTAGCAAAAAAAAAATGTGCATTTTACCATTTTACGTTCAGGTCACACTTTCAATGTGTAAAGAAAGATCAGTTTATAAAGTCTAGTTGTTTTCTTTATCAACCTCCTCATTGGTTTGTGGTTTAAAAGTCTCTTTTCTAAAGAAAGGAACTTTATATTCTCAGTACAGTCCTCTACTTCTTGTGCTGAGCTGACTTGGAATTTAATTTACTATTTTTTATAAAATCCCAATTTCATATTTTTCATACTGTAGATTATCTTGACTCTTGCTGAAAAATTAATTAATTTTAATTATTTATTCTTCCATATCCATTATGATTTAGTGTATGCTCATTCTTTAGCCTTTTTCCTGGACTTTAATATTAGGGTAGTAGTATTGTCATGTTTGTATGTTTGTGTTGTCATTATTATGTGAAAAGCTGTAATCTTGGTTGCACATGGCATGTTATATTGGAGTAGGCATATGGATAGGAAATGTTAAATTTCCTGTGTTCCAAGTTGATATGACTGAACATACATGAAGAAGTAACAAAGGAATTCACTTTACAAACAAAACTTCCTCCTGAAGCACCACAAAGCTATCAACAATCTTGATAAAAAATTATGTCATACAAAGCCCAGGTTTAAAACTTGATTGTATTTGGTATACAGGAAATAACAATAAGAAAAAATAAATAAAACATGAACATTTAAACATATACTTTGTGACAGCTTCCATGATATAACCCAATTTGTTTTTTAAAGTTCTGTGATTCCAAGAAGTGCCCATTATTGCATAAAGAATTTAAAGGAGGCAAAAATATATTGAAAAATATTTCTTGCTTGTGACCTGAGAGGCGTGAGAGGATATAAGTATTTCCCAATGGGTCTTTTGATTTAATAAAATGTAGATTGAGTCAGTTGCAGCCTTTCAATAGCCATTTAGAAGCTGAAATCACATGCAAATGCGAAGAACAAAAATAGCTGCAGCAATTTCATAAAGGAAGCATGAATCTGGTGGACTTGCATGATCTGCAAGGGTTACTGTAAGACTACAGCGTGGTGGTAATAGTCACTAAAATGCCCATAGATATTGAAGCAATAGGAAACTGTGCAATAAACCAACATGCATATAGTAAATTATTTGTTATTATAAACTTGCCAAGGAAGCGAAATTCATGAAAGACTGGAAAGATCATAAGCCTATATATTAAAATAATTTTATCTATACTTCATGTTGTATACAATTAAGAATTTGCCATTCTGCCTAATAAAGTTCTTTTTAAAAAAAAGATGGAAGAAACCTGCAGTCTGGAGCAAGACTTTTTTTTAATAGGAAGAACATTATGAACTATTTACAATTAATTAAAAACCTCTGTCTTATGACAGTAAGGCTATGGAGTGATTGAAATGGTCATTTCTTAAGCTAAGAATGCAAAATTGTGGTCTGGGAGTTGGCTCAGTTTTCCGAGTGCTTCCTCAGATCTCCAACACTTACATGATAGTTGAGCTTGGTGATGAGCCTCTGTAAGCCCAGCACTGGAGGGAGAAAATAGTTCTTTGAGGCTTGCTGGCCAGCCAGGTTAATGTAATGTGAACCCCAGGTTCAGTGACAAATCCTACCTACAAATATGAGTGGGCATGGTGGTGCATGCCTTTAATTCCATCAAGGAGATCTCTGTGAGTTCTAGGTCAGTCTGGTCTATGTGGTAATGACCAGTCTAGCCAGTACTACTGAGTGAGATACTATCTCAAAAAGAAATAAAAATTTAAAAAATATGTGGAAACATTAAATAAGGTATTCTAATTTTAAGTTTCAGCCTCTTCATGTATCCACAAAGGTGAGTGCATCCCCCACATCAGTACACACACACACACACACACACACACACACACACACACACACACACAGAGAGAGAGAGAGAGAGAGAGAGAGAGAGAGAGAGAGAGAGAATGTGTAATTCTCTACACTCATTAGAAAACAGTTTGTATCTGTCTTCCATCCTCACAAAGTATGACTCTCTGAAGACTCTCCTACCCAGTGAATGAATGATCATGTCCATGCAAAGACTTGTATGTGAATGTTTCAATGCTTTTATATATAGTGTTTCAAAGACAGAAGCTACACCATATGTAAATAAAAACTATGTGAGTAATAAATCCCATCATTCATGAATGTGTCCTAGATTGTGAGGGAAAATTTCAGCAGAATTATAGATGTGTAATTTGGCAGAAATAAAGAGGTGCCCTTTATGCAGAATATAGTTAAAAACTCTTAGATTTTAATGCAATTAAAAATGAAAGGATGGAAAAATATTTGATGAGATTTGAGACCTATTACTCAGAGCTAATTATGCTAATAATTCTTTCATTAAAAACTATTTTCTATTAAGTTTTTTCCAACTTAATTAAATGTGTGACAATCAACAGAATTAATTGCATCATTGCTATGGAGAATTCTGTTATCTACAAAATCAAAGAAGAAAGTCAAATGTCATAGAAGTTTGAAATTAGAAAAATAGCTCCATTATCTGTCAGAAAGTATAACTTTAAGTTTGCTTAATAAAGAACTATGTTGAACAAAATGTTGCTCGAAACTCATTTAATGGAGCTGAAGTAGGGACTTAGAGGTTAAGAGCACTTGATGTTCTTACAGAGAACCCAGGTTCAGTTCCCAGCTCCCACAGAGCAGCTCACAGCCATCTGTAACACCAGTCCTAAAAAAGATCTGATACCCCACCACACACACATGTGGTGCACACACATGCATATAGTTAAAAACATTTATACACATAAAATAAAAATAAATCTTAAAAAAATCTTTCATTTATTATTAGACTTAACCAAGTTTAAAATTACTGAATATAGGCAGCATTTTCAAAAGCAAAACTTCATTTAGCAATATGATTTAGTGGCATAGTCAACAACAGACGCCACATTATCTGCTAGAGTTCTAAAGATAAAGTCTAGTTCATTATTAATAGTATGACAAAGAGGACAGAAAACACACACACACACAAGACTGGTCACGATGAGCAAAAATACAGCAATAGACTGATTAGCATGGAATCTTATCTGCTCACTATTGTCATAGTCACATTATGAAGATACCATCTCTTCAGAGAAGCAATCCTAATTCTGTCCCACCATCTATGTCTACTACTAACCTCTGTCACACTTCCTAGCATCTATCAGATGTTTTCCATTACAGTTGATGTTCTCAGTAAACAGTGCATTGTTTGAAGAATTGCAGTTTATTTCTCACACGGAGTGAGAATACATACTTACCAATATTTTTGAAATGAGTATTGAGTATAAAAAAAAAAGTAAATATGTATAATAAAAGAGTGGCCAGCCATGGTGCCTGCTAAAAGTTTTGGTTTTAAGTGATTAAAGACAACTTCATTGAGAATGGGGCTTCATCAAAAAAAAAAAAAAAGGAAGTAAGAGTAATATATTAGATCAAGGATTGACAAACAATGCCGATGAATGTAGGAGAGAATTTTTAGAGAAGGAATAATGTAAACTACATAGAGTTAATTTGGGACTTTGACAGGACTCCCTTTGGGGAGAAAATCCAAAAAAGGCCAAAAACACAGATCTTATAGTCAGGAAAGAGTGACTGAGGTTTCAAAATCATCACCTTGATTTCATAGTTGTGGAAAGGCTGACCATTATTGGGGAAGATATTCTAAAGTTAATATAATGGAGGGCTAGATACAGAGCAATTCAAAGAAGTTCTGAAGAATAGAGAAATACTATACGACTCAGAAGAGTCAGGTCAAGATGTCAGAGAATGTAATGCTTGTCACGAGCACATTTTAGGAAAGGAGGGGAGAGATGACAGAAACAAAGGCAGTATGATGCTAATTAAACCAGAACAGTCCATCCAATAACCTACTATGTACTACCTGTGAGAGTGTTCTGTAGATGAATTTCTAAATGGTCTTATTAAATTAAAAAACAAAAAAACAAAAAAAAAACAAAAAAAAACAAACAAACAAACAAACAAAAAACCACAGAGCCAGATATAGGGGTTAAAGCCTGAGAGAGATCAGAGGAATTGGAACAGCCACAAGCTAACCTCATCTCATCAAAACCTCAGCTTCCAAATGCAAGATACTTCCTGTCTACCCACACCTATATGCCTTGCTGTTTTTCCATCTGATTTGCTCTCTCTGTCCAGCTACATCACTTCCTCTTCCTGCCCAGCTCTGTTACTTCCTGCCTGTCTGTACATACTTCCAGACCTCCATGGTTAATTAGTGTTGGAATTTAAGGCATGTGTCACCAAAGTGGCTATTTCCGGTGTGGCCTTGAACTCACAGAGATCCTCACAGATAGATCCCTGCCTGCCAAGGGATAGGATGTGCTTCTGTTGCCTGATTTCTTTGTTTACTTATAATGGCTGGCTTTTTCCTCGATCTCCAGGCAAGCTTTATTTATTAAAGCACAAATAAAATATCACCACATTTCAGCACAAATAAAATATCACCGTAGTGGTCGAATCCAAACAGGACTCCTATATGCATTTTAGTTCCATTATATCAATGGTGTTCAATGTACATATTCATGATTTTTTTCATAATTTATATTCACATACTCAACATGTAAAGTAGAAATATTAAAAGAAGTAATAAGTAAGGAATAAACTATGTTATAGAAATGATTATTGTGTTGCCTAAGGTCTTAGTTGCAAATTATATTACAATCTACTTTTGCCAGTTTATGAAACTAAATTATGTTGGAAGGCTCTTTGAATTAGGAGATGGTGGGAAATATAGGCCCTTTACTGACTCTTAGAAAGCTATGCATCCAAATTATGCTATCTGTATTAGAAAACTCAGGTAGTTGGGACTTAAAAAAAACAACCAAAGCTTAGAGGACAACTGAGTTAATCTGCTAACTGAGAGAAGACTCAATTCTTCTGACTTCCTTGCTACAGATGATTTTACTCCCTTTGACAGTAGATGGAACCTATACTGCATGACAGATGTGTGTGAGGGAGTTTAGTTATAGTAGGTGTTTGCTGATGCTGTGGCTAATAATATGGAAAGTTACAAAATTGGATACAGTGAAGGTATTCACCAGATTTGGGCACTCACAAAAGACATATTTCTCTAGTGGTCTAAAATACATTTTCCCCACATTAAGATGCCATTGTTATTGATAATCATCTGCTCTCAGCAAGTTCAATTTTCTTCTTGATGATTACTTTTGTCTCATATGTATCTAAGTACATCATTATTATTTGGAACTTAAGATGGTACTCTTTTAATATATTTATTTTGTCTCCTTTGTGCTTTCATGATGAATATTTGAGTGGTATCTTCAATGCTTGGGTCATTTGTGGAAGGTGTTTAAAGTTAAATGTTCATCTCATGAGACTTAGTTTTTGTCCTTATATAGTATGTGTACCTAAGTTGCATTAATTCATATATCAAAGCACATGTGAGTAGTAATGTATCAATAGACTGAGATTCAGTCAGCAAATGAGATGACAGTGGTCTTCCAATTGCAGAGTGGAATTCCCATTCTCCTTTAATATATCCATATATCCTGAAGTATTTATGTGTCATCACATCAAGCACATTTACTAAATAATGGGACCCAAGCTAGCCTGCACATGGTTATTAATATAGCCTATTTTATTGTTGTTTATATAAAAAGTATGTTAAAATTTTCAGATGTTCATTTTATCCTTCTAATGGATTCCCTTATGCATCCCTTGAGACCCATTTTGTTTTGGAACCTAGACTGTATGAAAGGAGAAACTTTTTGGAGATTGTAGTAGGGTAGTTCCATGGCCAGATGTGAATTTTTTGAAAGATTTATTTATTTTTTATATTCATGAATGTATGTGTTCCGTGTGTATATCTGGTACCCACAGAGGCCAGAAGAGGGTATCAGATCCACAGGAACTGGAGTTACAAGATGGCTATAAACTGTCTTGGGAATACTAAGCCTGGGTCCTCTGCAAAAGTAGCAAGTGCCCTTAGCAGCTGAGATATCTCTCTAGGCTCCAAATGTAACTTTTGGATCACTCATTCAGATGCTGCAGCTGAAGTTTTGTGGTAGAAGAAAAAAGTAGGAATATCAGATAATAGACTATCTTATGTTGTTTGGAATTGTGATAGGTGAGATTCCTGGGGGAATTTCAATATTTAAGCATGGTTGAATGGTTGTAATTTTAAGATAATAAAATGAGGAATGATTTTCAGATGCTCGACTAAAGCAAACATTTTTTTTAAACAGAGACTAATTCTTAGGTACTTTGTGATTTCAGGTTGCTTTTGTAGGTGTGGGGTGAGGGACCCAGCTGGCATGTGACTCGTCTCTCAGTGTTTTCAATATGCTTCAAATGTTCTGGAACCCACACCTTCTGGTCCTTCCTAAATACCAGATAAGCTATTGTTTAGTAGATGTTCAGTTCTTATAAATATGATGTTTCCAAAATGGATAGTAAGCAGATTCTCATAAGTGTTTTTAAATGTCTTTATGATGGATGAAAACATTGTGTGGAAATTGGATGGTTCACATTGTTTGTCCTGTGCCCGGCTCATTGCTGTTTTATGTCTCACCTTTAGCTGGGATGACAGCAGTTCAGTGAGCAGTGGTCTCAGTGATACTCTTGATAACATCAGCACAGATGACCTGAACACCACATCTTCCATCAGCTCTTATTCCAACATCACTGTCCCCTCCAGGAAGAACACTCAGGTGAGAGCCATCCTCTCTCTTCCCAGTGATGCTATTAATTTCTTCTTCCAAAAAAAAAAAAAATGTACTTTATTAAACTGTGGTTTTACTCTTTAATCTGAAGCATTTGCATGAGCTGAATAGTCAGATATACTAAAGACTCACCAGCTCTGGGATATGAAGTGTTTTTATGTTAAGCCCCCTAGAGTTAACACCACTCAGAACTATAGCCATGCCTACCCCTAGCCTCTTTTGAAGATCATAAACAGCTTAGACCTATTTGCTGATCTGTAACCTAGAAAGACCCACCTTGACATTTTCCCCCATCTAATACGATTCACTTTTAAAAACAAATTTAAAAACAGTTTAACATTGAATCGTTCTTGATGAATTTTTTAATGATGTCAAAAACAAATTACTAGGCTCACTTGGGAATGGTGAGTCAAGAAAGAACGTTGAATACATCCTGTCTTGTCTTGGTTTTTCCTTGTCACGTTTGTCATAGAATAATCCCTTCCTTTGTGGAGTTTAATTAGGCTTCACTGAGCATTATTTATCCTGACATTCCCTAATATCTGCAAAGGGAAATTCTATGGCTCAAATTGATGAAACTTATGTGAAATTGTAGTTAAAAATAGGACCGTTTGTGGCATGCTTCTGAAGTATAAATCAGTGCCTCATTACTTTTTCACCTCTTATCTGAAAACGCATTCCAGTCCCCCATTCACAACTCATAGGTTTGTTTTTTTTTTCTTTCTTTCTTTCTTTCTTTCTTTCTTTCTTTCTTTCTTTCTTTCTTTTCTTCTTCTTCTTCTTCTTCTTCTTCTTCTTCTTCTTCTTCTTCTTCTTCTGCTGCTGCTGCTTCTGCTTCTTCTTCTTCTTCTTCTTCTTCTTCTTCTTCTTCTTCTTCTTCTTCTGCTGCTGCTGCTGCTGCTGCTGCTGCTGCTGCTGCTGCTTCTTCTTCTTCTTCTTCTTCTTCTTCTTCTTCTTCTTCTTCTTCTTCTTCTTCTTCTGCTGCTGCTTCTTCTTCTTCTTCTTCTTCTTCTTCTCTTTTTTTTAATGGGACTTTTTTTTTTCATAGCTGAAAACAGATGCAGAGAAACGTTCAACAGCTGATGAGACCTGGGATAGTCCAGAGGAGCTGAAGAAGACGGAAGAAGATTTTGACAGTCATAGTGAGGGAGGTGCCAAGTGGAAGGGTGCTGCTACCTCTGGACTTGCTGAAGACTCTGAGAAGACAGGGCAGAAAGCGAGCCTGTCTGTGTCTCAGACTGGCTCCTGGAGGAGAGGCATGTCTGCCCAGGGAGGGACACCAGCTAGGCAGAAAACCAGCACGAGTGCACTCAAGACCCCTGGTAGGTTTGTCACTTGGGATCTGCACTACAGAAGAATTTTAATCTGTGGTCCCCCATTTGCATGCCTTCACATGTATTAGCTCCCCCTTTTAATATTCAGGTTCTTCTGTCCACAGTTAAATAATTTTATTCTGTAATCCACATACTTTGTCATATAAGCCCCTATGAGTATGACAGTCTGAGAATCCTGTGGGGATCACACTTGTCACCTAGGGTTGTTATGTGCTATATTACAATCTAGTCACTTTGTATACAGGCAAAGAATTGGTTCTGGATAAATGATAACTCGCTCTTCGTGACTTTTTAATGAATATTTTCAATATTGATTTTACAAATGCCACTACCTTTTAATACAAATCTGAGAGCTAAAAGACTCTCCCCTTATTTTAGAAATAATGTCACCTGAAATGTGGTATCATAGAGTACTTCAGATATAATCCTAGTAAAGGTATTGACATTCAGTTTTTTTTCCTAGTATGTTGATTCTCAACCTGTAGGTTAAGAAAACTTTGAGGGTAACATATCACATATCCTGCATATCAGGTTTTTACATCTCAATTCATAACAGTAGCAAACTTACAGTTATGAAGTAGCAATGGAAATCATTTTATGGTGAGGGGTCACCACAGCACTAGGGACTGTGTTAAAGGACTGCAGTATTAAGAAAATTGAGAGACACTGAGGAATTAGTGACACCCTTCTGAAGCAAGAGCGTTGTAAGATACAAAACATTAACAAATAAGAAACTAGCCTGCTTTCACCTTTCCTCCTCAAGCAGAGTACATTTCCTCCAACAGACATGTGGGTTTTTGTTTTTGTTTGTTAATAGCTGTGCACTCAATTATTTCATTATATTAGAGTGTGCCTATTGAGATCTGAAACAAGAAATATTTCAGAACTGAAGTGATACGAAGAGCTAAAGAACCATTCACATGTTACATTTGGTTTTGGAGGGGTTATGCTGTCAAAACATTCAAATCAACCCAGCTGTGTGTTTCTCTTTAATTAGGGAAGACAGACGATACCAAAGCTTCAGAGAAAGGGAAACCCCCCCTGAAAGGATCATCCTTGCAAAGGTCTCCTTCAGATGCAGGGAAAAGCAGCGGGGATGAAGGGAAAAAGCCACCCTCGGGCATTGGAAGATCATCAGCCAGCAATTCTTTTGGATATAAAAAGACAAGTGGTGTAGGATCCTCTACTGTGGTTACCAGCAGTGGTGCCATCATAACCAGCGGCTCAGCTACCCTGGGAAAAACCCCCAAATCGGCTGCCATTGGTGGGAAGTCAAATGCAGGAAGGAAAACCAGCTTAGATGGGTCCCAGAATCAAGATGACGTTGTCCTGCACGTCAGCTCCAAGACTACCCTCCAGTACCGCAGCCTGCCCCGCCCTTCCAAGTCCAGCACCAGCGGTATCCCCGGGCGAGGTGGCCACCGATCCAGTACCAGCAGCATTGATTCCAACGTCAGCAGCAAGTCAGCCGGGGCCACCACCTCCAAACTGAGAGAACCCACCAAGATCGGCTCAGGGCGCTCGAGTCCCGTCACTGTCAACCAAACAGACAAAGAAAAGGAGAAAGTAGCAGTCTCAGATTCAGAGAGTGTCTCTTTGTCAGGTTCCCCCAAATCCAGCCCCACCTCTGCCAGTGCCTGTGGTACACAAGGGCTCAGACAGCCAGGGTCCAAATATCCAGATATTGCCTCACCTACATTTCGAAGGTAAGGGGATGCTGGGAAAATGTAAAAGGTGGTATCTAACAAGGATTTATTCTACATAAAGATGTTTTAATTTATTCGAGATATTTGAAGATTCTGTATTCTAGACTTGTTTAAAATATAGTGAGTTCTACAGAGCTGACCCTAGGAACTGCTAGTGTAAAATGTGATGCTCATTTAGAGAAGTGGTTAGCTGTTCAGCTATCCTGTCAGTGTGACAGGAAAAATAGAAACAACATGTGCAACAGGCTTAAAACTCAAATAACTATTCATAGAAGCAGTGATAACATAAAGCGATAGCTTATAAAATAATTCAGCAGTTTTCACGTCTCCTTTCCATCATTAAAAAAAAAATCAAACTGCATAGATCTTGATAAACACTGCATTTACCTCTAGTGTGCATTATCTTACTGACTCTTAATGAGTTGATGGTTATGAATATAGATGATGTATTCTTTGTAACAGTTTACATCGGGCCAATTTATACAGAGCTGAATTTTTTTTTCATTTTTCTTTATTAAGAAAATTTCTACTCACTCCACATGCTATCCACAGACCCCCCTCCTCCCTCCTCCTACCCCCTAGCCCTCTTTCCCAAGCCACCCCACATCCCCCAAATCGAGGTCTCCCGTGGGGAGTAAGCAGAACAGAGTACACTGAGCCTAGGCATGTGAAAGCCCCTTCCCAAGGCTGTGCAATGTGTCACACCACAGGCACCGGATTCCAGAAGCCTGCACAGGGCTGAATCTTAACATAGTAAAAAGCAAAACAAAACAAAAAGTCAAAATATGATGTCATGGTCAGGATTTTAAAACATTTGGATATCTGACACAGGGCAAGAACTCACAAGTGAGATGACATTGATAACTCTTTGTCAGTGTTCTTTGACAGGACCCAGCAGCATGATGTAGGTACCACAATTATCTTTGTATTAAGTATATGAAGTTCTGCTTAGGAATAGCTCTGGTTTTAGATACCCCAAGTAGCATGGGGGAAATTAGTGTGTGACTTAGGACAAACTGTTAAATATACCTGCCTCTGTTTCTTATCTTTAAATTAATAATCATTTATCACCTATACCTTGTTAAATATTTAAGGTTTGTTTTTATTCTGCTGGTTTAACCTAGAATTAGGAAGAGTCTTGAAAAATTTAATCTCACATTTAAGTAACCTTCCAAGCATAACTGTTTGAAAAGTAGCAGTCAAATTTCTCATTAGAAGAACTAATTGTGAAGAATGTTTTGAAGTGTCAGTTCTTCTTGGAAAGAATAAATTATAGCTTTAGCAAGAGTAAATAATCTCACTGCTTATGTGAAAACCAATAGTGCCCTCCTGTGGCCCATTACCTATGAAACAATTTCTCATATTCGTCATAAAAGTCTTCCACTGCAGGAAATATGGATTTCATTGCAGCTGAATTAGTAACCATTCTGCCATTACTTCATATCATCTTATTTCCATATTTGCATAAATTTGATTATATCATCTCTTTCACTTCAAAACTAAAATGTTTTCTGATCTAAACTCCAGTATCTAACTTAGCACCAATGATATTTCAAATCACTGGTATAAATATATGTCGGAGTAGCTCTGGCAGTTGACAGAAATCCCTGTGGATTTTCCATGGGAAGATTTCAGCAAATCCATCTGTTGCTAACAATATCCAATATTTCCAGCTGAGTCATTCAGGCCTCCAGACATTACTTTCCTTAAGTATCCCCTTTAGATTTTTGAGTAACCTATTTTAAAAAGAGGAAAATCCATTGAAGTGCCATATATACCGAATGCGTAGAAGTTGTTTCATTATAATGGTTCTGTAGATAGGCAATGCCGGAATGGCCAAAATATTTTAGAGTCCTTTGATCGCTAGAAGTGTAAAAATCAAGCATGATCATGTTTGACTTTTGCCCACTTCTGCCCAACTTGGTTGTAGTCCAGTGCAGACTTCCCCTTAAGATATTTAAGGAGATTTTTAGTAGTCAATGAATACCAAGGCCAATCACATCACCTTCAGGAACATAGAGGCTAGACGTGCTTGGTAGCTCGCTACTCCAAAGCACACTTGGCTCTGTGGACTGAAACCCTATGGAATGTAGATATGAGTCTCTTGGAACAACTGAAGTTGTTATTTGTTTTTCTTTTAGGTTGTTTGGTGCCAAGGCAGGTGGCAAATCTGCCTCCGCACCTAATACTGAGGGTGTGAAATCCTCCTCAGTACTGCCCAGCCCTAGTACCTCATTAGCGCGACAAGGCAGTCTGGAGTCACCGTCGTCTGGTACGGGCAGCATGGGCAGTGCTGGCGGGCTAAGCGGCAACAGCAGTCCTCTCTTCAATAAGCCCTCAGACTTAACTACAGATGTTATAAGCTTAAGTCACTCCTTGGCTTCCAGCCCAGCATCGGTTCACTCTTTCACATCGGGTGGTCTTGTGTGGGCTGCCAATCTGAGCAGTTCGTCTGCCGGCAGCAAGGACACTCCGAGTTACCAGTCCATGACTAGTCTCCATACGAGCTCTGAGTCAATTGACCTGCCCCTCAGCCATCATGGCTCCCTGTCTGGACTGACCACAGGCGCTCACGAGGTGCAGAGCCTGCTCATGAGAACGGGTAGTGTGAGATCTACTCTCTCAGAAAGGTGAGCTTTCCTGGAGGCATGGATGAGTCTTTAATCCCTTCTTCCTGTGCTGTGCCCACTACCCAACCCTATTAAATAAATGTCCTTGATTCCACTGTGCATACAACTATGCAGTGACATAAAAATGAAGTTAAACTTAGAGTTAACATTGATAAGACCAATCTTATTCTTCACTCGTTACCAAATTTGATGAGTAATGAAGTCATTAACGACAGGGTGACTGAATCATTTTCTTAATATGGATGCCTACCTTTCCAGTCAGTAGGCACTTTCAATAGTATATAAAGTAGGCATTCATACAGCAAGTGATATCTTCTCAAGATGTTAATTGTCGGCTTGAGAATCAAGACACCACAGTCCTTAGGATGATTAAAACTTGGTGAATGACCAAATTCAAATGGATTCTACAATTGTGCTCTAAGAAATATGTGGAATTTTAAAATCTAAGCTCAATCCTTTATTAAGACATATTCTACAATGCCCAAACTGTCCATTGATCTATTATTTCCAGCTCTTCTTCTGGGTTCTCTTGCCTGTGTGAAACACAAAATCAGGAATGAAATGTTGCCTCCTGGTGTTCCACCACTGTACTGCACACCAGCAGCCATGCACTTGGCACGTCCACTCCATTAAAGCCTTTGAGACCTAAATGAATGATTGGTACTCAGGGCTTACTGTGATGGACTGGTGGTTATGGAATGTATGTTTTCCCATTCACAAAGAGCCAGAGCCCTGACAACTGGGTTGTGTAAACTAAAATATATCTATTTCCCTTTAATTTTTTTTCTTAGTACATGCAACATAAAAAGTACTGGTACTGAATAATCCATCAAAAATTAGACTTTCAGTCATCTCAGATTCTAGTTCCAGTAGTTATAAGGTAAATGGGGACGATCACATGTCATGTATAAAACTTATGCCAAGTAAATAGGTTTTGATATTTAAAATGTATTGTCTTATTTAAATAGTGTATTCTAGATTTATAAGAACATACGTAAAGAATTTCTTAAAAAACAAGTTGTATCTAAAGCAAACAAGCAGGTTATAATTTACTAGTCATAATCATCCTCCAAAATACAAATAATCTTTAAATTATAAAGATGAAAACATAAAGTTGATCATATAGATTTCAACCTATTTGGTTAGCCTTCAAACATTAAATGCTAAGAAATGTGGTCAAGTAGGTCATTGTAACCAAGAAACCAAATCAAAACTGCATGTTAAAATCAACAAATCCTATGTTATAGTGTAATCCAGTTTAATTATTTTATTCTATGTTTTAACTCTATTCTAAAAAATGTCTACTAAAAATACAACAATAAACATATAGTTATTTACTGTTTTAAAGCAAATGATTTCAGAAGTTTTGCAGTATTGGAAATAGGCTAATTTAACCCAATATTAAAATAATCAAAGACTTTCCAAAATATGCTTTAAATGTATTAGTGACTATTCAGCCATGGAAAGTCAATGTGACTATCTTATTATGAATGACATATAAGACTGATAGTAATCAATTCCTTCCAGCAAAAAAGTAGATTGATTTTTTTTTAATTTAAAACACTGTGTATACCCTTTTTCTTTAGAAGAAAAATGCAAAGTCTAACTGCGTTTTAACCCTTAAGAGTACATATGAGGAAGTGTGTGGTCTGTTTAAGAAAATCTCATGTGTATGGCCTGATATAATTGGTCAGTTAATAACTAAATTGAAAGTATAAAAGTGTATCAAATTCTGATTTTTTAAAAATTAATTTGAGATGGGTATGATAGATGTTAAGGTGTATGTAAGTTCTTGACTTCTCATATTACACTTTGATCTTCACATCCTAGAACTAATAAATCAGTAGTTTTCATACTAATTTCAATTTTTACATAAATTATTCTTCACTAAAATTTAAATGTAAGGAAATGAATGAATACAAATGAAATAATTTTTCCATATTGCCCTACACCTCAGATCTAGTCATTGGTGGTTCTGTGACTATAACTAACCCATATTTGTTTTGTTTCATTCTATTTTATTGTGACCAAAGCATATTTTTTAAGTAATTTAAAGTTATAGACAACCTTGTAAATTCCTAGTTTGTCATTAAATGTGAAATTTGACAACCATGTTGCATATTACAATTGTTGGCCTTAGACAAACGGTGCGATAAGTAAGTGAAATCTCTATTTGACTTACTGTCTCTACCTCCCTAGCCATTGCTGACATTAGAGTGGTCACTCCTTGAAACTTTGCAGAAAGCCAACATAATACTATCATGAATGTCTCGAGCAGTGGATCTCCACTTTCCTAATGCTGCAACCCTTTGATACAGTTCCTCATGTTGTGGTGACCCAAACCATACAATTATTTTGTTGCTACTTCATAACTCTAATTTTGCTACTGTTATAAATCATAATGTAAATATTTTTGGTGAACGAGATTTGCCAAAGGTGTCTTGACCCACAGATTGAGAACCACTACTCTAGAATTTAGAAAATGTTCTATGTTATTCAATTTAAGTGTGTTTTCTGAGTTATTCCACTGTAACATACAAAAATGTAATTTTTATACAACCTGATAACATTGGCAAGATAATAACAATTTTCTAATTTTCTGCAATATTTTAAAGAAATAATGGCATATGATCATATAAATACATAGCCCAAAATAGTTCATATTTAGAGATTTCTTATTTGTTTAGTATGATTCCTTTGGTTTGGTTATTCATACTAGTTAGGAAATTTTATAATCACAATATACAACAAGAACAAATTACTCATTGGCATACAATGACAGATGGAGTACCTGTAGAAGAAAACATTTTAGCTTTGACGTTGAGTGATTCAAGTCTAAGTCAGTCTGTTTTGCATTTGTGTTTTATCATTCCCATTGTGCACACACTCTGTTTAGTTTTGATCACTTGATGTTCTCAATGAAGAGAGCAATAGTTCTGTAAATCCATGTTCATTTTCCACTTTGGCAGTCTGCATGCTGGAGATTAGAAAGGAGCCTCTGGCTGTGTCCTGCTCTTCTCCATTTCCCATGAGTCACTTTCCACTTCTCTAGGCACACCGTTCTAGCCCAGTGTCTGATGAACTGAGAATTAGCTAAAATAAAGGTGATACAATAGATAACCCTTTAAATACCCAGTCAATGATTTCTCAAAAATGAAATGGCTTATTGCATTAACATGTTCAAATAAATTATACTAGCAACATTGTTTAACAAGAATACATGTTATATAATAAATTCTGTCTTGTATGTAAGTGGGAAACAAATCTACCCATATTTTTTATTATCAGTAACTAGACAAGTTAAAACTATTATGTGACTTTTCATCCTATCCTGTTATTGGGACTTGTCACTTCAATAGCTGGTGCCATTGACATCCCTATGATTCTCCTGCATATGAGGTCACAGCAAAAGTCTAGTCCACTGCACAGGAAAGGGGAGGGTACCACAACATCCACAGGGAAGTTCTGCTAATGTGATTTAATGCCCATTCTAATTATTTTGAATGTCACTAGGATAGAAAGATATGGGAGCGACAGAGGTCCTGTTACTTGGTTGGCTTTTCCAGTCAGTTCAGTATTCATGTATGTATTTGCAGAGTGTTATTTTGTGTAGTTTGGAGAACGAATTTTGTTGAGTATGTGATTTGGAAATTTTTTTGTTTGCATGATGTCCTTAGGGGTTTTCTTTGTTTTAACAGCATGCAGCTTGACAGAAATACACTACCCAAAAAGGGACTAAGGTATATATTTCTCTCAGCACAACTGGTGCCTTTTTCTGTTTTTATGTAAACTCTCTGTGCTGTGTCTTCTTCCCATCTGTTTACCGTGAGGCCTCTGACATGGAAGATGAAGTCTCTGTTAATCTTGATGCTTTCGATAGCTTCAAGGGTAGGTGATGCTCCTTAGGAAGAGATGCCATTGAGGATGGAGGTGGTGACCCAAGTGAATCCCAGTAGGAATATCACAATTATGAAATTAAAGGAGCTTCTCCGAGGCTTTGCTCATGAGGGGAGCAGCTAGTGGTAGGGCTGCAGAAGTCAGTTCTCTCTTAGGAAGATGAAATTACCTCTCCATGTTTTCCTCCTTGGAAGTATACATTTGCAAAACCTCAAAACTGAAACCCAGGAGGTGACTGAATTGGTAAACAATGCTTGGTAAGCAAGCATGAGGACTTGAGTTCAAATCCCCAGCACCCACATAAAGAGCTGAGCATACAGCCATGGACTGTTAACCCAGCACTGGCAGGAATGCAGACAGGAGAATCGCTGGTTTGCAGCTTAGCTTGGGTTTGGTGAGACTATGCTGATTCTATTTCAAAGAAGTAAGGCGGAAGGCAGTAGAGCATAGTGCCTGATTTCTTCCTCTGACCTCCACGTGCATGTGTGCACACAATGCACACATATATACTATAGACATTCATACATGGACAGATGCACACAAAAAATTTATATTTTTTAAAATGAAAAATAATCCCCCAAACCATCTTAGCTCACACCTGTGACAAGTTAAAATGAAAGGTTGAAATATGCTATACATGGAGTAAAAATAAAAAATAAAAATAAAAAGAATTAGCATCACATAGCAGGTATGGCAATTCATTATTATTTTACAGTTTTTTCATAAAAACTCAGTCTCAATTTCTGCTTTTCATACTTGCTTTTATTATTCACCAGATCAGTTTAAATCTCAGTTAATGTCACTTAGCAATTTCTAAATAGTCATTCGATCCAGAATTAAAATATAATGAAAATTGAATTCATGACCATGAACCTATGTTACACACTATATTTTTTTCTTTTTTCTGAGAAAAAGATACAGAGAAAACAGCTTACAGGGACAGCGCTATGAGCGTGATAAACTGACTGCAAGTGGCATTTGAACCAAAGAACGGAAAGAAAACTCTAGTTCTCAGTTTGTGTCCCATTTCCTGTGCTGTTCTGTGGCTGTCACTGGACCTCCCTTAGCTTCTGGCCTACCATAGTCCACCATGTTGAATCGCTGTTCTTCCCTTCCCATGTCCTCCCAAACACAGTGCTTTGGGGGTCCTCCTCAGTTAACGTGGCTGTCTGCTCATTGCTTCTGACTTTCAAGTCTGTAGCTCACAGAAGCATCCTTTTCTTCTCACATGCCTCTATTTACTTTCCCCGTGGGATCAAGCAGATGGTGCCAAATCATCTGGAGGAGCTGAGCAGTTGTAATTAGATCCAATCTGTTTGTGATTGCTGTTCAGTCTGAATAGTCAGCTCCCTCGATTGTCTTCTTGTCCTGATGTTGCCTTGCCCTTGTCGATGTGCTCAAGTGTCTCAGCTGTGCTGTTTTGCAGATACACCCCATCATCTCGGCAGGCCAACCAAGAAGAAGGCAAGGAATGGCTACGTTCCCATTCTACTGGAGGGCTGCAGGATACTGGCAGCCAGTCTCCCCTGGTCTCCCCGTCTGCCATGTCATCTTCAGCCACAGGAAAATACCACTTCTCCAACTTGGGTAAAATATTCTAAATCATTAATTCCGTTCCCCTTCCTTTCTCAACCTACCCTTGTGGGAATATTGGTGTGTTTCCATAAAAAAGGAAAGAAGAGAAGAGCCTCAGCATAGATCTTACTGTACATAGAATAATTTTCAGATATTGTATCACTTATTTTCATGATGAATTCTTAATTTTCATAATTATTATAGCTAGAATTATCATTTTTTGTGAGCTGAAGCTGAACTGTACAAAAGAGACCATTGTAAGTATCAGAAGCAGGGACAAATTTCCAAACACCTGACCTCGAGCACACGACCCTTTCTGTTCTATCTCAAAGTCCTTATTTATATTCAGTGAAGCATCTTAGTTTATGTTGTTTCTGAACAAAATTAATGGTCTAAATGGAGACAAATAGAATATGGAAATAATTAGGCTGAAAAGAGTATGCAATTAGATGGCTGCAAGATAATTTCTTGAAACGTTATTGAAATCAAAACGCTCCTTAAATGCATAGTATGTCACTGAAGACAACATTCTGTGAACACTAAATTTTAGAGGACTATACTGAAAAATAAATGACTGTCTTACCCACTAGTATAATTTGTGGGAAGTATAGTCATTTATGTAAATATCATAGAAACAGAGAAGGTTGAGAAAACAATGAAACATGTCTAAACATGTCAGTTATCATTTTAAAAACCCAGGGATGATGTAAAAAATTATTATTATTTTTTTACTAGAAAGGTGGCTTGACAGTTAAGAGCTTGTACTGTTTTTCTGAAGGATCCAAACTTGGTTCCCAGCCCCTCATAAGGCAGATTACAATCTCCTATAATTCTCGCTCCAGCTTGATACAGTGTCTTCAGCCTCCTCTAGCATCTGTGCTCCCAGTACACACAACTACACATAGATACACATATGTGCATATTATTATTATTAAATATTTAAAAATTGATTCATCTTCTGTCAAGTCATATGGGAAGTTGTCTCCTTATTTTCTCTGTCAACTGAAGGAAAAAAAATGGTTCCAATAATGTCACCACAGATCATTCACAGTCAAACAATCTGAACTTTTCAACTTTTAACCCCAAAGCACTCAGACTAAATATTTCCCATTTCAATTATTTCCACTATAGCTACTAGGGCATTTTAAGTCATAGACACTAATCTCAACCACAGTTCCATATGAGCTACTGAATTGTTATGAACATCAAGGCTTCGTTGCTGTAGCTGCACATAAGGCTACTTCTTTGCCCCATAATTGCAAAAGATGTATATCTTCTTTTTAACTTGGTGCATAATTATAAAACAGCGAAAAGTCTAACACTGAAACTTTTTTAAAAATTGAAAATATTTTTGTGGGATCTTAATGCTGTAAAGCCTAATCACATGTAATGGAATGTCTGAAAGAGAAACCTAAATCATTCAAAACATTGTAGATATTCCTGAAGTACCTCCTGTGTCCTATCAAATTTTTATTAATTGATATTATTTAGCTGCATATTTATGCCAGTTTTCCTACACTTTCCTACTATATTCTGAATAAATCTTTCTAGTCCATTATTCTTGGATGAAACATAGCACCTTCCTAATTTTTATTTTTTGGCCTTGGGGAAGCCATTAAAACTTAACTGAACAGATATATAATAACTAGGTCACACTACAAGGGATGATTGATGTAATAAATTGGAAGACCATGTAATACTTGAAGACTTAAGACTGAAAAAAAAAAAAAAACATTTTTGTTAGGAAGCTTATCTCATGCTGTGAAAGGACAGCAGTTAGTTTTGCCTGCAATTAATTCAATATAATTCCAAACTAGTGACTATAATATTTAATATGGATGTAAATCAAAATGTCATCATATAAATATAGAATACAACTATGACATTTGAAATAAGATCTTCTTTACCAAGAATGTTAAACATTTGTATAGAGATATATTTAGAAGTTTGCAAAATTGAAATTAATATGTTAGCTGAAGCCAATATGTCCATGGTTACAGATGTTAAAAAAAATGATGATTTGAGATTATATTTCATTACATAATTTTTGAAGAGGTGAAACACAACATGGGAAGAATTGTGCTTTATCTGATAACCGACCATTTCTATAGACCTTTAGGGGCTATTGTTTCTATTACAGTTACCTTGCATTGAACTACATACAAACCATACTTTAGCATGGACTGTAGCAGTATACTGAAAATGAAATATAATTTAGGGAATCTTCAATTTTAATATTTGTTCTACTTGAATTATAAAATAATATTTCTAAACATTTTATATATTTACACATTTTTTAATAGGAGAAAAGAAAGGGCAGTTAAAAATAATGTGGAAGCTTTGTATGTTTGGGACGCTCAACTCTCAGGAGGCTGAGTCAGGAGGAATGAGGGTCAATGTGAGAATGAGTGATCTTAGGTTCATGTTCACCTTGACTCCAATGTTACCATGTAGAATCATTGACACCAACCTGTGCCTTCTCAGTAGTATGCTTTACTAAGGAGTGATTACTAAGCACTTTCCTAGAAGAAAAATTTCTTTTTTCTCTCTCTCAATCACCCTTCCAATAGAATACTGTTTCCCTCATCACACCCACCACACCCTTCAGCATGTTCATAGCGAACCATGCCATATGTACTGAAGAAGAAACTCCCATGGCCAAAAACACATATGATTTGGCTACTCATTTATTAAATAAACCTTCATGACATTGTAAACTCAACATGAGGGAAACTATTTCAAGCTATCTAAATCTGGACACACATTTTAAAAGTTTGTCCTTCAGTTTTCTTCTTTCTTTCTTTTTTTTTTAAATTTCTGAATTTTGAGCCATGTATCTTAGTTACATGTCCAGATTCCGCACAACACCTTAAGTTTAGGTTACATATGACTTTCTTATTTATAAAAATTTCATAAAGCCATCGGTTAATATCTTGCTATAGAAGCAAGGGTGTGGAATATAAAGTTATTTAAAACCTGTCTCAGGAGCTGGTGAGATAGCTCAGTCAGTAGTATGTACATTAATATAAATTAAATAAATATATCAAGCCCAGTCAGTTTTCCATTGGTTCCTGTTCTTGAAGTTGTCAAGTATATAATCTTAATAAAATCAACAGTTTTAGTCTGTGTGTTATACTCAGGGCAAGGTGAGTCCCCTTCTTTTATTAAGAGATTGCCCCATATATTTCTCTTCTATTCAGAGACTGCTCTATGATTCCTGCTTTTGTGTGGACTGTAAAGGTCATGTATTCTCTCATTATTTCCATCAGACTCTAAAAGTAATATTTGGATATTTTACCAATTTAGATGACGGAGCTAGACTGTTTTAAGCATCAGTATAACCACTTTACTATTTTTTTTTTTTGTATTCTATTACAAAACAAAACACACACACACAACCTTCCGTCTGTGTTGCTTTTCATCACTTCAGTCCTTTCTCCTGGTGGACAGTCTTGAAATCAGAAACTATGTTATGTTTCTCTTCTCATTCTACTGTAAAAACAGCAAACCTTTCATTAATGCTATAATTGAATGTTCTTAAGTACTGTTCATATATTTCCAATGGAATATAATCAATATTGCCTGTAAATTCAACTATTTCCTATAAAGTTTTATAACTTTCATTATAGTAAGCTTTCTGATTGGACTATCTTGAACTGCCAGCCCACAAATAATGACATGGAGACTGATTATTAATTAAGAGCTTGGCCTTAGCATAGGCTTTTCCCCCAACTAGCTCTTATTACCCTGTTTTTATTGATGTGTGTTCTCCCATGTGGCTCAGTTACTTCTCCTCTGTCCTGTAGGTTTTGCATCTCACTACCATCTTCCCACCTCTCTTCACAGAGTTCTTTCTTTCCCAGGAAGTCCCGCCTGTTCTTTCCTGCCTAGATATTAGATGTTCAGCTCTTTATTAAGCCAATCACAGTGACACATCTTCACAAAATTCAAGCAAATATTCTACAACATTTAATCATTATTTTACCATGAGTGGGTAAACTCTTATATTTGAAAGTATACAAAGAGGATTTGCATGGATATGTCTGTGTTCATTTTGGTAACCAAACTGTTAACAAATGTCCCTTTAAATGCTGGTATGGATATTAAAGTGATGCATATGTAAATATGTTGAAAACAATTTTACAAGAGTCAGTTTGTGATGTAGAAAGTGAACAGGTTAATGTACCCCATCTCAGTACCTTGAACATAAGCATTCAAGTTCTGAATGTCCTATTGAAAACTTAATGGCTCTTAGCAACCATGATGATCTAGAACTAATGGCCACTGCTATGGGCTAGAGGCATACACCTGAAAAAAAAAATCTTACTCTCCTCCTCCCTCCATCCCACTGTCTCTTTCAGTCTCTTGATCTCTCCTTCCTCTGTCTCTCTGTCTGTCTCTGTCTCTGGTTCTTTTCCTTTATCATTTACTTCCTTCTTTATATTTTCTCCTTTCTTCCAGTTAGTTATATCATTTACAAATTGATAGTTTATTCCTTTTTCAGTATATTTCTACATTTGATTCCTTGTCTACAATTCATTTAACTCCAGTGCATAACTATCAGAAGGACGTTCTGTCTCATAGTCCAGTTAACATTGTGAAATATTGAGCATAGTTTCTTGTAAACAGTACATACACACTTTTGGTTGGGTCTAGCTTCCAATTTAACTTTACCATGAGGACAAGTCATTATATTAAGATGTGTCATGCATCAAAAAATAGAGCTAGTTTTAAAAACTCAAACCAATTCAATTCAGCATTGCTGACGTGGTTCTCCAGTGTTCTAACAGTGCTCAGCAGTTTCCTCTATAGCTAATAGCAGTTTCTTTTATGGGCTCTGGCTTGTTCCTTATATAGCAATAACAAATTCACTTTTCGTAAATATGAGGAATTTCATTACAACAAACTCATGATGGCTCTTTCTCAAATTTTCTGCCTCAATCCTATACCAACTTTGAAAAATGTGTTTTTCTGACGCCATTGTTTACTTAGTCAGCCATATCGTTTTTTTATATTGATGATTATCACTTGGTCTAAATCGCAAGATACTTTAAGAGCTACAAGGCAATAGACAACTGACAGAATCTTATTTGAAATTGGGCATTTAAGATACGTCTTTGAAATGTTTGTCTTGGCAACCTCATTCTGATATTTTTGTCTTAGACTCAGCAGG
The DNA here is from genome assembly GCF_903995425.1 of Onychomys torridus. Lineage (NCBI taxonomy): Eukaryota > Metazoa > Chordata > Mammalia > Rodentia > Cricetidae > Onychomys > Onychomys torridus. The sequence goes on along the minus strand of NC_050462.1, from coordinate 29,076,108 downwards.
AAATGACTTTTTTATGATACTCTTTCTAAAAGACTAACTACCATATGTACTTTCTTTGAAGAAAATGCTTTTTATTCTTCTTTATGACCTTGCCCTAATAAACTCACATCAATGTAGCTCAAAATGACTTAAATTCTTCACCTGGAAATATCTACAAAGCTCTTCCTGTGGAGATTGGATTTTTCTTTTCATATTTTACTTTCTTTTCCATTATGCTTTGCCTCTTAAAGTGGTGATTATTCCCTAGAAAAGAAGTCTATTGTCCTGAGAGAGACAGTGTTTTATCATTTACTAGAAAATATCATGTCATTATATCTCTAACACAAACAGCTAAGGAGACTTGCTGGTGGTGATTTCTGTTGCTTTCGAAACTGGCAAGATTCTTGCCATGAGAGTGTTCGGAGGAAGGAGCACATGCTTTCTGTCATTGATGTTTTTCAGGTGGAATCCCCACTGCCCTACAACTGAGGGTTCCTAACATACATGTTTTTACAAGAATTGGGATTCTCTTTAACTTTGTTTTAGTCAATTATCTTCCCTGTCCAAGTCCTTGAGGCTGTTCTTTGTTTTCCAGTGAGTCCCACCAACCTGTCTCAATTTAATCTTCCTGGACCCAGTATGATGCGCTCCAACAGCATTCCTGCCCAAGACTCCTCCTTCGACCTCTATGATGATGCCCAGCTTTGTGGCAGCGCCACCTCTCTAGAAGAAAGACCACGTGCAATCAGCCATTCAGGCTCATTCAGAGACAGCATGGAAGAAGGTAATAAGGATAGGAATGGGGGACTATGAGACTGATGTTATTTCATGGAAGTCTTTAAGGAAATTAACTTCATTATTCACAACATAAAGATCCTTGAGAAGGAAGTGATTCCATGGTTGTAATTCTTATTTGGGGTTTGCTAAAGCTTGAAGATACTTTATTGTTTCTTTACGTATTATGAAGTGTGTCAGTTTCTTTTAGAATTGGTGCTTGATTATAGATCAGTTTGAATAAATCCAATGCTTTCCTACAGACAGACATAGAGCTTTAGAGAACCTTGATATATGTGTCTTGTATTAGAACAAATGTTTTAGTTGACACCTTATTAGAGAGCTATAAAAGGATTATCTTATAAAGTTATGTTGCTAACTTTTATTCTCAGCTCTGTGTGCTATTAGCTACAGTGACATTTTAGAATTTATATTCTACATACATTTTCTAATACAGGTCATTGTTTTATCCAATGGTAATGAAATTTATACCTGGCCTAGTAAATGTCTTTTGGTTGTACAATTGCACGTGAATGCTCTAAACAAATCTATGCAAAGGTCCCAGGAAGCTAAATAATGCTCAAGTGTACATATTTTCTCAAGTGTACATATTCCATAAAACTCAATTCTAATTTAAGAAAATTTCCTTTAATTTAATGAAACATTTTTAATTACCCATGAAGAAAGCATATGGCATGCACATCATAAAGCATGTCAGTTAAGAGGAAAATAAAACTAAACATAGAAATCTAAAGTAATTAGAGTAAAATCAAACATAAAAGGCACCTTTAATAACTGTGCATAACACAAAACCCCTAAACTTGAAACACATCAGAAGGTAAGCCTTTAGTCATGAGTTATTTATAGGCTGAACTTGGGAAAGTTTCCTAGTATTGTGAGCTCCAGTTTCTGTTCCATTCATGTTGTAGATTTCTCATGTGGATGAGATGGACATAAAAATGTAGCTCTTCCTTCTTCTTTCTCCATTGAATCTCCTTATGTAATATATCTTACGACTTCAGGTTATTACTGCAAACTTAATGTGCTAGCACTAACTCGGGTTCCCCCTTTGCCACTGCCCTTGGGGATAATAAGCAAACCATTGAGCTCCCTGTGATAGATGGTGGCCAGCTGATGGTGCAGCACAGTTAAAAAAATATAACCAATCTGAAATGTTAGGCTGTTGTCTTTATGAAGTGATTGTGTCGTGCTCTTGCACAGGAGCGTCTTATACTTTTTATACTCTACCAAGCCTATGGATGGCTTTCTAGAGTTCCCCATTTACAAGCAGAATGATGTTCATTGCTGGGAAATTTGGCAGCCAGTGTATGAAATTTAAATAATATGAATTGCTGAAAGCTAACCTCAATGGGCGAAATGAACCCTCTCTTCCCTATGCATTGCATGCTAAACCACTGGGGCTTGCTTAAATTGTGGTCTAGAATGAAGGCAGTCTTGAACTGGATTAAATTCTTGCTCAGTGCTCACACTGACAGATGAGAAGACTAAGCCACAAGCTATAAAGTAATAGGTCTATAAAAAAACAAGTGGCAAGCAGAGAATGAGAATGGGCTCTTCTGGGACATTGTCCATCTTCCTTCTGGTACTCCAGGCTAACTCTTGACATTTCTTTCAACATCACTAAAGAGCTATGTCGACACTGAAAGAATAGGACTTTTCAGAAGATGAATGAGTAATGCTTTGTGCACTTGATGAAGTAATAGTACTGTCTCAAGCCCTTGAGGTTATCTTTCATTCCCCTTTTCACACACATCTATATACTAATAAACACTTTTGAAGAGACTCTTCTGCAGCTGAGGAGTTGGACCAGTAGATAAGAATGCTTACTTTGCAAAAATGATGGTCCAATACCCATGTAAAAAGCCAACTGTTGCTGTGGACACATAGGCTTAGCACTTGGGGACAGAGACAGGAAGATTCCCAAAGCACCCTGGTCAAGCTGCCTAGTCAACAAGGAAACTTCATTTCAGCAGGGGACCCTTCTCGTGTTATGAGGAGGAGAGTGACAGAGGAAACCACATGACAGCCTGCACTGGTTACTAACATACATTCTTATGCAAGCACTGATCTTATACATACAGACCATGCAACACAACACACAACACATCAAAAGTAGAAATGAAAAGATTCTTCTTCTTGCTCTCTCTCAAACTTCATCCCCTGGTTGCTGTCTTTGTTGGCACTATCCCGGGCAGCTTCCACAGCCCTCTGCAAACCAGGTTAGAGGCATTGCCAACTGATCTCAATAGACTTTGGATTACTCTGTTTTAGTTTTCATTTTCATTATGGCTTTTGACTTCTTTTTGAGCATGCAGGGTTGTATCTCATTTATGTATGAGCCCAGGATCTTGCAATGATGTTAGACAATGTATGTGTTCAGCTAATGAATTAAAAGCAACAACAGCGTTATTCCATATGGAGAAGGGAAGAACTTATCTACAAATATAACTAAGCATTATTTTACCCACCTTTTTGGTTTAATACATTGTAAGTACAGAAGTAACATCAGATCTTCAATTGTGATGACATCATATTTGATGTGTATTGATGAGTCAGAATGAAATTTTCATCCTAATCTTTATCTTGAGGTGGAAATGCTTTTATATTACTAAAATTTATAAAGAATTGATCCTCCATTTCAAATAGCACAATCAGTTCATCACAATAATGAAATGCCAAATTGAATGAAGTACTTATTTCCTTGGAAATATATATAGAAAAACCCCAAAGGTGGATTTTTATGTTAGGAGAGTGAAATTCAGTGAACGAGATATGAAAGCCATTTAGAAATTTTAGGTTTCTGTTCATTATGTATGGTAGTTTTCTGCAGCTTCCAATTTGTGCAAGCGGTGGGCTTCATGCCCACTACTTCTCTCTGTAACTTGGTGAGTGACTGCAGCTAGTGTGTAAATTAGGCCGTGACCCATTAAATAATTAGCTCTCTAAGAGTTTTTTTCCAGTCAACTGTTTTCATAACTGGGTCCTTTTCTGTGGTTATTTTATATCTCTATCTGCCTGTTCTTTATGTTTTCAGCAAAAGTGAACTTACAAGTTGACTTCATGATTATAACCATGTGCTTGTTTTCTTCAGTTCATGGTTCTTCGCTGTCACTGGTCTCTAGCACATCTTCTCTTTATTCAACGGTAAGTATGGTCTGTTGTTCTGCTTCTGCCATGCACAGATGACCAAATAAACTAGTATTAAAATAGCAATTATCTAGTAAAATAGGGCCCCTCTGTGGCCTGCTTACATGACATTCACTCAACTTTAGTGCATTCATTATGAGCAGTGAGTAAGGGTAAAGCCATGCTATAAAACATGCTGGAGTGTGACAAGAGTCCTTACACCATGTGTATGCCCTACCCTCTGTCCAGGCTGCTTCTTGATTTCCTCTTTCATCCATGGCTAATAGCATTTTTTTTTTTTTGCGTTTTCTCCAGTTATTATTTTTCACGTTATTTCTGAGAAAGATTGTGCCGGAGAGGACCTTGAAGAACTAGATATGTGGTTTTTGTTTTGGGATTTTTTTTTCTCTAGAAAAAAAACAAACAAATCTTCTGAAAGATTTTACTTTAAATTTTTTTTTCCTCAGGAGATGAATGCCTGTGTTTCAGCTTTTCCCAGTGATAGATACTATGATTAATTTTTCGCAAAAAAAAAAAAAGGTGGGGGGGGAGAGAGAGAATATGTTTGTCCTTGAAGGTAGTTCTTCCTTCTGTTTAAAATACTCATCAGGAAATTACATGCTAGGTAAGCTTCCTTCAGTGAGATGTTAAAAGCAGGTAATGAGTCTTGTCTAGCTTTAAGTTCTGTGAGTAATCTGTCTTTTTGTATAAAAAGGACATGAGAAGGTCACAGCCTTTGGCTTGCACTCAGCAATTATGCTTTAAGAACAAGACTGATGATTTTTCACCTTTCTTCATCATTTTCCTTGCATGTATTAATTGTGCAAATAATGGGTTTCATCATGAGATTTTATACATGCATATAATATACTCTGATCATCCTAAATCCCTCCTGTACCCCATTCCCAATGTGTCCCTTTCTCTACCTCCAAGCCCTCCTCCTACTTTTATGTATTATCTTAATTGTTTTCCTACTTTATACATGACATCCAAAATCAGACTGTCATTGATGACATGGCCATTTTTCTTGCTTCTCATTTAATGGTAAAAATTGCCAATACATTCTCTGATGAAGGTATCAGTGTTAGTATAATGTACTAACATTTTAGGTAAATGTACTGTTTTATACTAATGGATAAAAAAGTAAGGAAGGTAAAAATAACTTGAAAGGACATGTAATAGAGTTATGTTAAGATTTGGCATTCCTCCTACTGTGCCAAGATTGTTGCTCCTTGAGATATACTTGATATATATATATATATATATATATATATATATATATATATATATACACATATACATACATATATATATATGTATACTATTGAACTTCAGATTTTTTATAGGGGAAGAAAACTTGGAGCATCTTTATAGTCATTGTTTTGTTCTTTAATAGACATTAGTTGTGATAATCACATTTTAAATAATTACATTAATAATATTTGAATAAAACTTCCATTATGATTTAAGAGCAAACAGATCATGGGTTTCAGAAAACAACAACAACAACAGATGATTAATTGGTCTACTGTAGGGTCTGAGAGACATTCATATAATAATAATCATCTTCTCTATCTACACTATTCAATACCTTAACTGTGAGGTGTCAATTACTATTGATTATTTGCAGTACACATAGAGACTGATTGTCACATCTCCATCTCCATTTGAATAACCAGGTGTGCTTAGTATTTGCTCAAATTAGATAGGACAAGATTTATGCTTAAAACTATGAATTAGCACAAAAAGGCAGGTTTTTTATTTTATTTTATTTTATTAGTACACACTGCATAATACTGAACCTCCTTAATGTATACAGTTGAGACATGCTAATTCAAATAAAACCAAGTGGACAGATTTTTATAAACTGTTATTTGTCTTATCAAATTTATTCACATATATATTCTCTACTATCGCTCTGTTTTTATATCTCCCCACCCTCCTGCCCATAAGCCCTCTTCCTCACCAATCTTTCTTGCATATTCATGTCTATTCATTTTGTTTTGTGGTCCATAGAGTTTAACCATGACAATCTATATGGCCACGAGTGTGGAGTTATTGGTTGAAGCCTAGTGGGCTTAGCAGTATGTACACACGAAAGAGAATTTGTCTTCAGAATCTATCAGTAGCTAATCGTTCAGCAATAAAGAGTTTTAAATTATAGGATGGTAGGAATGGGAAGCTAAACTATGACACTAAGAAAAACATACATGAGAATTAGTACATTCAAAGCACTAGATGGGGGCCTGGAGAGGTGACATGGTGTTCCAGAACACTTGGTGCTCTTGTAGAAGACCTGGGTCAAATTACCGGTACGCACATGGTGGTTGGAAACCATCTGCAATTCCAATTCCACGGGATCTGACACCCTCTTCTACTACCTCTATGGTAGAATCCACTTGTGGACATGCTTTTCACACTGTGAACTGAAGCAGCCATTTTGAATTAACATTTCTTCCTGCCTTGGGATGCTAGGGGAAAACTGAATAGATTTGCATCCTCCCCTTGTTCAGTTAGTGTAGTGAGAGTATTCCTGCCTGGCCCAGTCAGGACAAATCTCTCTTACCCGCCAGTCCCACAGTCCCTCAGACCCAACCAAGAAAGCACACAGAAACTTATATTGCTTATAAACTGTATGGCCATGGCAGGCTGCTTGTTATCTACTTCTTTTATCTTAAATTAACCCATTTTTGTTAATCTATATTTTGCCACATGGCGTGTGGCTTACCAGTGTCTTTACATGTTGCTTTCCATGGCGGTGGCTGGCAGTGTCTCCTCCAGCCTTCTACTTCCCAGAATTCTCTACTCTCTTGTCCCTCCTATACTTCCTGCCTGACCACTGGCCAATCAGAACTTTATTTACACAGAGTGATATCCACAGCAAGTTAGCTATGACTAGATGTGGCAGGCAAGTTGCCCCATGTTCATGGACTGTTCCTCTCAAGTCAGAGTTCCACACGGTGGGGTCTTTGCAAGCCGGAAGTCACAGGCTTGTTGTCGTCAGCCAAGGAGTCACCTCCAGAAGCTTGCGACCTGTGTGCTTATTTTAAGATCCACATCCACCCTTTACAGTCTGGGGCTTTTGTCTAAAAAAGTAAATTTCTGTAATCTGTTCTGTTTTGGTTTTGGTTTCTTAAGGCCAGGAGTGCTCATACACACCTTTAGTTTCAGTACTCGGGAAGCCAAGGCAGGCAGATCTCTGAGAGTTTGAGACCAGGCTGGATTGCGTAGCAACTTCCAGGACTGCTAGGGCTGCATCGAGAGACCCTGTCTCAGTGATAATGATAATAATGGAAATATCCAGCTACACTAAGATGAATCTCTCCTCATTTTCTGTCCTTTTTAGATAAGGACGTAGGCTTTCAGACAAGCCACAGCCCTGCCACCTCCTCTTCCCTCCCTTACATTGAAGTTGTTCAGGCTGCTGCTTGTCATTCTTGTATTTCTTACTATGTCAATCTGCTAACATTACAAAACAAAGCGCAGCCTACAGGGCTGCATGATTATCCATTTTTAATACTTAGACTCTTTTAATTTTTATATGTAGGATACTGTTAAGCTTCTACATTACTGATCCCTGCAGTAGATTTTTTTCCATTGGTGAAATATGAAATTTTTACTGATTCTATTCTGTGTTTATATCCTACTTTCTACTGATTTCATGGGAAGAAGGCCCATGCTTCCTCCTTATACATGTCCTTCACAAATTGCTTAAAACAAAGACAGTGCTACAAGGTGATTATTAATAATAAACTTAGCTAGTTTGAGAAATACAGGAATCAATTGGTATTTTTAGACAGGATATTTTTATATTGTTGATTGTCCTTCAGTATGTTAGTCTTGCTTCAACAAACTCACTAAAAATATAATGTAATCAAACTCCACTATAACATCATTAATCCCAGATCTAAGCCACTGGGGGAGATAGATTATTATATTTGTCTCATTGCTCCATTTTTATGGTAGTAGGTATTACTGGTAAAAATAACCATGGAATATGAAAGAAGGCAAGGATTAAAGAAAGCAGTAGTCTGGAAAACTCAGCTATGAGAAAACTCATGCCATGCAGCACATTAATATGTAATATCTGTAACTTGAGGTTATTTTAATGAAAACGTGATGATGTGATGATCATATTTTGTTTCATATAAATAAAGTAGATCTCTTTTTAAAAAATGCATCCATTATTTATTGAGTCTTTATAATCTTAATGTAATCTGAATAAGCCTAAAGGCAGCATATGACCAGAATAAATTGATAATAAATACATAAAGTATTATGTAGTCGAACAAAGAAAATCATGCATAAGATTTAATCACGTTAATGACAATATTTTTTGCTCGTTCTGAACACCAAACCTCATATAATCACTTCAAATTACTAGAATTTAAAAAGTAAAAATATTGTGTGCTAACAATGAGTTTTAAAATGACCAAGGCAAATGTTAACATTGCTTTTACATACAAAGGTTTCTCATGAAGACGATTAAAGTCTTCCTAGTTAGCACACTGCAAGTATCTTGACATCCATCCTGACACTTTTCAAACATAGAAAAAAATTAATGAAATTCAGGTTAAAAGAAATGGTTGTGAATAAAAATATACCTAGGAAGTTGTGTTATTTGCAGTGTGTGTGTGTGTGTGTGTGTGTGTGTGTGTGTGTGTGTGTGTGTGTGTGTGTTTTCTTTCTTCAAGAAAACAGACCAAAATCAACTCAGGCATTTTTGCGTCAGTTAATCACAAATGTCCCCAAAGCAACCACAGGTGACAAGACTGTTTTGCAGCCCTTTTTCAGCAAGTGGGAACAGGCAGAGGTATTTTGTTCAGCAACATTACACATCCTCCAGTTCTTTCCAGATTGCAGCAGGTTCCCAAATGTAATGGTGCACATAACTCATTTGCTGGCACTTCATAGCCCAGCATGAAGATGGGAAAAAAGACCTAGGTGTTTTCTGTACAGAAGTATAAAACACCCTACCATTTTGTACAGCCATTCTTGTTTCCATAAGCTGCACAGCCAAAGTTATTTGGCTGTCTCTTTTATTACCACTTTAAAACAAAGTGTTTTGTTGCTTAGCTGATGTGCCTACCAAAAAAAACTTAATAACCATTAAGGAAAATAAAAGCAAATAGTAATTAGTAACCTCTACTTTCTATTGTTAACAACAGTGGCCAGCATTTCACCTTCAACTCCATTTGTCATTTTTATAATATATAAATCAGAAGATAAAATTCTTCTGACTAATCCTTAGCTAAAGATTTATATAAGTTCAAGGAGCCTGATATATGTATGTGTGTGTGTGTGTGTGTGTGTGTGTATAAACATGCATAAACATTTCACGTTCCCCTGTACCCATGTATTTAGAGTATGAGGTTATATTGACTTTTTAATGGTCCCTGTAAATCAAAAACTGTTTCATTGTCTTGAAGTATCTTATATATCTATTACTTATACTTTTAAATACTTTGTGTCACATATAACTATCCATTTCATTCCTATAGTATATTGTTTTATTATATCAGTTAAATAGACACATTTTATTCTTATGTTAGATCATAGAAGTTGTAAATATATGTTAAAATACTTTATTCATTGTTACATTAGAATAAGTTGACTTTATTTTTATAATTAAAACCTCTGTTTATGTTTTTACAGGCTGAAGAAAAGGCTCATTCAGAGGTAAAATTCTGTACCCTTTTAATATTTGAAAACCAGCCTGACTTGAGGATGAAATCAGTTTTATTGCCACTAGAGGGTGCTTGATACATTAGCATCACTGTGGGGCTTCTAGAAGAAGTTGATCAGTGGCTTTCTATGTTGCCTCTTAGGGAAAATGAAAGGAAGTTCTAGAAGCAAGCTTTCCTCTCATAGTCTGCCTGCTCCTTAACACCGAATACGTCATCTATAGTAGCTGTCACTCACTCATTCATTCAGTCATTAGTGATTTGAGCTCTAAAGTAGGAGAGCCACACATCCATTTCAATGTCCTTTTCTCACTGCCTGAGACAATGTGTTTAGGATCAATGAAACTGTAGAGTCTGAGGCACAGGGCCTTTTCCACACAGGTACCACAACCCTGCCTATCTATTTGTGGAAGGACTACACGGCCTCTATGAATTATTCTCTTCTGTATAGGAGATAACGTTCCACAAATACACATTTGCTTACAGTCATGTACCAAATCAACTTTCTGCTTGGAGAGGAAATTTTTCTTTACCCTTGTAAAGAAAAGCTTGTAGCCTAGAAGATCAGGGGGAGTTAAGACTTTACTCATGGGGGCTGATGAGGTGACTTAGCACTTTAGAGTGTATACTGCACTTGCAGAGACCTAAGCACCCATGTTTAGTGGCTTACAAACATCTGGAGCTCCAGCTCTCAGGGATACGACTCCTTCTTCTGACTTCTGAAAGAAACTGAGCTCACATTCACATGCACATGCATGGGTGCACACACAAACACAGAAGTTAATAGTAAATCTGAAACTTTATTCGGACTGTGGCAACAACTCTTTTATAGGTTTACACTGATGGAGATAAAAGAAATGCTTTGAAAGTGGCCTTGCAGAGGAAGTCATTCTCACTGAACTTATTTTATAAAGGTTTAGATTTAAAATTTATGCCAAGATATGTTCAAAACTTCTGACCGAGTATCAATCAATCTCAATCTCAATCTCAATCTCAATCTCAATCTCTCTCTCTCTCTCTCTCTCTCTCTCTCTCTCTCTCTCTCTCTCTCTCTCACACACACACACACACACACACACACACACACACACACACACACACACACACACACACATACACACTCACACTCACACTCACAATTTTTTAACTGAAACTATTGAATTTTACATCACATAGACATGACAAGACTTGTAGTGTTGGTCATGAAAACAGCAATGTCTACTAGTAACTATCCAATTCTTTTGTCATTTATGCTCATAGGTGGTCATGAACTTTGAAAAAGGTACCATAAATTGCTTTATAGTTTTCTGGGTTGTATGCTAAAAGAACTAGAATTATATAATTACCTTGTAAGTCGAGAAAACCTCTTTCAGTTTGTATTTGTCTGAAAGATTAAAGAGGCTTTGCTTTCTGAGATTAAATGTATCCTTATATGAAAAGTAGCACCAACATTCATTGGAACTGAAGTATATCTCCATTTTAAAAACAGAAATTACAATGAAATCATGTAATGAAGCTGTGTAAGAGTAGAACCCCATACAGTAGGTCAACCTACTTTTTCAGTTCTGGAACCCTGTCTGGTTTGGACCTGTGCAGACCCTGTGCATGCTAACATAGTCTCTATGAGCTCAGAAGTGAGTCAGTCCTGTTGAGTCTGGAAGACACTGTTTTCTTGGAGTCATCCATCCACCTCTGGCTCTTACATTCTTTCTGTCTTCTCTTCTACTTAGATCCCTGAGCTTTAAGATAGGGATTTGACTTTAAAAAAAAAAAGTTATTTAGGACTGAGGGTTTGAAAGTCTTTTACTCTCTGCACATTGGCCAGTTGTGGGTCTCTATGTTAATTCCCATCTACTGTAAGAAGCTTCTCTTATGAGAGTTGCATGAAATACTGATGTATGAGTATAGAAATATGTCATTGGGGCCATTTTAATGATATGATCCTTTTGCAGAACAATGGTACTAGGCTTTACCCTAGGCCCCTGGTCTACCTAGTGGCAGGTTCTTGGCCATTTTAGCAGTGTCAGGTATGGCTTCCATCTCACAGAATGGGCCTAAAAAAGCAGTTGGTTATTCCCAAACATTTGTACCACTATTGTATCAGTATATCTTTCAGGGACATCACTGTTATAGGTCACAAGTTATGTAGCTGGATAACATTGATGATTACCTTTCTCTTTTGGCAGTATGAAGAGAAATTATATATTTATTTTCTATTTCTGTATTGAGATAAACATCACCCCTTTTTCTTAGTCCTCTCAATATTGATTACTTTTTATTTTCCAAAATAAAAAATACATTGTGTAGAAGGGGAAAAGATATTTAATGGCCTATGTCCAAAATGTCCTTTCACACTTAGAAAACATTTAAACCATCCAGCTCCAAGAATCAGAGACTTTATTTTTAAAAGGAAGCATTTATGTAGAATACTTTGCATCTAAAGGACTGGACCCTCTTGAGACCAGAAATACACTTGCAGAAGCAATTTTCAGATACTTGCCAATGCTTTGCCATTTTAACCACTGTTTACATTTCCTGGCAATATGAGATGTGATTGATTGAAGTGAAAAATATGATATGATATTGATGTGTCTGTGTTACTAGAGTGAAAATCAGTAAAAACAAAACCATTTAAGAATATTTACTTTGTTGGTTTCCTTAGTGAATTGCACTATGTTCATAATTTCCCCCTTAATTTATACCTTAGATACCTACAAAACATTTCTGCTTGGAGATAATAGTAGGCCACTAAATAAAGGCATTTGAAGATGCATTAGCTTGAAATTATCAATGCACTATGGAAGTTCCATTCCATAAAATTACTTTGTGTTGTGCATAATGATATATGTTCACACTTGCTCTACTCCAGAACCTGAGGCAGGAGAATTACAAGTTTGAGGACAACCTAGGCTACTTGACAATACCCTGCCCCAAAAAGAAAGAAATATTTCTTTTCAAATATAGACTCAAGAAGCATTTCAATCCAGGTTTTGTGCATTATAAAACAGTCTATGCTTTTTGAAAATCTTATAAAATATAGAAAACTAAAATGTATGTTGAAAACATCTGTGAGATTTTCAAAGAAACTATGTAGTGAGTCATTTACCTAGAAAAATCAAGAAAATATGTAGATAGTCTATGTGAATTTTTAAAGATTATTTTATGCCTGAGTTTTTAATCACAATAATGTTTTAGAAGGAAGAGACTCCATAGAGACAGTGAACTATTTCACCAGTCCTGCAGGATTTACGAATAGAACCAGTGATGTTGTTTGATGAGCCGATCTGGGTCCCAATGTTAAAAATTAGAAATCCATTCCTCTTTTCCTAAGTAGCATTTGGGAGCTGCAGTATAGCTAGCATTCACCTCTCTGAAAGGAGTTGTTACTGATTCACCTGTGGTTACTATACTTGCTTTCTTGTACTGAAGTCTTCATTTGAATGGATCATTTAGTTTATTGGATTTTTTAATTGCACAGCAAATCCATAAGCTACGGAGAGAACTTGTGGCATCCCAGGAGAAAGTTGCTACCCTCACATCTCAGCTGTCAGCAAACGTAAGTTGCCTTTTGTTGTTTGGAGACATCAGAACAGATTTTTATCTAATGAGAGGGAATGGCATTGATTAACAAAGTTAAAATGTCCACTGTTACACAGTGTAAGGCACTGAAAGATGGAACTCACATGAAATTGAAGTTTTCTGCCCACTGACTAGTAAAATATAAATCTAAACTGATGAGTGACAACATGATAAGACAAAACAAAACAATGAAAACAGTTTGTACCTTAGAAAATGACAGACAACAGTCATGAAGATAAATATTGCCTCTTTTCTTGATTCTTACCTTTGTTCCATCGCATGTAGGAATTTTTCTCAAGCCAGAACGTAGTAAGGGCTGGTAGTATTTGACTGTGGGAGGCAAAATATTCATGGGTCTTGTCCCTTTCAATGATTAATGAAGCATACAATAAAGCTTAAAATAAATTCACTTGAATCTAAATATGAAGCTTAGCTCCGTTGCCAGTGAGATAACAGCTCTCTCCTTTGAGCAGTTTAGAAGAATACATTGGCTGGCACTACAGCAATGTGCATCCATGAAAATAGCAACACTGGAGACCATCAACACGTTAACCTTTTCTATCTAATGACTTTCCACACTCCTAGAGGACTCAAAGTGGACGAACTATACCACAGGAGGGCTTGTGGCATTGTGCCCAGTGCTAAGGAACAACAGTGTGAGAAGCAACCGCAGGAGGTGTGGAAACTCCTGCCAGGCTGCCATATGTCCTCTGTAGTCTTAGCTCTGTCCTTTCTGCTGGGTGGCTTTGAATTTCTCCCTTTTACACCACTGTTGCCTCTTTGCTCCTCCATGGAGATGTATTCTTTCTCCTCCACAAAGCATGACATATCAAAAATGAACAGGTGCAGGACCATAGTATATGACGCTATAATATAAATCCACAGGAAATAAGTTATTTCACTCACAGCGAATTAATTTTCGCTCTGTGTCTGAGTTGACATTATGTTTTAACTCCAGGGGAATAATAGTCACTTGAGATAGACTATTATTGCTCATAAATGGTGTCAGGAAATGCCTAACAACAAAAGCAGATTTTTTTCCCTTTAAACATTGCTAGAAAATAACATTCTTTATTCACTATTGATCTCTAAAGATAGTTTTGAGACCATTGTAAATTTTATGCTATATCTATAGTACTGTTAAACCACTGAGTTTCTGAACTTGTATCCAGAAGACAAGGATCAGTAGAAAAGCCACAAACATGTTGATTGCATTTGTCTGCAGTGAAGAAGCCTCAGTGACCAGCTCATCCATGATGATCACATTTTTTGTTGCTTGTTTGTCTGCTTTTGTGGTACTAGGATTTGGACCCATGTACTCATATATGCCAGGCAAGCATTTTATCACCTGAGCTATATCCAGACATGGAGGGTTTTGTTGTTGTTGTTTTTTTTTTCAATTTCTGTTTGTAGGTAAAGGCAGATCTTTTTATTAAAAGTCATATAGTTTATTAGCTGAACTGACTGCATTACTCTTTGCCTATTAACTTATTCAGACTATTAACTAAACAAGGTATTTGGTTAAATGTGTGATCTCCACAGGGAGGATTGGTATAGGAAAGTGTAGTAGGTATACTTCATAAAGATGGATTTTGATGAGTATTTTTCAATTTAATGATTGTTTAAGGAACATTCACCTCCTCTTAATCTATGAGCAACTGTATAGGATCCCCTAGTGAGTTTACTTGACTAGGTTCATTTTTGTGATTTGTGTGTTCCATGCTGGGACTTGATTTTGCTACATCTGTTTAAACTTGTTCTATCACTGTTCAGTAGAACAGAGTGATAAAGCAGCAAAGTATTGAGTGGACAGTCTTCCCATTTGATTGGCAGAATAAAGTCCCAGTTAGTGCAGCACACTATAGTCCTTCCTTCTTTACATAAGTGCTCTGAAAATAGCTGTATTGTCCCAAGAGACTGTATAAAAGGCTCATTCTGCTAGTGTCACAAACTGTTATTTCATTCTATGTCAATATATGCAATGTAGGCATTATATATAATCACATTTCATCTTGCTGTTAAAAAATTATAGTAATTTTCTTTGTGTGTATCACATTATATAGTACAATTTCATGACCATTATGAGAAATAGCTATTCTTAACTAGCAGTTAGACACCTCTGTTTTAACTCATATTAATACATTCTACTCTATTTTGAAAAATATTTTGGAAAAAAAATACTAAAAACAGTAACAATCTAGTAAACTCTGCAACCACTCTGAAAACCATATTTTCCTTTAGAACTCACAAAGTTTCCCAAACAAGGTAATAAAAATAGTGATGAAAAAATTGTCCCTCATTTACTTCATTATGTTTCTGTTGGTTTTTGTATTTAGTGAGAAACTTAACATTCATTACTTCAGAATTAACAAAGTTCGTCTGATAAGCCAAGCCAGAAAGATATAACTATAAAATGATTGTTTTCTAAAACATACTTTCTATCAAAAATAACTTGACCCCAATGATATTTGGCAATTAAGGCTTTTGTGAATAATTAATAAAAAGAAAGTTTACCAAGATTAGCAATTTACATTTGTCCTAATCAGGGTTTCTATTGCTGCAATGAAACACCATGACCATAAAGTAAGTTGGGGAGGAAAAGGATTTATTTGACTTATACCTTCATATCACCACTGTTCATATTGAAGGAAGTCAGGACAGGAAGGCAAACAGGGCAGGAATGTGGAGGCAGGAGCTGATGCAGAGGCCATGGAGGGATGCTGCTTACTGGCTTGCACCTCATGGCTTGGTCAGCCTGCTTTCTTATAGAATTCAGGACCACCAGTCCAGGGGTGGCACCACCCATGCTGGGCTGGGCCCTCCCCCATCAATCACTAATTAAGAAAACGCCTTACTGCTGGATCTTATGGAGGCATTTTCTCAATTGAGGGTCCCTCCTTTGAGATGACTCTCATAAGTATCAAACTGACTGACGTAAGACTAGACAGCTCAATATTCTAATGTGAAACATTTTATCATGGCCGCACCAGGTGTCCTTCATAGGTAGTGGGCTCCAAAAAGCCCCCTCATACACCAAGGATGGATTCTGATTCTGCCACCAGCCCCCCCCCCAAGCAGATCAAGCTACACAGTCTCTGCTGGATGTGCCACCCCACGGGAGGCCTTGCTTTCTTGTAGGGGGAGTGGAGATGGGTTGGAAGGGGAAGGCTATGGAGAGTGGGAGGAGGGAAGAGGGGGATCTTTGATTGGTGTGTAAAATGAATGAAAAAAATCTTAATTAAAGAAAAGAAAGAAAAAATATTTTATCATTACTTGGAGCTATAAGATATAATAAATATAATTTATGTATATAACTTATTCTTTATAACTCTAATATTTCATACTTTAAAGTCCTATTAAATTGACTAAATAGACACAATTTACAAAGTAATTTTCTTTGAAGACATTAAAGACCCACAGCCCAATAATTAAATATTTTTTCATGACTTTTTGAGAAATAAAATATCACAATGTTCAGAATTCTTTTCTTTATCAAATAAGAATTTTTTTCTCCTACCATGTTCCTCATAGGGGTGGGGGTGGCAACCTTAGTTTTAGGATTTAACACCTTGTTTTATGGGCATTGTGAAAGCCAAATATATTATAAATTCAGACATAAGAATGGTTTATTTCAAAAGCAATATTAAAAAGAAGAAAAAGTCAAGAAAACCTTATGATAATACTTGGGTACTTTGTCAAATTGGTCAAATTAAAGCATAGTGCTTGAGAATGCAAATTTAGATACTATAAAAAGTATCAAGAAAGCAGCCAACATAGATGTGACCTAATGTTAGCACAGGAAGAGAAAAGCCCCAGTAACTGAATAAGAGAATAAAGAGTGTCCGCAGAGGCTTGAAATTCGGCAGTATTCTTTACAAATTGTTTTTCTCCCTATTGTAGTATCAGTGTAGAGCAGCCTGTGATGAGCCCTGAGGACAAAGGCAATGACCCTAATTATGGATTAAACCATCAGAGTCCTGACTCATGGGGATTTTTGCTAGCCATTTGATAGGAGTTTCCTCATCCTTTTAGCTCTTCTATAGCAACAAAAATGATATATTAGGGTCCCATCACATCCTTCCTTCAGAAAAAAAAAAAAAATCAAGCTTTTGCCAAAATTGACTAAATTTTACCCATATCTAGTTTGTCATAGATTGAGATTACAAAATACTCCATCTTTAGATCCTTTTCGGAACACAATCCATTATATCAGTTTGAGATAGTATGTCTGCAGATGTTTCTGAAGTCATAGGACTGACTGATCACTCCATTGGGCTTAGTACATGCTCCTCATACTATTGAATCAATAGGAAATGGCCTATTTGACAGCTGTACCTTCAAGCATTCCTAATCATATATACAGTTATATACTATAAGATGTGTCGCTCTCTAAAATTTAAAATAAAACCCCAGTCCACCAACGCTTATTGTTAAGTTTGGCCATGTGATTACTTCTGCCTGGCGTGTCTCTACTTCTGTACCTGAAGGGAATCAAAAGTAAGGAGAGAAGCCCTTTTATTGCAGAGATTTGAAAGTGAAGACAAGTCTTTCCCACTCAGTTCTTTGTAAGTAGAAAAAGAGAAAGGATAATGTTCTAGCTGTCAGCAGATGTCTGACACTTAAAGGAGAATGTCCTCACAATAGAAGTGCTAACAATATCTTCAAAGGTCATCACAGAAGTCGAGAAATGAGGAACATTTGTCCATTGACTATTTCAGTGACCTCCTTTTGGGCTTTCTTTCTACAAACTTGGCAGCTGGGAAATTTGTTCGGCATTTTGGGTGTCAGATCGCTGCATGATGTGCAAGTCAGAAGGTGTTGTTATTTGCAAAAATACCACCCCCTTTTGGAAGCCGAGCTCACATTAAATGTCAAAAGACTGAAACACTGATTTTAGGAAACCAAAGTTTAGAAATGGAAAAATGAAGATGTGTGTTAAAGGAGCATCACCATTGAGAACTAACGTGAGAGTCACGGCACTTAAAACGTTGAAACAGCTGGAATTAAGCATTCTGTAAAATGAAGGGCTTTATCTCATCCAAGGGAGACTCTGACATTTTAACTATCTTTCTCCTCTTTTCTTTGCAGGCTCACCTTGTAGCAGCTTTTGAAAAGAGTTTAGGGAATATGACTGGCCGATTGCAGAGTCTGACCATGACAGCAGAACAAAAGGTATGGCCAGTAATTGCCACAGAGGCTTGAAAGGAGATAGTACACTTCACAGAATGCTAAATGTCAACCAGGTTTTAGTGCCTTAAGAGCAGTTCTGCAGAGCATCCATTCTGTGCTAAACTGAAACAATGAGGTAACAGTACCATTTCTGTTCTAGTTATAATTTAAAGATGCAATCAGATTGCCCATATTGGAACACAGAGGCACAAATGCACCCAGAGTTCTGTCAGACACTTCTGTCTCTTTACTTCCAACTGCAATGTTGAGAGGAAACGTGTATAGGAGAATTCAAATAGTCTCAAATATAGAATTAACAAGATATGTACTTAAATGAGAATTTTCACAAAGGCACAGTTCATAAGCCTCTTAGTAAGCCATGGGTATAAGCTGACACATCAGGAAGCTTGCCTAGACATGACATTAGGATTCCAAAGTAAGAGACATCAGAATGTACCAGTTATGAGAGGGACAGTACTCTGCATTTTTGCATCAGAAGCTAGTTGGCATCTGAGATGCTATGTTTATTTGATGTAACATTACTTCAGTTACATCAAAAACTTAAAATAAATGCAAAGGATTTTATAGTGTGGAATAAAGAATAGTAAAAAGGAGAGAACAAAATTGAGTTCTCAGAGGCGAATATATTTAAATATTCTAATCTATCAAGAAACGAGTTGGACACTCTCCTATGAAGACCAGCTTTCTTCCCTGCTGTTAGTTGATGTCCTTTATCTTCTTGTATTGTTGGCAGAAACTGGTGTAGTCCCTGAAGTTCATGGCAATGTCTTAGAAAGGATACATATGTACAAAGCATGAACATACGTCCCTGTATTCATCTGATTCCCCGTATAGATCTACATTCTAGGAAGTCCTGGATACTTACAGCCTATACCTATATTTACCTCTAGGGATAGTTACAGTTTTGTGTTTAGCTTTGTAAGGTGTTGCATAACCAAGATTTGTAAGTGTATAAAACTTATTTTAGAAAGTACAACATGAACAGTCAAACTAAAAGGGAGATAATCTAATATCTTTGTATAATTATAGAAAGCAGTCCTCTAGTTTATTGTAGATCCTAGATTTCTGCCCATGACAATATTTTGTTCAATTTCATAAAAACTTTGTAGAAGGTTTCTAACAGACCCCTCTGAGTTCTTAAAATTACCTCTTCTCTCCCCTTCCATACCCTTACTTCCCTGCATCATTTCTTTCTCTCCTCTCATTCACCCTTTCCTTCCTTCCCTCCTTCATCTTTTCCTTCTTTGGTGTGAATTGGCTCCTTCACTATGTAGCATAAGAACCCAGCCAACAGGATTATAAATCCCTTTAACTAGCCAAGCAGGACAAAATAGCTAATGACATGGAAACTGGAAACCTTGACCATGAATTCTGGCTGTGTCTCTTTAAGAATTACCTAATCTTTGGAAGGAGGTGGTGGCACACACTTTTCATCTCAGCACTCGGGAAGCAGAGGCAGGTGGATCTCTGTGAGTTCGAGGCCACCCTGATCTACAGAGCAAGTGCCAGAACAGCCAGAGCTGTTACACTGAGAAATCTGGTCTTTTAAAAACAAAACAAGAAAGAATTCTCTAATCTTGCGCGAGTTTAGCCTCACATCCACTGGTTTAACTGTTGGAATGTTCCTTTTAACCATCCATACCTCTGAAGGTCACAATAATAGCAAATAAGCACCTTCTAAGATCAACATGAAAAATAAGCAAAATGTTATGATTGTATCACACACATTGGGGCAATCCAGAAATACTAACTTCCTGCACATTTCTCTTTTTTCCTTATAAAAACCCTGAAGAGACTGGGTATATTATTGGGTAAATCCTTTGCCAGGAAAGTATGAGATCTATAGTAAGGATGCCCCAGAACTGTATGTAAAAGACGAATGGGTATGAGGATCTACTTATAATTCTACTACTATAGGTTGGGCAGAAACAGGCAATTCTAGTAACTAGCTGGCTTGACAGACTAGATCCAGGTTCATTAAGGGACCTGGAATTCATAAGGTAAAGAACAACTTTAAACTCCATCCATGCATGTACATGCATACATACACATACATGCATAGACATGCACACCATGCACAAATATATATGCAAACTAAAAATAAGAAGGAACATAAACTAATTCATATCTGGCTTATGTTGGTTATATTTCTGGAAATGATGGTTAGCATTCATTGTGATATCTTGAAGAAAGCAAATTGCATAGTGACTATTGATGATCCGTTCATATCTCCTTCAACTTTTCTATATGTGTGCAAGTAAATTTTATAATAGAATTATGTAAAATATGCAAATAAGTTACCTTATAATATCTGGGGATAATCTATAAATATTTGAAATATAACTCTTTAAAATAAGAACTTTTGTCATTATATACAAAGTATATTTAAAATAACATCACCAAAATTATTGAAATTGTCCAGAAGTATCATGTGTGAAATTGCCTTTACTACTTTTAACTAAACATTCATCTTCAGTTCAGAACTATAGAGATATGAATCTTAAAAACTCTTTATGCACCTCAAATTTGTGAATTCACATTTTCTTTTGAAGAAATCTATTACACTATAGCACAATTCAGTAACAGAAACTGATTCAAACCAGCAGATGAATGCCTACAACAAGGTATCTAAACCACATGGCCCAGCCACAAAGCCCTAAACTGAACCAGCTTTCAAGGAAGCTGAGGAACAAAGGGAGATTTCTTGGTGGGTTTTGTTCTCATTGTCTGACCAGAAGAGTGTAATTTAGATTGAGCAGACTAACATCTTGGCCCCAGATTTAAGGATAAATGTATCTCAAGGTTTCTTAAATTGGGGTCATGGAATAACAGAAGACAAAGAACATTGTTCACTTAGACATCTTTCTAAAAGCTGAGGGCATAACATTTAATCATATTTCAGGAAAGGCATTCCTTCAGGGAACTAAGATAAAAAGGGTATATTGCTCTCTGGTGATTCAACAATCTCAAGAAAAAGCATCACGAATATAGAGCTGCACTTTTAATCTGTGTCTAGAGTTCCAAGGTTCATTTGCCCACTTAGTCTGTCACTAAATTTAACTTCTATAGGGCAAGAAAGAAAATAATAGGGATTTTAAAAAAGGTGGATGTATTATTTGTCTATTCCTATCTGCATCTATAGATATGGGTACATGCTGGATTTAAAATCTCCAGAAAGAATATGTATAATTTTCACAAATTAGAATAAATTAGGTGATAGATAGTATTTTTCTAAAGTTTTTGTTCTTTATATATAAAATACTCATACATAAAAAATGGTCATGTAGTTACATAATATAAATTGATTTTAAAAGTCATCATACATTTGTGTTCTTACAAATGTATATATCCTACCTGGAATTTATATTCTGATATGTAACAGATGATGATAACAATATAAGTAAGCTGGGTGGGCAGTGGTGGTGCACGCCTTTAATCCCAGCACTAGGGAGGCAGAGGCAGACAGATCTCTGTGAGTTCAAGGCCAACCTGGTCTACAGAGTGAGTTCCAGGAAAGGAGCAAAGCTACACAGAGAAACCTTGCCTCGAAAAACCAAAACATCAGTGTCCACATAGTATGAAAGACCTCTGAACAAACTAGCTTCACAGAATGCTTTCAAACATCATATGCCGTTGAAAGTACATGGAAACATCACTTCAGTTTATTCACCAAAATAACTCCCTTGAATAGTATCCTAATAATTTTTCTTGATTCCAGATGCCAAACAACTCTGATTCTTTTGTCAGATGTTTATGCCAAAATACTATTTTTATATACCTAGAGCCCAGAAAGCAGAAAAGATATGTATGAATGTCTCAGGAGGCAGATAACTACGATTCCATTAGAGATAGAGCTCTGAAAAGCCATGAACATTTTCAAAGGTAACCAGGCCATCTTAGCTCCTCAGGTTGGGGTAGATGAAGAAGATTAATTCAGGGGGAATACTAGATGGTATTTCACAAAGACAAAACTGTCTACGCTTAAGTAGCCAAAAGAATGATGGGGGTTATCACCCAAGGCACTGTATGAGGCTTCATTTTCTCACAAAGTATCAACTGAGAAAGGCTGTGATACAAATCATTAAGATGGCAAAAATTCTGCAAATACAGAATTTGACATGTGAAATTTTAATAGAACTGTGAAATGTTGTTTGAATTTGCTAATGTAACACACTCTAAGAATTTAAAATTCAGGAGATGCCCAGACTAGTTCCTTATAGATAACTAAAGTCAGGTAATTGTAACATGAGTACTAAAATGTGCTAGATTAGTCTTGGTAGGAGGTCACCGAAGATAGAGAATTATCTTCTGAAAATGAATGGTGGATTTTATTCATTGACCCATATGTTAACTGTAAGGCCATTCTTTCTTCTGTGAATGGCATAGATGAACACACACTTGATATTGAGGACATTTAATGCCAAATGTTTGAATGTAACATAGAAAACTAAAAATTTCATCTACTTTGTCTTTACATATTCTATGTTCAGTCATTTTCCATCTAGAAATGTTTATAAAAATATATCTCAAGAATCAGACAATATATCTTTGAATGTTTTACAGCATAAGATGAATATGACTCTTCAATTTAAAAAATATTAAGATATGGTGAAGACCTTTCACCTAAGTTTAGATACAGTAAACATTGAAGGGTCTTTCTGTAAGAAATAAAAGAGCAAGATTTCAAGGCAAATACATAGAAGGCTGGTCTTTTCAAGAAAACCACAGCTAAACTGTGAGATTAACTCAGTGGCATTGTTAGGAAGTAAAGATGGATTTAGTATAAAATTGAACAGCCTTGCCTAGAAGGGTCAGTTGTTTCACAAGATTTGTTGTCAAGTTTATAGGGTTTTTAGTGGAACTTTATTAATAAGAAGTTTTGAAAGAGGTCAAGGACAACTAGGAAATTAGGTTGGAAAGAACATCAAAGGCTATCATCAAAGAAATGATTGATTATTTTATTTTTGAAGCATCTTAAGTGTGATCTTCATAACTTGTTTAGCCTGGAAGATACAAGGCAACTATCCAAAGAGATATGAAATTCATCAAAATGGTTTTATACAATACAATTAAAAAACACATAAAATTATATTTTTGCATGGTCTACAGGAGTCAGGGCATTGTTGTCTTGAATTTATTGTAGAAATTGGAGAGAGACAACAAAATCAGATCCTATATATTAATTTTCAAGAATCCTTGTGGAATTAGTTATACTTGTTTTCTCTTGTGTTACAGAGAGGAAGCCTGAATGCCTATATTTCACAGTAGACTAAACAGTTATCTGTATGACATAAATATTTCTCAGAGTATTTCCATAAAGGCTTAACAGTGACTCTCTAGACTTAACTATTTTCTGTTGTCCACAGCAAACTGAGACCATCTGAAGATATTTCAGATTAGCTTATGATTTTTTTAGTCATCTATCTCTGGAATTCGTTACTAATCATAGTCCTTATCCAAACTTTTCACTCAGAGGCAAGCAAAAAAAAATGGATAGGGGAATATATGTATGTTCTTAAGGCAACTTCGTAATTTCAATGCATTCCAGAAATCTTCGGAAAAATGTAGCATGAAAATCAATACACACAACCAATTCTAATGACACAAAACAATGAAGACTAGAATAATATTGGAAAATTTCTATATCCTAGTCAATTATGTGAAGTGCTTTATGTTCTTTTCTAATCTGCCACCAACAAAGAAAGAAAGGAAACCATAACTTCCTTACTACCATGCTGAGACTTCCTATTTATAATAGGCTGTGTAGGTTTTGGTGTTTTTATATAGCACCTTTACTCCCTAGTTGAAAATACATCCTATTATACAAACTACAGTTGCGAGTAGTGAAGCTGAAGTTTTATTCTTCAGAGAAGAAATATATCTACTGAACTTTTTATAAAATCACTCCAGCATTTACTGAATCATAAATCAGTTGAAAAGAATGATCTCTCAGCAATGAAATAAGATATTACATTGAATGGTATAAAAGGGACCTCTTTTATTTTATTTTCCTGACAGGAAAAGTGTTCACAAACATAGGGGTATTTCATTTTAGCCTGTAAAGGAAAGAATATTTGGCAAAAGGTAAAAATCATATGAAATTCTCAGAAAGGTCATGGTTATAGTTTGAATTACAGCACAAGAATAGATTCATTAATGGAACTTTCTGCAGATGTAGAGAATAAAGACTATAGGTTTGAACAGATTCTGTCAATCCATATGGAATTTAGATATCAGTTTAATTAAAATCTTGCAGAATTTCTTATGGACAGCTATTTATGCTTAGAAAGCTCCCTGAAGAATTACCAACATGAATTGTGGAATCCTGTCGCAAAAAAAAAAAGTTTATAGAAGAGACTTCTCTGGAAGAGATTAAAACTTTGACACTTAAATAACTCAGATAGCTCAAAATTAAGCTCAATCATTAGACATTTGCATAAGATCTCATTTCCATTTCTTCCTGTAAAGCCAGAGTCAAATATTTTAGAAGATTTTTAACTCTGTAGCATAGGCATCATTGATTCCAAATCCAAGGATGAAAGTCTGACTTTAATTAAAATTTAACACTCACCTAAGCACTGGTTATAAAATTAATTTTTAAATTATGTGAATCTATTTCCAGTAAATACTTTATCTCTCAGGGGTTTCAAGTGGTAACATTAAGTTTTAGTAAAATTGCTCCTAGTAATTGGACGAGGGATATAATATAGAAGTTGGGTAGACCATGTCATTTTGATGAACTGGGTTGCAAATTGTCTACAATGTTATATGTTTCCTTTGTGAGAAATGAATGATGACAGCGTCTACCTAAGCTTAGAATTGTTACTGGACATTCCACCATATGAGGCAATTTTCTGCAATAAAATTGCTTAGCTTTCCCCTTTTATTCTAGGAGAGACTGAGAAAGTACACTGCCATTATTTATAATTTAATATATAAGGACTTTGTGTTTCATTTTCTATTCACTGATGCATTGAAAAAATATCAGAATTCTAAAGTGACTTTGATATGCCATCCGAACATAGTAAGGTGACAGTTCAAAGAACTGAGTTTGGAATGAGTGCCTAGATTTACACTTGAAGACAGAGAATCAGCTCCTGAGGTACAAAGCATTTCAGACAAAAATCTAAGGACAGCAAAGGCAACATAGTATAATGTTGAAATATTGAGATCTAATATCTAATGTTCCCATAGGTGATGCTAAAATGAGTGATAGTTTATCTTGCAATGCTTTGAAGGTATCAGCTATGAACTCCCTTTTGAAAGGATTATGGACTGAAGATTACTTTTATAGGACAGGATTCTTCAAATTCTTTTTTGTTTTGTTTTGTTTTTCGAGACAGGGTTTCTCTGTGTAGTTTTGCACCTTTCCTGGAACTTGCTTTGTAGCCCAGGCTGGCCTCAAACTCACAGAGATCCGCCTGCCTCTGCCTCCCAAGTGCTGGGATTAAAGGTGTGCGCTACCACCGCCCAGCATCAAATTCTTTCTTTAAGCTAACAAAAATTTAGGGGTTGGGGATTTTGCTCAGTGGTAGAGCGCTTGCCTAGCAAGTGCAAGGCCCTGGGTTCAATCCTCATCTTAAAAAAATAAAATAAAATAAAATAAAATAAAATAAAATAAAATAAAATTTAAAAAAAAGTAAAAAATGGCTACAGATTGCCGGGCGGTGGTGGCACACACCTTTAATCCCAGCACTCAGGAGGCAGAGGAAGGAAGACCTTTGTGAGTTCGAGGCCAGCCTGAGCTATGAAGTGAGTTCCAGGAAAGGTGCAAAACTACACAGAGAAACCCTGTCTTGGAAAAAAAAATTAGATACAATTTGACAAATGAACCAAGCATCCAACTCCTTCAGGAGTATAGGCTACATAATATCAAACACATTTGACAGTGAAGTATGAATAATAACATTTTATTTTTTCTAGACATTAAAACTTTCAAATTCTGATCATTTCACAGGAGTCTGAACTCATAGAACTACGGGAAACCATTGAAATGCTGAAAGCCCAGAACTCTGCTGCCCAGGCAGCCATTCAGGGTGCGCTGAATGGCCCAGACCACCCTCCCAAAGGTATACTTAAAATGGTGTCCTGTGTCATCCCATACAGTAAGCATTGGTTTTATGCATCAGTTACAGGAAAGTTTCACTTACTCAATGGTGCCAACTTGTATAGCAAGTAAAGTCAATTTCTTCATAATTCCAGCCTTGGTGAGCATTAGCTTTCATTAGCAGATGATTTTTAAATTATAAACTTATATCCAGTTGTACATACATTTTTCTCTACTTGAACTAGTACATTGAAGCTAATAGGTTGAGAGTTTCTTAATATATCTCACTTCAAGTGAATAAAGCCTAGCAATGAATGTGCTAATCAAGATCCAATGTACACTGGGAGCAAGGCCCTATGGGTAGTCAGTGAGAAGGTACAGTTCCTGTAGCCAGTTTTAAAGTAACCAAGAGACAGATAATAGTGTATCATTACCATACCTGTGTGATTCTTTGCTCCCATCCCCATGCCTTGGAAAGTCGTGGAAGAAATGCTCATTTTATTTTTTCAAGTCCTAATATCTTTCTTTATATATGTTCTATTTATTTATGTGCTGATTTTATCAGCAGGTGCACATTCATTCTTCCTTCAATTTAAAATCCTATCCTAAATCCTGAATAGATGCCTTATCACCTCTTTTCTCAGATAAGTTCTGGAAAATAATTTTGCATTCTTTCAGCATCTTCAATGACTAAAGACATTTCAACCTGCTGAATGACACCCACTGTTCCCACCCTTCAGCCAAAACTATACTGTCCAGGACCAATAGTGACATATAGAATACTTAATTCATTAAATATTTAGATTTCTTGTATTGGGCAGGAAAATAGATTCTACTACTGATGCCCAAACCCTTACACTTGAAATGCTTATTTTTTTTGCTAATATTCATGCCATCATACATTATTCTTTATGGGGCATATTTTTAATCATCATGACATTTCATACATATGCCATTGTATTTTGTTCTAACTCCCCTCACATTTCTTCCCCTCTTTCTTGGTAGACCAGGCTATCCTCGAACTCACAGAGATCCACCTGGCTCTGCCTCCTGAGTGCAGGGATTAAAGGCGTGCACCACCACCGCCTGGCCCCCTCTTTCTTTTCTCCTACCTTCCTGAAAATTGTTCCATTTTCTTCTCTCATGGTCCATATATTCCATCAATCTTTCTTGTTTAACCACACCCTCCTGTAGGCCCTTTTCCCCTCTCTCACAATTACTTTCTTCTTTTTTTTTTTTTTTTTTTTTTGAGCTGAGGATTGAACCCAAGGCCTTGCACTTGCTAGGCAAGTGCTCTACCACTGAGCTAAACCCCCAATCCAGTGTCCTACATACACATATAAATTTAAGTCTACACTTTGCATGAGAAAAAAATATGTGGATTTCTCTTTTGGTCTTGGCTTATTTCTCTTGGCACAATGATTTCCAGTTCCCGTCCATTTTGCTACCAATGTAACGAATTTGTTTTTCTTGACAGCTTGATAAAATTCCATTATCCAAATGTATCAGAATGCCTTTATCCATTACCTTTTGGTGAACATTTAGGCTAGCTCTTTATCTTGGTTATCCGGATAGTGCCACATAAACATGGCTGTGCAAGTGTCTCTATGGTATGATGACTTAGAATCATTCAGGTGTATACCTTCAGTGGTAGAGCTGGGTCATATGATAGCTCTACTAGTAGGTTCTGTGAGAAAATTCCATGCTCCTTTCCATAGGCGCTGTAGTGGTTGCTATGGACCAGTTACTGTGGACCAGTTACTGTGGACCAGTTACTATGGTTACTAATTCTATCCTCCCCTCCCACTTGCTAGCATTTGCTTTTGATGGCCTTGAAGATAGTTATTCTAGCTAGAGTGGAGAGGAATCTCAAAGCATCTTAATTTATATTCCCTGATGCCTAATGATGTTGAACACTTTATCATATATTTGCTGGCTATTCTTACTTTTTCCTTTGAGAACTGTCTATCCAATTCATTAGCCCAGCTATTGATTGGGTAACTTCTTTTTTGGTATTTAAGATTTTAAATTTTTATGATATTCTTTATTTATGAGTGTTTTGCCTCAAAGTATGTCTGGGCAATTCATGTTGCCTCAGGTCCACAGAAGTCAGAAGAGGGCATTGGATCCTATGGGACTGGAGTTACAAATGGTTGTTAGCTTCCATGTGGGTGCTAGAAACCAAACGTGGGTCCTCTGAAAGAGCAATCAGTCATCTTAACAGCTCAGCCATCTCTCAATCTTGATATTTAATTTTTCATGATTTGTGTAGATTCTACATGTTAGTTTCTTGTTAGATGTATAGTTGGAATACAATTCTGTAGGCTATCTCTTTACTTTGCCTAATGGTTTTCTTTGTTGTACAGAAGCTATTCAATAGCGTGCAGTCCCATATGCCAATTGCTGGGATTATTTCCTAAGATATTTTGATGTTTCTTCTTTTTCTAAATTCCCTTTGTTAAATATTCATTCAATCTTCTGTATCCATTTCTAATTATTGGTATCCTAGATTCCTCCATTATGATTCTGAACCTTATGGATTTATATATCCTACCTAAAATTCTATGAATTCATTTATTTCTATAGCTACATTTATTGCTTTTACTAAGAACTGTCTGATCTGCCTTGAAAATAAGCTCAACCTATTGATGCCAAAGAAGAAACCCACCAGGATGTCTTTGGGTTCATCTTCGGCTCCTGAAGATCAGTATTTTCAACCTGTCTTCTTTCCACTCAGGTTTCCTGTATTTCAGGATCCTTTATCTTACCACCTTTGTTTTAACAGCCAGAAATGATGTATGTAAATCATTACCACTACCCTCCTGATTCAATATATCTGGGGGTTTTATAACTCCATGCCTTCAATAGCTCTTGAAAGTTTACTTTTCTCTGACCCCATCACCGTCCATCATCTCCCCCCTGAACTCCTACATAGGCTCCACATCTCTTAATTTCTTCCTATATTTGTGCTGAGAATATAACTCAGTCATAGAGTGACTGTTTATCATACAGGGCCCTAATTCTAATCCCTAATAGCACACACATGAAAAACCTTCTACAATCTACCTGAGACCCTTTAATATAGTTCCTCATGTTGTGGTGACCCCCCAACCATATTTTTGTTGCTATTTCATAATTGTAAGTTTGCTCCTGTTATGATTGGTAATGTAAATGTGACACTATCTCTCTTTACCAGTTTAACTCACCCAACAAATATTCAGTGATTAGTAATTATGTTCCAGACTCTGATCTTGGCTTTGCCTCTTGCTTTAGTGTTGTTTTGTGCATTCAATATTGAAATTGTTCTCTGTCCTGAATGTCTTGTTATAGCCCATTTACTTCTAATATTTTTCCCTTATTTGTTAAAAATTAAGACATTTTGAAAAACTGCAGAATTTAGACAAAGCAGGCCTCCTAGCCCCCTGAACTGGACCAAGCATCCTGTGATCTATTTCTGGAAATAATATTCATACTTACACTCCTCCCCTAAACCTACTAAATCTGTCTTTTTAAAATTATGCTGGAAAGTCTTTTCATTTGTATTTTGACTGTGGTAATGCCGTACATGTACAGTAGTGTCTTAGTCAGGGTTTCCATTGCTGTGAAGAGACACCATGACTATGGCAACTCTTACAAAGAAAAACATTTAATTTGAGCTGACTTCCAGTTCAGAATTTTAGGTCATTGTCATCATTGTGGGAAGCATGGCATCAGGCAGGCAGATGTAGTGCTGGAGAAGGAACTAAGATTTCTGCATCTGGATCCAAAGGCAGCAGGAAGAGACCTGAGCCTCTAGGCCTAACTTGAGCTTATGAGATCTCAAAGTCTGCCCCCCAGTAACACACTTCCTCAGTCAAGGTCACACCTACTCTATCAAGGCTACATTTCCTAATAGTACCACTCTGTATGGACCAGCATTCAAACACATGACTCTGTGGGGGCCATTCCTATTCAAACCACCACAAGGAGACTTAGCCAAAGTTTACAGGAAGGAATAAAAAAAATCAAAAATTATATAGTTGAATTTAAATTTTACAAAAAAAAATACATAAAGAGCTGTACTTACTATGAAAGACAGAATCATTTTCTTGAGCTACTTCTGTTAGGAATTCAGCAACTTTCTGTGTGGGGAAGTTGATTTATATGCTGCAAGGAAAATTACTGCATATTTAAGGCTTATCTCAGAGCTATAATAAAGCAGCTTATGTTCTAAATCTTCATGTTGTAAATAGGTCCAGAAGGGCTTTAAGAAGGCTTAATCCTTTCCTTAATACAACACAAGTCACTGAAGTGAAACTTTCTAGAAGGATTCCTTTTATCTCAGGCAACAGGCAACAGGTAGCTCCATGTATCTGATGGAATTCAAATACAGGGATTTCTTTGCTTGCAAGTGTGGGCTGGGTAATAAGTTATGTCTAAAATCATCTAGAAGCATTACAAATATTTAAATGTTATACCTTTAGAATGATCAAAAATGGAACCGTTGACAATATAGAATGATTTATATTTCTAAAATATTGAAACAACATTCAATTCTTTGACTACAAACATGTTGTTTGTATTTCATTAACAGCCAATGGCGCGTGGTGAAAATAGTTGGCTGTATAAACCATGTAGCTTTCACTGGTTGCTTAGCTGATGAGGTTGAAATACTGTCTTTGAAACTTTGAAACTGTAATTTTCTCTACACTGACATCTGGCCCTAAGATAAATATAGATGTAACACTCTTCCACACAGGCCAAACTGGCAAAATCGCACCTGTTAACCCACTGTTCTTTCCATTTTTATGCTATATTTATTACCAGTCTGTTAAGTGAGCCTACCGCAAGAGTATGTATTCATTTATAAATCTATTTAAATTCTTGAATTTGGTATTCTACTGTGTCTTAAATATGGAAATAAAAATGAGTAACTCACCCACTAGATTACAATACATTTAAATAAAAGGAATACAAATATACACATACTTGTGTGTATGATTGTATTTGAAAACTATAGCAAAAAAATGTCAAAAGGTTGAAAACTAAAAGTATGGAAATTTTCTTTTCTTTACCCAAATATAGTATCAGTCTATAGGAGTTTTTCCTTAACTATCAACTATAGATCAGTTTTATATATTATCGTGTGTGTGTGTGTGTGTGTGTGTGTGTGTGTGTGTGTGTGTGAAATCATGGATAACTGTAAATACATTTTAGAATAATAAGGGTAAATGAACATAGTTATATTGAATGAACAATTAGAATTCCCCCATATATTAATTATCTCCTATATACTGTGCTGTGTACAAGGTACTGGATATAGATAATAGTAGAAAAATAAATAGATATAGTTTTCTCCTTTAAACATTCTGTCCAATGATAACAGAAAAAAAGTTACTGTATGTGGTCAAACATGCAGTTGAATATGCATATCCAAATAGTTCTAAGATGATCATGAATAGAATGAAGACAGGAGAATGTAAGGCAGGTTGCATAGGCAGGAAAGGATGTTTCATTGTAGCGGCATTTAAGGGAAGACGCAATGAGTAAATCTGAAGTCATGTAAGAAAGAATATTCCCAGAAGACCTTGGGCCACAAACAGAGATAGGTGTCTTTAAGAATCTCATGCAAGAACAATAAGGAGACTAGGTGAAATGTGTAGATCCTTTATGAAGACCTAAATACTGACCAGATTCCTAAGGGACATGGATAGTGAGTATTATTGAGGAGCCAAACTATGTTCTGTTCTCATGAAAATTAGAATCTATTAAAAGCTTTGAAGTAAAGGAGCAATGGTAAAAATTTTCTTTTAAAAACAGTTTTCTAACTCCTGTTTATAGAATGGTTCGAAAGTAAGTAACTTAATAGATGTTCTTGCAGTACAGTTAGTAAGTGAAGTATTGGTTGTATTTGGTTGTTTACCTCTTTTTACTCTTAGCTCTTTGGGGGCCCACCACCCAGCTTCCCAATAATCACACAAAGGCTTATTTTCTTTTATGAATGCCTGGTCTTAGCTTGTCTTGTTTCTTGCCAGCTTTTCTTAATTTAAATTATCCCATTTATGTTTTGCCTCTGGCCTTTTATCTTTCTCTATTTCTCTATATCTTTCTTTACTTCTTTCTTTGTGACTTGCTGTGTAGCTGGGTGGCTGGCTCCTGGAGTCTTCCTCTCCTCCTCTCTTTTGCTCCTCAATCTTCTCTTTTTCTTCTTCTACTTATTCTCTCTGCCTCCCAGTGCTGTGTATCCTTTCTTCTGCCTAGCTATTTGCCACTCAGCTCTTTATTAGACCAATCAGGTGTTTTAGACAGGCAAAGTAACACAGCTTCACAGAGTTCAACAAGTGCAACATAAAAGAATGCAACACATCTTTGCATCATTAAACAAATATTCCACAGCATAAACAATTGTATCATATCTTCAACTCATATTCCACAGTTGGTGTCTTCAGCTGGGCAGTGTTGTGAAAAGGATGGGATATGGAAAATAAATGAGGGGGAAAGACATTCCTTTTATAAGTTGAGTCTGTATAAAATAATTGGAACACAGTTTACTAATTCTGAATATAACTTAGACTCTAGAACCCTTTTTACAATGACCTGGTCTATTTGTGAGAGGTATTAGGGAAAAGGTAGCAAAAGCTGGGCCTTGTTTATGTCAGCTCATGGTCAACCACAGAGGAAATTGAAATATGAAGATTATCCTGCTATCCTGCATGACTTCTGTATTAGTACTTCAAAGGATACCAGCATCCTTTGTGTGAAATGAAAACAGCACACATAAATTCATTGATGTAGGTTTAAGGGTGGTCATATTTTAGACATTTAGAAACAATGAATGTTTTTTATCATGACTGTTAAAAGTCATTGTAAGAGACCAAACTCCAAGGATTCTGAAGAAATAGTACTCCTCTATCCTTCTGTGAGATTGGTCAATATGATTACCTTGCTGGAAATCCTAACATATTGGTTGTATGTATATGACTATGAAGATTATGAAGATATATATTTAGTTTTATCTGTGTCCTCTTTAGGCAATCACTTGCTTCCATTATTCTTTCAAAATAGTAACTTGTCCCATGCCATTTGCTTTTCTGACTCCTTATTAAATTGATAAATGGATCAAACTTTATTCCACACTATTATTTCTATGGAAATGTTTTTATTGGCAAAACTCACTTTATTTTAATTTCTTTTCCTTTTTTGTTTTTATCTTTGTTTACAATACATTCCTACTGCAGTTTCTCCTCCCTCCCCTCCTCCCAGTTACCCCCCTCCCCAAGTCCACTCCTCCTCCATTTCTCATCAGAAAAGAACAGGCTTCCCATAAAACTTTTTAAATGTTATATAGTAACTATTGACATCCTACAAGTGCCATTGAAATGTTTATTTGTTAGGCTGATCTGTATTGATGCAAATTAAATATACTACAAGTAATATCCTAAAAACAACTTTTACTTTATAAATTTTCTTGGAAATAAGATAAAATTTCAATTTAACTTTTAATTCAAATAGCTCCAATTGCTATAAGCTAATTATTTGGAATGAGTAGATATGTTTGTAAAATATTGAATAGCAAATGCTGTTCTCTTTCAAATATCTTCTCTAAGTTGAAATACATACCTTTAAAACTATACCACAGCCATGCAACAGATATCAGAATTAATGTAGCACCAATGGTCATGCCACCATTTTTCAGATATGCAACAGTGTGCATGATTATATTTAGTAGTTAAACATATTTCATTGCTTTAACAATAAAATGAAGCACATCAGGACATGTTAAGCATTGCTATTGCTTTTGATATTACTATTCTATGTTGGGTCAGAGATCAGGGATGTGTTTGTAAGAATTGTACTATATTGAAGTTATTATCTGTTTAATTTACAAATAGCCTATTTCAACTCTCTCTTGCATAGGAATTGAGGACATGTATACACACACACACACACACACACACATGCACACACGCATGCATGCACGCACGCACGGAAGGGGAGTAGTAATTTTATTCATTCAGGAGTCACTTGGAGGTCTTTCCTTGCCCCTTCTTTTACCGTGGTCAAGTTACAGAAGTTCTTTGCAGTTCATGCCCCTCACCTATGAAATGAAGTGCTTGCTTGCATGACTTGCAAGGATTGTTTCAGAAGTAGTCTGCTAAGATTCCATGAAATGGAAAGTTAATGAATTTGGCCTTGGTAACTTTATTCATAGCACAAATAATAAAAAGACAGAATTCATTCCTAATAACTCGTGAATTTTCATTGGCTCCGTGGAACTAATCATTAGAAACAAATCATTTTGGAAGTACTGTCTAATTTAGATACTGGTGAAAATCACAGAGTTGAGCCATTTGGGTTTGGACTAAACTCAAAACTCTCCAAACGGCTTGGTGCCATGGGCCCATTTGAGAATCCCATTGACTCTTCATGGATACAACTCAGTTAATTAAAATAAATATGGCTATGCTTTATTCAATTCATCAGACCAGAACTGCAGTGGAGCGAACTGTAGAGCCTTGCTTAGCTTTAAAGCCACACACCCCTTGTCTTCAGATTGAGATGGTAAATGAACTTGACGCCCCCTTTCTGTTGCTAGATCTCCGCATCAGAAGACAGCATTCCTCTGAAAGTGTTTCTAGTATCAACAGCGCTACAAGCCATTCCAGCATTGGCAGTGGTAATGATGCCGACTCCAAGAAAAAGAAGAAGAAAAACTGGGTAAGACATCCCCTCTCATCAAGTTCAGATCCTGTGATAACTAGGGGGACTTAGCTTTTACTTGGTGGGGGCGGGGGTGGCTTTAGAAATCTCCAGTAGTTGACAGAGCTCCACTCTGGGATCCACTTCTCAAGCTCTTTTCCTCTCCTAAGGATAGGCAGACTGGGTGCTGAAGTGCACACATGCTGGGTGGAGCTAAGGCTGAGAGCAAGAGCCAGCTTTATTATCATGATGGAGATGAAGAAGATTGCAATTAGGATGTGGATGGTGAAAATCATAATGGGTGGGGGAAGGAGAAACCTTGAAACCTAAGTCCTTCCCAACCTCTGGATTTATGTATAGTGAATAAAGCACCAGCCCATCAGAAATCAACTACACTAGTTTCTATTGGCATGTATGTATATATCCAACAGAGCATAGTAGGAATATTGAAATGGACCATCGTGGGAATATAGAAATGAACTTTAAAAGAACTATGCATAAATTCACTAGAAATATTTTTTCACAATTTATGATAATATTAATCAGCCACTAAAAAAGTGGACAGTAAAGAATTTGTATTAATACCTTGAGACAAATGTCAACCTTCACATAAGCATAACTTTTTGAGGAAACTCAAAACAAGTTGGGACTTTGGTGCTTTTCTGTAAATAATGAAAACAAATATCTTTTTGTTTCAACACAATGTTTATGCAGGTAATATTTTAAAATACTGATCAGCCTTCATTCCCTTGATTTGTAATTCCACACTCTTTCATGTTTCTGCAAGGTGAACTCTAGAGGAAGTGAGGTGAATATAAACCGTGGACACTTGGCATGCATCTATACAAAACACCCTACCTTGGCATGAATGCTATTCATTTTGGCAGCAGGCTTTTATACCTTTTAAAAGCAGATTACCTTGAATGTCTTTTCTTTGTGCCTTTTCATTTTAATCTCAAATTTTAAAGAGAAGTAAAACCACTTTCTGAATAGAGCTGTAGGGGACACCAATTCTGGTTTTGAATAGTCTTGGAATTGGAAATTTGAATAGAAAAAAATAAATCACAATTAATGAAGTGTTAGGTGAATTTGATTTCATTTTGCTTTTTAAGTTTGTACTGTCAGCAGGATATGACTTGATTGTAGCGCTAAAGTGGCCATTTAAAACAAATTGCCTTGAAGAGAGAAGCTTTGGGAACAGAGATCCCTTCAAGGTGCTTAGTTTTAAA
The DNA here is from genome assembly GCF_903995425.1 of Onychomys torridus. NCBI lineage: Eukaryota > Metazoa > Chordata > Mammalia > Rodentia > Cricetidae > Onychomys > Onychomys torridus. The sequence goes on along the minus strand of NC_050462.1, from coordinate 29,039,800 downwards.
TGAGTGCCGACAGCCATGCCCTTGACCTTGCACTTTGTAAAAGCCCTCCACGTTTGCGCTGTGCTGGATTAATACAAGAACAAAAGGGAAACACAGAGCACAGTATCAATGTGTTAGGGATGCTGTGCTGCCATTGTTAATACTCTGCTTACATATACTGACCCCAGGCAGTGGCTAGGATGGCACCTGCAAACTAACTCCCCAAAGCCAGCCCCTCCAAGTTCAGATGGACAAACAGCTAACTTCTGTCCTTCTTGCAGCTGAGAAGCTCTTTCAAACAAGCGTTTGGGAAGAAAAAGTCCACCAAGCCACCATCCTCACATTCAGACATCGAAGAGCTGACAGATTCCTCCCTGCCAGCTTCCCCCAAGCTACCCCACAATGCCGGCGACTGTGGTGCAACATCCATGAAGCCCTCCCAGTCGGCCTCAGCGTAAGTTTCTCCCTTTGTGGCACTTTGACCTACTTTTCAAAATTGACCTTCAGCCCAGGCCTGTGGCTATGTTCTAAATGCAGTTAGGCTCACTCTCTCACCATCTGTGTTTCCCCATCATTTCATCTCTTGCTAGGAATGGTGGACGAGATTTGTTTCTCTTATGTTTTTTTCTTAGTTCCTGGTGTTTCTCAATCACATTCTACATGTTTCTAAATCGTTCTTCTTCTTCTTCTTCTTTTTTTTTTTTTCCACTTGCATTTATCCATGTGTCTGTCTAACTGTGCATACATGCAGGTCACCTCTTGTTTGGCCACCCAAGAAACGAAAAAATGGCCCTGTGATCTACAGGCATAGATCCCGGTAAAAGAGTGTGTTGCATGAAACTGGAAAGACCCAGGTTCTAACCCAGCCATGGATTTTATTGTCCTTTTCTAAAATCCTTTGCATGTGTTACAGCCTCACACAGTCCTCTGTTTTTCCACTAAACATTCGTTCCCCCAAACCAACCCCAAATTCATTTGTCTTTGTTTGCATTAGATTACATGACATTTTAACAGTAGTCAAATTTTGATAGTCTAAGAAAAAAAAACACAGCATGTAAAATGTAATTGGTGAGATAATCCCATATGTTTTTTTTTAAGTCTTTAATGCAAATTTTCTTGTATGCTCAATGGCAATGACTATCATAGAACTGCAAAGAAAGCAGTACCACTATGCTTTGACTACATAATTTCATCACTTACATAAGGAAAAATTTTGTGATCAACTACCTAAGCCTTAAAATTTTAAATGGGGGAAGTTATTAGCTAATATAAAGAAATCTTTGGGCATATTATCTCTAACAAAGCTATCCATAAGACCCAAAAAAAGCAATAAGGATATAGTGGATGTGACCTTCAGATAGTTTCCCGCTAGCTTGCTGGCATGCGTTGAAATTGGTGGCTTAGCTTCATTAGCTGTGATCCCCTAAGTCTTCAGCGTCCAACAGGACGTTTATGTAACACTCATCCATTATTTAAATGTCCAAAACTAATCTCTGTAATTTATTTTCTACAATATTTATATTGGATTTTCATGGAAGCTGAATGACAGCATGGAGGAAAATAAGGTTATTGTTTGCATGGTTTTATAAAAGGAGAAATCAGCATTTTGAGGATATAATGACTTGGCCTTAAAAGAAATGGAGAATTTCATGTTACAAATGGAGGGTTCAGCCCCTTGACAAATACACAATGGAAAGTCACAATGGCTTCTTCTATCCGTATCAGCCACCAGGGAGTTCTGAGGATCGCTTTTTATTCCATAATACCTGACTGTTTTTAAACTTCAGAAAACAGGACAAAAAGGTGAAATGAGAAGTAGCCGTTCTGGTTTGAACCTATGAATAATGGCTGGTAAAACTCTCCTTTGCTGTAGGTCTCTCCAGCAGCAAAGAATTTCTTCTGTACACAGTGGATATTTCTGAAGTTCAACCTTTTAAAGAATCATTCCTTCCCTTAATCCCAGGACTTCTCCTGATGACCTATTTTGTGTTTGGTTTTCCTTTAGGATCTGTGAATGCACTGAGGCTGAGGCAGAGATCATTCTGCAGCTGAAGAGTGAGCTCAGAGAAAAGGAGTTAAAATTAACGGATATAAGGTTGGAGGCCCTCAGCTCAGCTCATCATCTTGATCAGATCCGGGAAGCCATGAACCGGATGCAGGTCTGTGCATCTGTCCTCCTTCAAGGAACAAAATGAAGAAATAAAAAGCCAGCCTTTTCTCTTCTCATAGCCATTAGATAACAAATTCTACTTTTAAAACCACCATGCAAACACAGTCTATTTTTTTTTTCAGTCTTTGCAACTCAGTTGTTAATACCAAATGGGGGATTTGCTCAAATCCAGGTTAGTAGTGGGAGGGCATACAGGCAAAAGAGACACATAAAAGTGAATGGCAGGGAGTTGAGTTTTAAGAAACTACTATGAAATTTGCTTCTTTGCTTTCCCATGAGTTACCTTTGTGTTGGCTCTTTAAAGATATTCTTTTGAAATCTAGCTTCTTCCCATTTTCTATTGATAGGTGAAAATAATGAGGAAAACTAGAAACATTCATCACAAGCTTTAGGATATGGGAGTGGAAGTGATTTTGAATGCTATCTTGGCAGAAATGCTTCTGCATGTTTGGAAGCATCTACCGTCAGAGTTCAGAAAGGATCTGTGCTCTGACTCCTTCCTTTTTATCATTGTGAAGCAATGATGACTTGGTTCCCTGGACTCTGGGAATAAGAAAAGCAAATGCTAAGCAGTTTATCTACTGCTGTCGAGATGAGCAGAAAGGTTTCTGTGGTTGTTTTGAGTGTGGTGCCCTGCTCTACAAAACAAAACATTTTGCATTTGTTAGCTAGGGTGCTGAAGGAACTTAAATCACCTTTTAATTATTTTTGCTTTGTCTGGATTGTCCAGCTGGCATGAATTCACAGAAGTGCAACTGGCATCATTGTCCTGTGAAAGTCTAATATGATTTTTAACAGGAGTAGTGTTAGGGCTGGTGAGAAGACACACATTAAGGTTGCTTTCTGTTCTTCCAGAGGATCTGAGTTCAGCAACCAGCACCTAAGTGTTGTGGCTCACAAACTCCTGAAACTCCACTTCCAGGAAGTCTGACACTCCCTTCTGGATTCTGGAAGCATTACATTCACAAATACAAGCCCACACATATACAAACACATATATACATTACATAATTGAATTGTTTTTAAAAATTAGGAAGCACCCAGTTACATTTAAAAATATTAGGAAACTTCCAGTTATAATCTTTTAAGTTTGGTTTATCTTTGTGAATATGTTTGTCTTTGTGAATGTATATGCACAACTGTGTGTATTTTTGTACATACAGCTAGGCTACAAGGTCAAATGTCTTCTATTCCTGTCCTCTATCACTCTTTGCATATTCCGCTAAAGTAGGATCTCTTCCTGGACTGATGGCTAGCATAGAAGCCAGCTGTAACAGGAATCTTAAAAGTACTTGTTAATGAAACTCAAACCCGAGGCCAGTTATTGGGGTGAATGCTGGAAGATCAGAGAAGCAGAACAAGCCACAGCTATCTCACCTTGCTAGTTCCTCAGGTGATCCTGTTTCCTCAGGCTGGAAGCTTCTGAGTCCTCCTCCACATGAATCTCAGCTGAACTGTGTTGCTCCAAAGCTTAACTAACTACATGCTTTTTCCTCTTTAGTTCTTGGTCCTCACGCTTTATTTATCTTTTTCTTTCTGCCCCCACTCCCTGGGATTAAAGGCGTGGGTCACCATGCTTAACTGTTTCTAAAGTGGCTTTGAACTCAGAGATCTGGCTAGCTCTGCCTCCCAAGTGCTGGGATTAAAGGTGTGTACCACCACCGCCCAACTTCTGTTATGGCTTACTCTTCCCATTTTCTAGCCACCATTTCTGGCTCTGTTCTAGTGGCTGTCTGTTCTCTGACCCCAGATATGTTTATTTCGGGGAACACACAATATTTCAGGGAACACAATACCCACCACAGCCAGCAAGTCCCAGTGATCCCCGCCTCTATCCCTAGTTTGCCCCACCAAGAACTAGTGTTACATGTATATACAGGGTACTCAGTTTGTCACATCTGTGCTGGAATCTAAACTACTTTTATTTGCTGATCCATCTCTTCAGCCCATTTTTTTTTTTTTTTTTTTTTTTTGGCAGTACCGAGAACCAAATTTAGGACCTTGCAATTGCAAGGCAATCCACTCAAATACTGAGCTATATGCTTAACCTTAAAATTTATTAAAAGTATATTTTAGCAACAGGATGGGACATATAGCTTAGTATGGAACATTTGCCTAGTGTGTGTGGTTTACTACACAGTACCGCAAATAATGACATTAGCAATTGTGTCTGAATTGGAGGATGTAGCAACTCATGCATGGGAAATGGAGGAAGGGTTCTCTTTTCTTCTTTGAAATAAAATCTTGTTTTCATAATGTGTGTTTGTTTGGCATTTGACCATAGTATTGAACAAGCATACAAATGAAGTCTGCTACAAAAATTTGTGTCATTTTTCTCAAACTCTTTTTTTTTCCCACCTTGTATGTCTTCATAACAGAATGAAATTGAAATATTGAAAGCTGAAAATGACCGGTTGAAAGCGGAGACCGGTAATACGGCTAAGCCTGCTCGGCCCCCATCTGAATCCTCAAGCACTGCATCATCATCATCTTCTCGCCAGTCCTTAGGGCTTTCGCTCAACAACCTGAACATCACAGAGTCTGTTACCTCAGGTGAGTCAGTGTGTGTGTATGTGCTCAGATCCCAGCAAGCTTACTCTGCTCTCCTTGGGGCTTGGGAACAGCCGGAGTTCAGGAAAATCTTCCCTGTCTTCAAAGTTCTCAGAAATAGCTAAAATTTATCTTATGTACTTGTTTATTTTGTTTGTTTAGTTAGTTACTTCTGGTATGACTGGGTCTGGCCTGGAACTAGCTATTTAGATCATCTGGCCTTGAACATACAGAGCTCCAGATGCCTCTCCCTCTCAAATCCTGGGACTTTGTTTTGTAATTTTAGAAGAACATTCCCTAATACAGATTCTTAGAGATACAGTTTTCTGTATTTAAAAAAAAAAAAAATTCACAGTGAAGCACTTCTATGATTATGAATAAGATGAATAGAGATAACTATTCTCCATGGTGATTGGCCCTCATGAATATAACAATAATAACTCCATGCCCGTTAATAGAGTTTTCAGTGTACAGAGCCAACTTCTAAATGACTGCACTATCCTTCATGATGTTGGCTAGAGAGTATAATGCTCCTCTATCACCCATTCTGTAGCTCTATTAAATTTTCAACAAAGGAAAGGAACATGCTGGATTCTTTATTGTATTCAGAATACTAATGACAGAACAAGGGTACCGTTCTGATTCGATTTCAAATAGAGTCATATGACATAATTTCATCTTCATATCTGATGTATAATTCAATTATAAGGTATATCTCTTCCTGTGACATTCAATCACAGACATAGAATTTCTTTTAGGACTTGTTTACGTAGGTATCTGTGGTAATTGCATGGTACAACCACCAGATGACACTGAAAACTAATGATACACATGTTCCTGGCTAAGTAGACAGCACTGTAGAACCAGGATGCTGAACCAAATGTACCTAGATGCACAATGATCAGAAGATGAGATGGAGGAAGATAAGGAAATGATATTAAATGGTGAAATTGAATACATTTTTATTAAATAACATTTTCCAAATAAAAGTCAGAATTTTTTTTAAATTCTATTTTGATGGCCTTTCATAATATACAAAGAAATGCTATACAAATGCTTTCCTTCCTTACATAGATGGGAAAACAAATGCTTCAAATAATTCAGACAAACAATGCTTATAGCTGTTTAGGACTGTAGCTTACTGTCCCACTAAAGAGTTGCGGAGAATTCATGACTAGAGCGTGTATTCTCCTGGGGGTTGTTACCTCAGGTGATCTGGGAATCTCACCAGAGTGAGACATGCCACAGCCATCCCACTGCAAAGAGGAGAATTTGAATATTGAGCACACAGAGAAAGGAGTAAGTCATGTTGCAGTCACCAAAACTTAGGAGCCATTTAAAATGGGTCATTTTTTAAATAGTATCTTTCAGCTTCTCAGTGGTCCCTCAGAGTAGGTAGTCCCCAGTTCATTTCACATAGGAATGAACCAAGGCTTAGGACAATGACTGTGGTCATACTTGTCAAGATCATATACCCAGCAAATAGAATAAGTAATGTGTAAACCCTGTTCTGGATGAATCAATGTCTGGAGTTTTCACATAATTTTCCCTTAATTATCCATCTATGTAAAGGCCAAGGAAATCACTCATTTGTGTAAAGGTATGTGTTTACTCCAAGTTGTCAGGAGAATTTCATATTTTAAGCTTAGTTTTAAGAATTATTATAACATGAAGTGGATGACAGACATGCCAGGTTGTCAAGCAAGGTATATCCCATTTGAAGGACAGCTACCCACTCAGCATTATTGCAAAGGACTTCATGCCCTCCACCTACTCTCCATCTTCTCTCTGTCATGACCATGTTCCTAGAACTCCCAGATTTTGTGCTTTTAATGAGTGTGATCTTAGGCTCAGGCTTTTCTGTAGGTATCCCAGTAGCCTGAGCGAATAACCTGAACTCATTATGTAGTTAAGGCTGGCCTTGCTCTCCCAATGTCCCTGCCTTTGCCTCACAATTTGCTACGATTACATGGACCACTATGACCCAAGCTCACGGTCAGCTCTTAAAATAGGGGTTTTTTCACTTTTTTTTTTTTTTTTGACTGAACCATTTTCCTGGCATTTTGCTTGCCTAGGACATCTCAGCCTGCTGGTCTTCTCCCAAACTTCACCTCCTATGGAAGTGCCGATCTAGGACTTTCTCTCCCATCAGTTCCTGTCTGTTTCACTGCCCTGGTTATTGCCAGCAGATTCTGAAATCACTTTGTTGAGAACATGCATCCAGACAAGCAAGAAGTTTGTTTTTTCTACTTTGATGTGCATCTTAATATCCAGATTAATTTCTTTTTTTTAATGCTTACTAAGTATTTACTGGATACTTATAAATATTTATGAGTAACTAAGCATTTTGAATATTTATGAGTAACTGAGGAGGAAGCTTGGCCATAAATTATAAGAAGTTCAGATAACGAATAGCCAATGGCGTGCTGCTCTAAACTCCAGAAATTCAGAACAAAATAATTTAAATCATCTTTAAGAAATAATTTTATTAGGCTAATAGTTATTATCTACATAGGATAAGTTTCATAATTCAATATATATACATTCTATAACCACAAGCTCAGGCTGGTAAGTGTTTCCATCTCTTCAGATGTCAATCACTTCTATCCTTTGAAAATTTCATTCTATTCTAGTCGTTCTGAAATATACCGTAGATTTTTTTGAACTCTTAGTTATCCTTACATGCTAAAGAATGGCTAGAAATAATTCTATAAACTTGTATTTTTGAAGACAATAGCTAAGAAGGAAAAAAGACTATGACAATATCTTCTAGGAAAATAGGTAAATTTTAGTAAGGATAGTCTTTGATAACTTAAAACTTTACAGTGAAGGAGAGTACTGGGATTGAGCTCCATGGGAGAGCACTTGCTAAGAATATATAAAGCTTGTGGGGGGTGGTGTTGCAAGCCTTTAATCCCAGCACTCTAGAAGCAGAGGTAGATGGATCTCTGTGAGTTCAAGGCCAGCCTGGTCTACAGAGCAAGTTCCAAAACAGCCAGGGCTACAAAGAGAATCTATCTCAAAAACACAAAATAAAAAAATAAAAAGAATTCACAAAGCCCTGCATTCAACCTACTTGCAATAATATTAATAGTTATTATAATAATAAAACTTCGAATGAATTTTTTTATATACCATAACTCTAAAAGTTCTTTATTAATGATACGATCTTTAAGTAATTTTTGCCTTTTCCTTTGCAAATTAGGCATTTAATTATTATTTTTGTAATAGAAGCCATTCCAGGAAGTTATGGTAGCTCACATCTGTAATCCCAGTACTCAGGAGACAAGGATTGCCATGAGTTCCAGGCTAGCCTGTCAGAAAATAAGACCCCATCTCAAAAAAAAAAAAAAAAATAGAAAGTTTCCATTTTCAGGAGTCATCTTAATAAATTGTTTTGATGATGCTAATAATCACAGTGTTTGTATGAAATTATCAGTGCAGCTGGGTCAAACACATACATTCATTGCATGTAATTAAATTATCTTTATCTACAGAATAGTCTTCATATTTGGCATGACTTCATAATAGCATCATTGCTGAAGGAAAACATATATGTGGGATGTTTTTCATACCAGTTCTTCAAATTGAACATGTATCTGCTATATTTTAAATTTTAATATTTAATCTCATTTTAAAACTGATATTATAAATGCTAGTAAGATTTACCATGCTTTAGCAACTATTAGAATATTGCTTTAAAAAAAAGCCAGACTTTTAGTTTTGAAGCTGTTAATGTAAAGGGTCCGGAAGAATAATGAGTAACATACTTCTATAGGTATGTACAATGTGATGCTTAAGAAGATGCTTCTTAATAACAATACCTAATAATGATAGCTATAAAGAAAGTGCTGTTGCAACTCTATCATGTACCAAATGCTTGGGAAATGTTTCACTTGACAGTCACTGGCATCTCAGCACCTTTGCATTCATAAAATAAAAAACTGGGTTGCTTCTCAGTTTGCTACAGTTAAAATGGTACCTAGATATTACATAAGTATTGTCTAGACCTAGCTGTAATAGAATACAACGTATCTCCTCATTCAAAGGCAGTGGCCCAACACTTCAGAAAAAAAAAAAAATCTTTGCAAGCAGAAATAAATTCTTAAATTGAAATCTTAGTCCCACCATGAGGTTCATCCTCTTGAGAGCTGAGGATTTTCTAACCACTTAGGCTAACATAGCAGATGGGTTTCATTGGACTATATTTATAATCTGGGAGTGAGAGAAGGTCACAGGAAGCATGCCTAAGTTAATGGCACTCTGTAGTGACTATGTTTCTTTTGGACCCTGTAGATATTTTGCTCGATGACACTGGTGATACAGCTGGACATAAGGATGGCCGCAGTGTGAAGATTATAGTCTCCATCAGCAAGGGCTATGGTCGAGCAAAGGTACTTCTCTAATCTTACATTCTTTGTAAGTCAAGAATTAGAACACTTCTAAATTTAGATGTGCTGTATGTCCGAGGGTTTGTTCTTGTAGTTATCCTGCTTCTTTGCATTGGTGCCAGCTGAAAATGTTATAAAAGATGAGAGGATAGAGACAGGAAAGGAAGGACATCGCCATGCACAGGTCACTAAGGCTGTTGATGTGATCGTTGTCCAAACAGAAGACCATAACGTCATGAATACTGAAGACGTCAGAGCAGACAGTCTCACATTCCATTAACACTACTTTCTATGTCCATTTTAAGCATAGCCCTACCTACTTGAGCAGGCAACTGTGTAACTTCTGTATTCAAATACTGATCTCCAAATTAATGCTACTTGATTCTGTGTCCTAAAATTCAAAGGGATTTTTAATTGAATCATTACTTACTAGCCCAGAAGAATGCATATTTGTATTTTTTAATCAAAAATAATAAAGTATTTCAAAGTTGGAAAATAATTAGGGCCCTCTAATTTAAAAGTGAAATGCTGTTTAGGAAAATGGTGGGAGGATTCCAACATCAGAATCTTCCTGCCTGGCCTGCAGACCTGTGCCTCCTTTTTTTTCCCAAGTGGCCATTTACATCTTGTGGTCTGAGGGAAACCTAAGCTACGTCTAATCTAAAAGGAGCTGTTCTAAAGCATTGTGTAAGCACCCATATTTGCTGTACTATAAACATACTAGAAAAACAGTTTTCCCATCCAGAATAATAACTCTAAATAACAAAGTGTTCAACATCTTTTCCCAGTACAGTCCATGAGAGTTGTCAAGGTATATAAGGACTGCCACAATAAAGTGACATGGTAGAGACTGCTTTAAAAAAAAGTATTTCCTACCAGTTCCAGAGGCAGACAAGTCCAAGATGGAGCTTCTAGCCAGTTTGGATGATGGTGCGGGCACTCTGGTTTGTAGATAGTCAACTTCTTAACTGGTTCTCATAATGCCTTTCCTGGTATCTCTGAAAGGAAGAGAGAGGCTGTACTAAAGACATTACTCTTACCCCGATGTCCTCACAGTCATGGTCTGCATTGACCCTAAATGTCTCACAGAGGCCTCATTGCTCAGTCATTACTACTCTGGAGATCAGGTGTTCAGCAAATGAATTTGGGGCATATAAATATTTCACCCCTAACAGTACTAAAGGAAGTATCAAAACCACTTAGCTAAGCATTTGTGAACTTTTTCTTAAAAAAAAGAAAGATTTAACTTCCCAGTTAGATTAGATCTCAGTACAAATGGTGATGATTATTTACACTGACAGTGTTAAATATTACAGATAAAGAAACTGAGGATTAGAGTCAGCAGAGTGATTAACCTCTGATCATATTTCTTGATAGATGCTTTCTAGATGAATTCTTAATAGGTAGCTACTATGTGTTATAGAATCCATGCATTCTAAAGGCTTGGATCAATGATTATTTTACTACACTTTAATGGTCACTGTGGAAATCAGGTTTGTAACTAATTCTACTTACTGGCATCACAATTATTATTTCATATAATTATTTCCACCTAACCACCCCAAAAATATTCCAACCTAACTACAGCTGACAGAATCTTTGTATTTCTCATATTCCCAGAAAAAAATCAATAATCCACCCTATAAATAATATAGATGTGAGAGCACCATTTCTACTATTAAAGTATTCTCCAAAGTTCTGTATGTTTCTCTTGTGGGTTCTTAGAAATTTTCTGGTAACTTCAAAATCACATCTGTTTTCAAGTAGGTAAATATCATAGCAGTGTGGATAACTTTGTTGTTAAGGAGGCATTAGGTATTATGTTTAAATTTAAAAAAAAAACTGCATTTGTTTTATCAAAGATAAAAATCATAAATTTGTAAGATAAAGTTCTATCTTTGTTTGACAAGATCCATTCTGTCTTCTATGTCTTCCTTCCACACAGCCTCTAAAAGGAGGGATGTGCCAAGTGCGTCAGTATGGAAAGCAATTCTCTGTGATACTTCACCCTGCCTTCCTTCTGAACAGCTTAGGCATTAGTTTTCCTTTGCCTACTGTGCCATTCACGCTCTCTTTTGTTATTGTTGGTGTTCTAGCTATTACTTTATTTGCTTGGTTGACTGATTCACTGGGGTATGTTTTACTTTATATAACCCACCATATGCAGTCTTAAGCAGCAACTACATTATTATATAAATAATATATTAAATTGGAAGTATAGTGATAAATTTAAAAAAAAACTATTTGGCCTTCTCTCTCTCTCTTTTTTTTTTTTTAATTCTCATTAAGGACCAGAAGTCTCAGGCATATTTGATAGGATCCATTGGTGTTAGTGGAAAAACTAAATGGGATGTCTTAGATGGTGTCATTAGGCGTCTCTTTAAGGTAAGCTTTTGAAGGTAGCTTATCAAAATATCAATCAGTTTTCATATTTTCCCATTTTTGATGTTTTACTTAACTTTCATAGCTTAGATACATCTGATCCCCTCCCCATCTCAGTGGGGAAAGATTTCTCTCCTTGTACCATTTAATATAACAGTTCTTATATAGTCAGTCCAAATTTTCTTTTAATTTTTTAAAAAATGTATTTGTTTCTCAGTTTAAATGAATCCCCAGGGGTGCCTTGATCCTGGAGGACATTGGAATAGAGGGGAGGGACTAAGGGGAAGGTGGGGGTGGGGGCGGGAGGGGGGAGGACAAGGGAACCCATGGCTGATGTATAAAATTTAAAACACATAATAATAAAGAAAAAAGGAAGAAGAAGAAAAAATGTATTTGTTTTATATGTCTAAGTGTTCTGCATGTAAGTTTGTGCACTGTATGCATGCCTGATGTCTGTGGCCAATAAATGACATCAGATCCTTTGGGCCTGGAGTTACAGATGGTTCTGAGCTGCCATCTGGGTTCAGCAACTGTTCTTATCCACTGATCCATCTCTTCACTCAAAAAGCCTACAGCACTGGGTATTCCCATGGTACTAAGTACTCATCATGCCCAACCCTGATTAGCTTCTGAGATCAGAGGATCTTGGGTGCATTCAAGGTGGTCTATCCGTAGACAAAACTTATGAATCAAAATTCTTGATAAGAAGCTTTATATCCACATGAATTTGTATTTGTTACGGATGAGTTGAAGGTCTGTTTTAACTTATATATATATTTTTGTGTGTGTGTGCATCACTTTAGGAATATGTGTTCCGGATTGATACATCCTCTAGTCTTGGTCTGAGCTCTGACTGTATTGCTAGCTACTGTATAGGAGATTTAATTAGATCCCATAACCTAGAAGTGCCTGAACTGCTACCTTGTGGATACCTGGTTGGAGATAATAATATTATCACTGTGAACCTGAAAGGTAAAAAGAAAAGCACAACTTTTACCCAGACCCCTCCTTTTTTTTTCTTTTGTACTTGCCATTTGTTAAAGTTTGCAAACAATTATAAATTAATTGTATTAACCTCTGACATAATTTTAGTATGAAATGAACATTGGTTTGTCTATAAATAGAGTTCTGAAGAGTTACCAAGACTTGTAGAAGAAGGGTAATAAGCAGGATGTCAGCTTTAGATATTTTTCTATCTCATCCTTATAAGAAGAGCTTTCTATTGCTGAAATTATTAAGGCCACTCCACATAGTTAAAAGGGAGGTTTATTTAGTGGTGTAACTTACAACTGAAGGGATAGGTTGCAGGGTCTGAGAAAGGTATGGCACAGTCTTGCGGTGTTCTCTGGAGAACTCTGCTCGGTCTACCTCCAGCGTTCAGGGTCCTGGAACCAAGAGAGGCCTCTCCTTTGGATCCTGGGTCTTCAGCATCCTCCCTCAGCCTTGCCTTGTAGGTGTGACCATTACCAAAGCCTCAATGGGGGTTGGAACTTCTAGGCCAAGGCTGGAATGGCTACCCACTACAGCTTTCAAAGGAAGTTATTGTGTTTCCAGTACTAATATATTCATCATCATATTTTGGAGCTAGAAGTATGTGTATTCAATAAACATTCACAGCAGATAGATAATAAAAGTCAAGAGATAGAGATGAGGTATGCTGCTTCCTGATCTTCGATGGTCATGACTGGTTATAGCTAGTGGAACATCTAACACAGGCTTGCCTCCCTAGTTCTTTGTTTGAGTGTATTTGAGAATGAGGAGGTATCTACATAAACTGTGGGTTAATAGTGGGATTCGTCAATATTTGGTTTTATGATTAAAGTAATTGGGTTAGTAAAATGAAATAATGTTCCACTCTTCTTAATCCTTTACCAAACATTGTAATTTATATTTTTTCAAAAGCTTTCATGGCTGTACAGCTGTGATGCTTTATGAGTGACAGAAGGTAATAAGGATGGGGTGGAGAAAAAGACTAAGTATTGTCCTTTCAGTTTTGACTTTTTGAGACAGGGTCTCACTGTGCAGTCTCAGCTGGCCTTGAACTCATATTGTCTTTTACTATGCCTGGCCATTTCCCCATCTTGCTTCTATAAATTTTACACATCTCCCTTTTTTCTCTAACACCATAGTACATCTCTAAGAGAAATTAGCACAATTATTTATTTTAGTAAATTTAAAATTATATTTTTCTTTCTTTAAGAAATATTGGAAAACCTGCAGCTGGCAGCAGAAGGAGCCTAAGCAGCTTAGATGTTTGCTGTTCATTCTTATCAATGTTCGAATGGCAACCAATGCTTGCAAGTTAGAAATAGTTAGAAAATTATTTTGCAAGAACTACATTCTTATGAATAACAAAGCTTTATTTTTGTCATATTAATATATTCTAATTCTACAAAGAAAAAAACAATAATGCTTATTATTCCCTTTGTTTTCTTCCCTCAGGGGTAGAAGAAAATAGTCTGGACAGTTTTGTTTTTGATACACTGATCCCTAAACCAATTACCCAAAGGTACTTTAACTTGCTGATGGAGCACCACAGAATTATACTCTCAGGACCGAGTGGTACTGGAAAGACCTATTTAGCAAACAAACTTGCTGAATATGTCATTGCCAAATCTGGGAGGAAAAAAACAGAGGATGCAATTGCTACTTTTAATGTGGACCACAAGTCAAGCAAGGTAAGTCACAGAACACTAAGAGAACAACTGTTATTTTCCAGAAGTGTCTTCAGCAATCAAGGTTTAAAATTACAGGCAGCTCACGTGTCACACATGAGGAAAAAAAAAAAAAAACCTATTATGTCATTCACTACTATTATAATCTAGTGGGCGAACAAACTTTGCTTTAATTAATGCTCACAAAACTACTATTTTTACTAACAGTCACTTACCACATTTGGGGAAAGTCACTGGGATTATATGGAATAAAATGGTAGGGCCTTTGTTGCTGATGTCCCTTAAGATATGCATTGACAAAGTGCTGGACAAGAAAGGCAGTGATTTATGATGCTGTAGAAACAAGAGGGTTAAATGACTCCACAGGCAGAGCCTGGCTGTATAAAAAGACAATATTTGGCTGAAGCATGAGAAATGAACAGAAATTAACTGGGACATTACAGGAATTGGGATTGATTTGGAGATAACAGTAATACTCGCAGAAATTCTGGGAAAGCAGCAATTTGCTTACATCAAGTCTCCAGGAAAATTCTGCAAGAGAAGTTTGGGAAAGTGAGGAATGTTGCAGTGGTTCACCATTCTAAACCCAACCCGTCTGTTGTTACATTGGCATGCGAGGCTATAACACCTCACTGGCACTTCTATACTTAGTAAAATAAAGAGTACTAAAATAGGAAGTAGATGATGGTTACCGTGTTCAGAACACTACACTAGTTTTCCCAGTTCTGTTTTGTGTGAAACCTGCTCCCGCTTCTTCCCCAGGGTACTCGTAAGGAGGGAGAAGTAAGAAATATTTGGATAGAAATATAGAGGAGAGAGAGAGACAGATAGAAACACAGGGTAGCCTCGGGAGGACCTGGATCCTTATTCACTGGCCCCTTCTGTCTCTTCTTAAGGGCTTTTTAAAGGACGGCCAAGGGTTGAACAAAAGACCTCTCCCTAGCACAGCCAAGTGTAGACCCTTCTAAATTCCTGGTAACCGAGCACTAGTCAATCCATCCCCTTATGCAGCCCTGCTGGGTAAAGCAAGCTCAGCTCTCACTAGGAAACCTCTGTGGGCTCCCACACTGTTAAAAATCTCAGTGGCTGCTACCTGAGGCTGCTACCCAGTGAGAGAGAATCATACCACAGTTTTCAAAGTGGCCAAGTTTAATGGTCTAAACTCACCAAGCCTTTCAGTGTGTTGGTCGGTTTCTTGTCACTATGATAAAATGCCTGAGATAAACTGAGGGGGCCGGGGATTCATTCTGGCCCACAGTTTCTGAGAGTTCAGTTCATGGTCAGCTGGCCCTATTGCTTAACCTGGCAATGCAGAACATCATGGATGCAAGAGAACTTGGTGAGATGGAGAGGATCATCTCATGGCAGCCACAAGTTAGAAAGAAAGGGAGGACACTGTATACCCTCTAAAGACATGGTCCTGGGGAACTACAATGTTTCACCAGACTTTCCCTTTGAATAGCCCATTCAGTATCAACTCATCAGCAGGTTAGTCAATTGATGTTAATTGATTAATGCAGCCCCTTGATTCAGTCACTTCCTCAAAGCCCACCAACCAGCAAGTAACTACTTAATACCCAAGCCTTGAGGAGATGTAGAAAATCCATCAAATCTGAGATTTCAAGATAAACGGTAATGTTACCCCAAAAATAAAAGTTAATGTTACCCCCAAGATAAAAGGTAATGTTACCCCCAAACCTATTGGATTCTTCATATAAGCCAAATGTATAACTAAATGAACAGACCCATCTCTGTGGGATGGTTCATTAAGTAG
This sequence comes from Onychomys torridus, assembly GCF_903995425.1. Taxonomy (NCBI): domain Eukaryota; kingdom Metazoa; phylum Chordata; class Mammalia; order Rodentia; family Cricetidae; genus Onychomys; species Onychomys torridus. The sequence continues at coordinate 29,023,879 of NC_050462.1, read as the reverse complement.
CGGGAACATTGGGGACCGTTACTCAATTCCTTGGCACCTTCTTTTTTCTCTCAACTCTAGAATGAAGGAAAATGAAAGGCTGTGGGAAGAACTCAAAGGAAATGTGTGTGGATTTGTTTTGTTTTGTGTTTGCAGTTGATGGCTATATAGAAAGATACAGAGATAAACTATCCAAAGTCACAAGCACCCCAATGGAGATTTCTTGCACAAGTACACACTTACCCCCACCCCCAACATACATATACCTTGGTTCAAAATTCTTCCCCAACAATAATGGACATAAAGCACAATGGGGTGTCTTAAGCTTAAATGCATGTAGTCTGTAAATTCTGAGTATTTCTTTGAAGTTGAGTACTTTCTAAATTTGTGGTTGTGCCATTCTTTGTCACTGGGACTGAAGAATGGCAGAAAACCCAAGGTGGAAAACTTGACTCCTCTTTAAGCTGCATTAGAGGGAGACATTTGTTCATTTGTTCCCACCTGCATACTTAATGTCTCCTGCATTCCCCTTTCTTTGTATCTCCACATGAAAGCCTCTTAGCACATGGTACTTTTCTTTCCAGCCAAAAGATAAAAGAATGCTGAGGTCTCTTGGGCATCCCCTATGTTCTTTTTGGCTTTTCTTCAGTGTTGACATGCCAGAACTCTACACAAGTTCTTTGTTTTGAAAAAATAAAACAAAAAAGTGGTTAGAAATTAAAATGGATTTGGAAGAGGAGATGGAAACATTTTGATAAAGTGGAGGATCATTTTGTAGATGGCTAGAATTAAATGTATCAACTCTAAAATTCAATGGGATGCAGTCTAACAATGTCAAGTATAGTGGGTCAAATCCGCTAACAAAATATTCTCTTTGGAAAATGCATTTATTTGTTGTACATGTTCTTTTATGGTTTCATTTATTTTTTTTAATTTTAGTACTAGGAGAAATTCTTAATAATTTAAATTGTTTCTAATCTCATATATATATATGTTTTTCGAGGCAGGGTTTCTCTGTGTAGGTTTGGTGACTATCCTGGATCTTGCTCTATAGAACAGGCTGGCCTCGAACTCACACAGATCCACCTGGCTCTGCCCCCTGAGTGCTGGGATTGAAGGCATGTGCCACTACCACCTGGCTCTAATTACATATTTTAATAGTCTTTTTCTGATGAGCAAAGACATTGCTATTAGATCAATTCAGATTTTGTTGCTGCTAAGTGGTCAGGGGTGAGAATCTCAGGAGTATTTAAAAAAAACATGGTGATAGGAAGAAATTCTTGGACCAATAATATAGTATTAATCAAGAAAGCACAAAAGACAGATGAAAGATGTTGGTTTTTCTCCCTTAGTTTGTTCTGTATGAATGAGCTGTCAGTCAGGCTGGATGCAAAATCAGTGCCAGAGAATATGGCTTATTATTCTCAAGTTGACAGAGAATCCACAGTTTTTTGGATTTTGGAGGAGAGAGAGAGTGAGTGGGAGTGGGAGGATGATATAAATGAAGAGGGAATGACAAGTTAAGTTTGTGTAGGGGTAGCAATGAGAAATACAGATTTTCTAAAATAAAATGCTAATTATGCATGAAATAATAAGTCTTTTGCTGCAGAAAAAAAAAATAGAGCCATGTAATTGCTGCTTTGTTTTATGCTTTGTCATTAGAAAGTACTGAAAAGACATGGCCAGAAAGTACTTACTCAAAAAAAAAAAAAAAAAAAAAAAATCAAACAATAAGCCATCAAAGAGAAAAAGAAAAGTGTCTCCTCATGGTTTTGGTACCTCTTCATTTTACATTCTGTTCCTCTTCTTCCCACACTTTAAGCTCTCTCTCAAGCTGCCAGCTGGAATATTGTGATTGAGAGCAAAGCACACAAACAATTACACTTTGTGACATTTGATAGAACAGATCCAGAAGGATGGAGATGGATTTAGTAAAGAGTATGTGGCCAGCTGAAGCCACTTGGAATGGTAGGTAGGAAAAAGATCAGAAAACTGGCCCGGGCAGATCCATCTGTAATGTGTCTCGAGTCAGAATCCAAGGCTGTGATCTCCCTATAAAAGTGGTGTTTTCCATGGTTTCAAAGTCTAGATGTGAATTCATCTCATGGCTATGTCCATCTGGCATCGGGCACTGCTCTCTTTTACCCAACTTGGTAATGCTTAATGTAAGCACGTCTCCCCCTTGACCTAAATTTTTTATCCCGTAAGCTGGCCACGAGGATCACAAAGTGCTTTCCAGTGGCCCATGGCTTTTATTGTATTCTCAAGAACCTACTACATATCCATGAATTTTTCTGCTGGTCTGAAGTCTCTTAATTCCTTGTATAGAATATGTTGATATTAAAAGAATTTCCTTTCTAAAAATTCTTGCTTTTATAATTCTAATTTTTCTTTTCCTTCCTACTTCCCAGGTAAGATCTTTCTTGGTCTTTTTACTAATTTTTTTCTGCCTTCACCAATGAAAATGTTCCTAGCGTTCTATCTTCCTTCTCTTTCCTGTTTCCCAGTGAGTGATTCTAGTTGCTTCCATGTGTGCTAACCTGTACGGTAGACATGAATTGAACATCATTAGCCATGCCCATCCTCCCCAATTTCAAAGTTTTCTTTTAACTGACAGCTGTGCTCTAGTTCATCTGATCAAATTCTATTTAGAAATGGCAGATGTGGCCCGCTTCAGAGGCCCATCCTCTTCCATTAACCTCTACCCTAACCGCCTGCTTACTCAGACTCCTACAATTTTTTTCCCCTAGAATTCCTCTTCACTCTTGTCAGCTCTATCCATTCACGTGATGGAAAATAGGATCTCTCTTCATAATTAAAATCTAGCTCAATTATAACCCTCGAGTGTTTTCTGTGGCTTTCTATACTCAATACAGAATATCACACTTTTCCTGTTCAGAATGATAGTGTCCTTTGGCTTCAACAGTCTCTGTGTTCTCTTGGCTCATCCCTTTTCTCTTTATGCAAAATCATAATTCTGCCTTACTCTCATCCCATGAATTTTACTTACGTCTGTGTGGTCACCAGGGGGTGTTTGATGATCTTCCCCTACCATTTCAGATTGTAAACTTTCTTTTTAGTGATTGGCATGCGTTTTTTCTTTCACCAAGCTCATTCTTTCTACCTGTCTTTTGGGCATTATGTTTTCTTATTTCTGACTTTGGCTCTTTCTGTTTTTCTGTATGAGAAGCTCCTCTCTCATTTTAAACATCAAAATATTTCCCATAAAGAAAAAAAAAATAGTGGGAAGTACTTCTGCTACTTGTGAGTGTTTTCCAGAGGCTGTGAGTAATCTTTATATGTTGTAAAACAAAAGAGATGAAAATACTGCTATTTTATCTTAATTATAGTTATGTGTATTGCCTAACTTCTCTGCACATGATAAGCTTCTGGAATGCTTTTATCTTTATTAGTCATTTTGTATATTTCTTTTGATAAATAAATTATTCCCTCCTACTGACAAGCAAACAGAGGTATCAGTGGTCCATAGGTCCACATTTTCTATGTGATACATTCCAATTCCCTCTTCAAGAATCCAGTCTCTTCTTTTTTTTTCTTTCCATTCCTTTTCACATACCACGACATGCACTGTGTCCCTCTGTAACAGCAGCATCCTTATTATTTTCTGGAATATAGCTTGCAGTTGTACGTTCTGACTTTTGTGAGGTTTTTGTTCTTAATATTTTAAATATTTTTTCTCATTATATTCTGTTGTTTAAACCTAGGAGAGGCTTCTTTTAACTCTCAGTGTGGTGCTTTATGCATGTCACGTTCTATTTGGTGTTGTGATGTTCTTATTGCTCAGGTTGTGTGTTAATCTACTGGATATTCTTGGAACAAAGAAACTCAGTTGTGGTGATATATTGTGTCCCCCCCCAATACATTGTGTACCCCAATAAAACTTATCTGAGGTCAGAGAATGAAACAGCCACTATATTAAACATAGAGAATAGGCAGTGATAGCACATACCTTTAATCCTAGCATTTGGGAGGCAGAGCTCTGTCTGGATCTCTGTGAGTTCAAGGCCACACTGGAAGCAGCCAGGCATGGTGGCATACACCTTTAATCCCAGCACTTGAGATCTCATGTTTTTGCTTGAGAAAGATGCATGCCTTTAATCCCAGGAAGTAATGGCAGAAAGCAGAAAGGCATATAAGATGTGAGGACCAGGAACTAGAGGCTTTTAAGCTTTTAGGCTTTTAGCAGCAGTTCAGCTGAGACCCTCCAGGGGTAAGGATTCAGAGGCCTTTCAGTCTGAGAATTTATGGAAACAGGATCAGCTGAGAGGAGTTGACAAGGTAAGGAAGCCATGGCTTGTTCTGCTTCTCTGACCTTTCGGCATTCACCCCAATATCTGACTCTGGGTTTGTTTTTTATTAATAAGACCTTTTAATATTCGTGTTACATTGGTTCCTTGAGTTCTCAGTACCAGTGTACCTGACACATAGTAAATTCTTGATAAAAGTGTGTTGAAGCAATGGATAACTTCAAACTTACCAGTTGGAATTTTACTTATTACCTAAGAATCATCTCAAAGACCACCTCCCTATGAGCCCATCAGAAAACTTGAACAAATATTACTCAATGCCACTGCTGTGCCCAGCATATCCACTCTGCTGTCAGTTCTCTAAGTTAACTTCATAGATAGAGTGAGGAAGCATCGCGTGTGTGAGGGGCATGTGTTTACCTGGCTGCCAGAAATTGGGATCATTGAATTGTTTTAACCCTGAGCAAGATTTACAAATTGAAAATGGCATTATGAATATGCAAATATTATGGAAATGTTCTTACTGATTAGGATAATTCTAAGGAACCTAATTTTGCTCCTGACCTACCCATCTGTGAGAACTGTCAATCAGAGAACTGGTTATCTTATTTAGGTTCAAAGTTATTAGACAAGAATAATGCATGGAAAATAACTAGGAAGCCCAAGAAATGCTAAGTGCTGGTATTAAATGATCCCATGAAATATAAGACATGCTTTCTCTGTTTAAAATTGCAGCAGTCATCTGATAATGAATAAGATAAATAAATAATCATCTACTTTTTTTGTTGTTTGAGGACTAGGGATGTGCTTTTACATACAACTCATCCAATTAGTTCGAATCAAAATGCTGAAAGTGTGAGGAACCTTGTTGTTGTTTGGTTTTGCTCTTTTGGGGGGGCTGCCAGCCAGCTCCCAAATAAATCATACACAGAGGCTCATTCTTGGCTTGTTTCTTTCCAGCTTTAATTAACTTTAAATCATCCCATCTGTCTTCTGTCTTTGGGCTTTTCCCGTTCTCTTACTTCTGTAAATCTTACTCTTACAACATGGCTTGCTGTGTAGCTGGGTGGCTGGCCCCTGGAATCCTCCTTCTCTTCCTCTGGCTCCTTGATCTCTTCCCTTCTCCCAAATTTCTCCTCCTCTATTTTCTTTCTGTCTTCCAGCCCCACCTATTTTCTTTCTCCTGCCTTGCTATTGGCCATTCAGTTCTTTATTAGACCATCAGGTGCTGTGGGATAATGCTTTTGTATACTGGTTTAATAAAACACTGATTGGCTGGTAGCCAGTCAGGAAGTATAGGTGGGATAAGCAGACAAGGAGAATTCTGGGAAGAGGGAAGCTGAATGAGAAGATGCCAGCCTACCGTTCAGGGAGCAGCATGTAATGGCATACAAGTAAATCCACAGAAAACGTAACAACATATATATGAACAGAAATGGGATGAGTTTAAGTGTAAGACCTAGTCAGTAGTAAGCCTGAGCTAATGGCCAATAAGTTTTAATTAATAAAAGCCTTTGTGTGTTTACTTTGGTCTGAGGGGCTGCAGACTGGGTGGGACACAGGAAATCTTCCAGCTACAATCAGGTGTTTTAGACAGGCACAATAATACAGTGTCACAGAGTTAAACAAATGCAACATAAACAAAAGTAACACACCTTAAAATAATATTCTACTACAGAACCTAAAAGGTGCCATTTTGGCTCTAGTCTATAACTGAAATAACTTTGGCAAAAATCTACTTTATTGAAATATTAAAAAGAAAAAAGATACCTGATATTTATAATTTACCAAGAGAGTTCCTGTCTAAAACTCAACTGGCTTTCCTTCTGAGGAGAAACCCCTGAAATACAGCTGTGTTTCTGGTTCTTGACGGCCTATGGAAATACTCTTCCTGCTCTCCTCCCCACTCCCCCCTTCTTTTAAAAATAGGAGCCTCTCAATTTTAAATGGGCTTTGACAATAATGAAAAGAACCTGAATGAAGGACAGAGTATGCTGTTCCTAAAAATGTGAATTGCTTGCATGTGCTAGAGACTCATCTCTGATGTATTTGTTCTGTCTCTTTAAGGAATTGCAGCAGTATCTTGCCAACCTGGCTGAGCAGTGCAGTGCTGACAATAATGGGGTGGAGCTCCCTGTGGTCATAATTCTGGATAATCTTCACCACGTGGGCTCTCTGAGTGATATCTTCAATGGTTTCCTCAATTGTAAATACAACAAATGGTAAGCTCTTCAAAATAATTGAAACAATCACATTTAGAAATTGGGATACTACCGGGCAGTGGTGGTGCACGCCTGTAATCCCAGCACTTGGGAGGCAGAGCCAAGTGGCTACCAAGTGAGTTCCAGGAAACCCTGTCTCAAAAAAAAAAAGAAAAGAAAAGAAATGGGGATACCATTTACTTCTTTGTAGCTTTTCAGGTTTTAAGACTTGTAGTGGATACTATTAGTGCAAGAACTTTTAATGGTATCTTAAATTTCCATAGAATCTGTATGTGTGCTTTAGAATACCTATTTATCCACAGCTATGTTCCAGGAAGGTTTTATGCTGTGTATTGTTTTGTTTTGTTGCTTGTTTTTGTTTTGAGGCAGGGTCTCCTTATGTTGAGCAAGTTTGCCTCAGCTTCCCAGTAATCCCCCTGCCTCTGTCTCCCCACACCACTGCACCTGATCTTTGGGAACTTTTATGGAAGCATTATGTCGTCTTTGATGATGTTAGTTTCCATAGACATGTTGGAAGTCTAGGATGCCAGTGTGGGTGGTAGGATGGTCAGGTTCTTTGAATGATTCTGTGATGACCAGAAGGATGTTTTTGAGCTCTCTATTCAGTCCCTACTATCAGTTCAACTTTTCCAGAGGGGTGAAGTTAATTCATTCAGATACAGGTCCCTCCAATAATGCAATGCTTTGCTATCTAAAGTGGAGGGACAGAGTAAATCAAGGCATCAATAATAATATCAATAATATGAAAACCTACATGTTCATTGGAGCATTGTCTCTAGAGAAAGACATAGAGAACACAACAATATAAATGGCAATAACCTTAGTAGTATTGGTATTCTAAATAATTGGTATTCTAAAAAAAAATCAATCTTTGCTAGTGATAAAATGCTACAAATTGATCAGCATAACATAAAGATTAAAGTGAGGAGCAAATCTTACTGTGTGACTAAAGAGCTTTAAGAAGGCTGAGGAGATGGCTAGGGACACTTGTTCTTACAGAAGACCTGGAAGATTCCCAGCACTCACAAAAAGGCTCACAGTGGTCCATCACTCCAGACTTGGCACCCTCTTCTGACCTCCAGGGGCATCAGACACACATGTGGCACACCGATGTACATGAGATAAAAACACTCATACACATAAAAGAAACTAATTTATAAAGAATCATTAAATAACTGATAACTAACAAGGTTTTGATATAAGCATAAGAGCTCTAAGATATTAGCCTAACCTGGACACAGTGGCGCATGCCTTGAATTCCAGTGTTTGAGAGGCAGAGGCAGACATATCTGTGAGTTCAAGGCCAGCCAGGGATACATAGTGAAACATTCTAAAAAAAGAAAAAAGAAAAGAAAAGAAAAGAAGAGAAGAGAAGAGGAAGAGAAAGAAAGAAGGAAAGAAAGAAAGAAAGAAAGGAAGGAAGGAAGAAAGAAAGAAAGGAAGGAAGGAAGGAAGAAAGAAAGGAAGGAAGAAAGGAAGAAAGAAAGAAAGAAAGAAAGAAAAAAGTTCTGTAGGTCTCCTTTTGTTATAAACTAAGGTTCAGATTGGAGAGAAAGAAGTGTTGCCCAGAGTGCCAGAGCTCAGGTTAGAATCCCCAATAGAAATTACATTCCTATTACTTTTGGCACTTTCCAATTGAACATTATGAAGCTTCCCTCTTAAAGCCTACTGTTAAAATAGAATAGGGTTTGCTTTTCTTAATTGTTTTTCTTTTAATCACTTTCTCTCTAGCACAGACCTCATTCTCTTATTTTTCCTAGTCCTTATATTATTGGCACAATGAATCAGGGAGTCTCTTCATCACCAAATTTAGAGCTACACCACAATTTCAGGTAAGGACTTGAAGGACTCTGTGTGTGTGTGTGTGTGTGTGTGTGTGTGTGTGTGTGTGTGTGTGTGCTCTGTGTGTACGCGTGTGTGCCCCCTGCCTAGCTGTGCTCTGTGTGTACATGTTATTGTGTCTTTCTAATCAGAAGGATGGCTGCTTTTCCATTTGGTTGTTGACAATCCTGCCCGTAGTAACCTGTGTCTTGGAGAGAATTTTCACTTCTCCTGGCACTCTTCCTCAAACAGACATCCTGTGATCTTTAATCTGTAATCGAAACGTGTTCCTTTCCCTGCTCACTACTTCCCTGGCTAAAAGAGAGCACCCTGCTTCTGAGGGAAGACTGAGAAGAGAGCTCCTAAGTCAGGATCTACAATTCTCCCACAGAAGTCCTCTCAGCATGTGTGCACCCACCCACTCTCAGTACATAAGCTTCATGGAAGCTAGGAAGTAAAATTTACCGTATTATAACTCTAATGACAATAGATTTTCTAAATGCTTGTGGCATCTAACTGAGGCCATCAATTAATATGGGAACATTAGTGCTTTATATTGCAATGAAAATTACTATGGAAATAAATTTTACGTTTTACAAAAGGACATCTGATTTTTTTTTCTTTTCTTTCTTGTAGATGGGTATTGTGTTCAAACCACACAGAACCAGTGAAAGGCTTCTTAGGCAGGTATCTTCGAAGGAAACTGATAGAGATGGAAATTGAAAGGAATATACGCAATAATGACCTAGTGAAAATCATAGATTGGATTCCTAAGACATGGCATCATCTCAATAGTTTTTTGGAAACACATAGCTCTTCTGACGTCACTATTGGTGAGTTCCAAAGTTAAAATATTCCATTTTCCAGGTGCTGAAAGCACTGTGTAAAGGTGGCCAGATTGTATGGTTAAATAACAAGGAAAGCTAGGCTTTTCAAAGCTCCCAAAGATTAAAGGATTCTTTGCCTTCCTAAAACTGTCTTTCTCTGAGTGTTATATCTACAATTATTTCATTGTATCTGACAATTAGGGGGAGTAAAATTAAGTTTGAAATAGGAAAGTGTCCAAAAATCAGAATACCAGTCCAAAGAAAAAGTACTCAGAGTAATTTTTTATGCTAGTAAGAATAATTCACATATTTTATCTATTAGCTCATTCAGATGTGGCTGTGAGAGAAGACTTTATTTAAAAATAATGGACTTCTTATAAATAAGTCTTGTGTTTCACATTTTTTTCCCAGAAGATAAAACCGAGTTACCCTCTTTCAGGGGCACAATGGTGTTTGTTTTTCCATTCCTTCTTAAGTTTCCTGGGCAGAAGTATGTTTCCCACTGCTGTCAATCATCAGAAATCCTCAGCTGCAGGCATTATTTCTGTCTTCAGCTTACAGTGTCTAGACTGATTCCAAATTCTGCAAATGATGGCATTTTGTAATTGACAATTCATCTCCTTGGAACTGAACTTTACATTGTTTGTAAAACAGGACTGGATCATAAACTTCACTATTTCTCTTCACCCTGTGTTTTGCCTTTTATTAATGTTTCATTGTTAGGAAAAACGAGGCCTGGAGACTCAACCTTTCATGAACATGTTCTCATAATGATTGGGCAGACCAACATTAGAATTTTCTAGGAATGTGTGTTATATTTCTCCAAAACATCTCTAAACATGTGTTTGGATTGGTAAATATGATGTTTCTGAAACATTTTACCACTTGTATCTTCTCAGGTCCACGGCTTTTCCTTCCTTGCCCGATGGATGTAGAAGGTTCTAGGGTGTGGTTCATGGACCTCTGGAATTATTCCTTGGTACCTTACGTTCTGGAGGCAGTGAGAGAAGGCCTTCAGGTAGAGTATATGACTTGTATTACTACATAGAAAAAATGAAGCAAAAAGGAAGCCAGACCCTCATTCTTATAAAAACAAAAGCGTTTATTTATTTGGCTATTTATGCAGAAAACTAAAGTAAGTAAAGAGCAACAAGTGTGCAGAAGTGTGTCTATTATCACAAGGCTATTGTGTATGTCTGTACAAAAGGAGCTTGCCCAACACTATACACTGAAGGCTAAGATTGTTGTAATGGGTGTTAAACATGTTCTTACTGAACAGATATTTAATTATACAGGTATACATCTTAGGGCATAGACTAGTAAGTGGATCCAAGGAAAAAGACATAACTTTATGTAATTAGATGTTTCCTGTCCCCACCACATGTTTCCATGTACCTGGCAGCCACTTCCCAAATTACCACACAGATGCTTATATTAATTATAAATGCTCAGCCAATAGCTCAGGCTTATTACTAACCAGCTCTTACACTTAAATTAACCCATAATTTGTATCTATGTTTAGCTTGGTTCCTTTTCTCAGTATGACATTTTTGTCTTGCTTCTCTGCACTTGTAGATGACTCTGACTCTGCCCTTCCTCTTCCCAGAATTCTCCTAGTCTGGCTCTCCAGCTCAATCTCTTCCTGCTCAGCTATTGGCCAATCAGTTGTTTATTAGCAAATGAGAGTAATAAATATTCATAGTGTAGAAAAGGATTATCCCACAGCAGCTTTAGTTCAAACATTTTGCATTTCATGAATTTTCAAAAACCATGGTGCTGCCTACAATGTAAGCTGGTCTCTCAAATTTCATTTATTCAAAAAATCATATTATCATTTATGAAAACTCATTTATATTAGAGAAGTTTTGTTTTAAAATTAACATTTAGGTAAATTTATTTTCCCTCCAGATACATTTTCCATATTAATAAACTATTATCCTAATCCTTATATATAGACTGATATTTCATATGTGCTTGCTAACAAATAAAAAGCAGCAGAACCCTTATGAGCCCCAAAGTGGTGATATATAAACTGCTTAACTTCCTTAGATTAACTTCCTTAAAAGTCTATTTTTGGAGATACATGGGTTTTTTTTATATTATAGTAAATAATATTTGCTAAACTCTTCCTTGGCCATTATAATTGTGTAAAGCTTCCATTTGGGTGAGTCATAATCATTTAAGTAATCATAATCTCTCAAACAGCAAGTTTCTTGCTGTGGCTCCTGAGAATTTGTACTAGGATAGTGTGAAAAGCAATAAGTTACCTTATAGGTATAGAGGATCAAGCTGGGAGACAGCACATGAAATAGGCAAAAAGAGCATACTTTTAATAGATGGAAAATTCTTGTTGAAGTTGAAACCTTTACTATCTGAAAGAATTTAGATGAGAGTCTTGGAGGGCCCCATCTGTGCCCTCTAGGGCAGAAAAGGTCATAAGTCATATCACTGGATCTAATCATGTCAAAGGACCTTATATCAGAAGAAATGAAGAAATAATTCTGGGTCTCTCCATTTGGAGGAACAGAAAAGGAAAGTCATTTTTGGATGAAGGAAGGCTGGTGCTTTGCTGAGGACCATCTGGGGAATGCCCTGGGACACATGTTCTGGTTGGAAAGGGTGCTGCTGACACACACAATCTGAGTTTTTCTGCTGGTGATTCCACTGTTCTTGAAATGTCAGTGATCAAATCAGCTCTTTCTGGGTGTTAAATTTCTCCTCTTACAATACTCACATTTTTTGTTGTTGGTCTCTCATACTCTTGCTGTCCTAGCTGATTCATTAAAATGGCTGTCATCTGTTCTTTAAACACACTCGAGTCTTTTGAGGTCAATTCTAGACTTGCATTTTTTTTTCTTCTTTTAGATTTACTTATTATTTTTATTTTATGTGATGAATGTTTTGCTTGGATGTAAGTATGTGCACTACAGACATGTCTTGTGCCTTTGGAAGCCAGAAGAATGTGTCAGTTACCCTAGATATAGAGTAAAGGAAGATTGTAAATTGTCATGTCATTGCCAGGAATCAAACATGGTTCCTCTGGAAAAGTAGCCAGTGCTCTTAACCACTGAACCCTTCTTCAAACCCCTAAACACAAACATTTTAAGAATTGTACAATGCCAGGTATTAGTGGCACATGACTTTAATCCCAGTACTTGGGAAGCAGAGGCAGGTGGATCTCTGAGTTCAAGGCCAGTCTGGGCTACAGAGTGAATTCAAGGACAGCCAAAGCCACACAGAGAAATCCTGTCTTGAATCCCTCCCCAAAAAAGAATTACATTCTACTTTTAATTAGTAGTACTTGTGTGTGTTTTTTAAACCATATATTAAGTAGTTTTTAACTGAGACAAAACAATCAGATTTTTTTGGGGGGTGTGAGACAGAGGTTTTTTTTTGTTTGTGTGTGCCAGGGTTTTTCTGTGTAGTTTTGGTGCCTGTCCTGGATCTCTCACTATAGATCAGGCTGTTCTTGAACTCACAGAGATCCACCTGCCTCTGCCTCCCAAGTGCTGGGACTAAAGACATGTGCCACCACCACCTGACAAGAGAGCTATGTTTCTTTTAAATCACAATGCAAAACAAATAATCTTCAGATTTCTGCCTCTGTCCCTGCCTCCCAAAGGAATACTGGGACCTGGAAAATTTTTATATTATCACGGATTCAAATTTTAATATAATTTCCAGAGAAACCTAAAAGTATTTGGTGGGCTTGTACTCACAATACCTATATTTTCCTTTGGTCTCACTGAACCACTAAATAAAAGCACCCATCATTACTGGACAAACCGCAGGCAGTCTGTCCTCTGAGGTCATGTCATTAGAGCCCCTGGTAACCAGAGCGGTCCTTGGTGGCACAGATCCCAAGGGACAAGAAAGCACACTGTTGCTTCGTCCTAAGTGTGGATCTTTGTCCATGTCCTCTCAGCCTTACCCCTTGTTTACAGTCTCAGCTGTTTCTAGCCCCTCACCGTGCCCTCTTCAGCTTTGCTTCTACCATAGAAACTCCTACATCATTTTCGCCCCTGTATTCTACTGACATGACTTTCTCCCGCCTCTTGTGTCTCTTTCTTACTGTGCTCATCGTTTTCCCATAGATTCTGACAGAATTCATCCTTGTGTTTCCATTTTTCCCTTAAAAAAAAAAAAAAAAAAGATTTACATATGTACAGTGTTCCGCATACAGTGCACATATGCCTGCAGGGCAGAAGAGGGCGCCAGATCTCATGACAGATGGTTGTGCGCCACCACCTGGTTGCTGGGGATTGAATTCAGGACCTCTGGAAGAGCAGCCAGTGCTCTTAACCGCTGAACCATCTCTCCAGCCCCTTCCTGTTGCTCTTATTTATAAATGTATCGGAAGTCTTCCAAAGGGAAGCGATGGAATTTTGAGGGGACGGGCGCTACTGGAGGGGAAATGGTAATCGGGAGTACAGCGAATGGACAAAAAGCTGCTCTCGTTCTTTGTCTTTCCAAAGTACGTTTTGTTAGAGAACTCCCATTATTGTAAAAAACAGATTTTGCTTTTTTTTTTTTTTTCATTTTATTTTTTAATCAGCCTTGAGGACTTCTTGTTTGTTTCTTTGCCCTGGTTTTGTCAAGTTACTAGCAAGAGCAAACGCGTACAAGAATGTCTCTATTTCTTCCTAATAAACCTCCTCCATGCTTTCTCCCACCTCGGGTGCCCCCTTCTAGGTTGTAGAATTTTGAGGTTTTAAGTGAGCTATGTAGATGCAAATATGTTTAAAATCTGGCAAATCTGCCTGAAAGACCCACAGGAACTGAATGTGAAAATAACCACCTGATTAGCAGTCACGCTTTTTGCCCCCACCTAATAGCAATGATATTTGTGTGTGGTAAACTTTCAGATGTACGGGAAACGGGCACCGTGGGCAGATCCGTCCAAGTGGGTCCTCGAGACGTACCCGTGGAATCCTGTCTCCCTGCCCCAGGAGGGCCCGGCACTGCTGCAGGTGCGGCCGGAAGATGTTGGGTATGAGGGCTGCACATCTGCGAAGGAAGCCACAGCGTCAAAGCGCGTTCCCCAGACGGACTCAGAAGGGGACCCCTTGGTGAGCGCGTCCGATTATGCTTGTTTTACCTTGATGTCAGTGTGTGGTCGTTAGCATTTAGCTGTCAGTATCCAAGACCAGTTACTGTTGGTAATAGATGAAACCAGCTGGGAAGGGGTCATCATTCAAAATATTACCTTCAGCACAATGTCCCTGGTTGAAATTCTTAAAAAACAAATGAACAAATAAACAAAAACAAAACCCAACTTATTTGTCAAATATAAATATATGAGACCCTCAAACTGGTTCAAACTGTACTATAATTTTTCTCTGATTATATATTAAATTGTGTTGATATTTAAATAATCAGTATTTTAGTTGTCGTGACAATCCCCTAGGTATTTAAGAGAAAACTGAAGTTTACCCATAAAATATAATCAAATATACACAGAACAAAACCTATTTACTGTATATCAACTAACCATATTAAATGCACCGTTAGTCTTCTGTTACTTTCAGTGGGGAAGGATAAACTCTTTTGTTTATAAGATTTATCTATTTGTGTGTGCACTGATGTTTTTATGTCTGTGAGAGGGGTCCAGATCTCCTGGAACTAAGGTTACAGATAGTTCAATAGCTGCCATGTGGATGCTGGGAACTGAACCCGGGTCCTCTGGAAGAGTAGTCAATATCCTAAACCGTTGAGCCATCTCTGTAGCAATGAAAAAGGAGGTAGTCTTACTACTTTCCTCTGTGTGCTAGTGCATATAATTTAGTTGTAGAAGCACTACAGTAGTTTAAATAAGTGTATAGAATTCCTGTGTGTGACTATTATGAGAGTATTGAGTACATATTGTGACTGGGAATAAAGACCACTTTTTCGTATATCTACTTTGTGTTCTTATAGTATTGTACTAGTGAGAACCTCAAGAAGGAATTACATGCTCTGTGACAGAAAGTACCATCTAAAACTAAACCTTGGGTCAGCTATATTCTGTTGTGAACAAACATAGGCTGTCTCTGTCTTTGTTTCTGTATATCTGTATAATCACCAATGGAAAGCGAACATGTTGCAGTCTAATCTAAATTAGAAATCCTAGTAGGGAAATTATTATTGTCAGGAGCCTGGTTTTGAATCTGAACAAGGACAAATGTTCTGGTACACTGAACATTGTTTTAAAAAGGAAAGGTACCCGCATCACCAAAATGTTGGCATGTGTGTGCTAAAAATGCTAAGATCTGGTGATCATGGTAGGGTGTCATCATTTAGGATCTTAAAAGGACATAGTCCAGGAGTGATGCAAGATGTATGCATAAACTACAGAAATGCAGGAGACTTGGAGGGCAGAATTATGAGTCTGGGATGGTTGAGCTGAGAGTTGATACAAGCATTGGGGTTTTTCATGTGGTTGAATACAGAGCAGCCTCTCAAATCAAGGAAGTGTCACACAAAACACTGCCAAACAGCACAGCGAAAATTAAGAGTTAGAGGCCAGTTATCAGTTGGTTGGAAGAATTAAAACTATAGACTTATCCAGCTGTTAGATTTCATTGAGCCATTTTATTTTTACGGGTAGTTAAAACTTTATCACATGGACAGTGGAGCATCAGTGGGTATTTTTCACTAGTGTCTTTCTGTTTAGATTTGTAGTTGCTGTAGATGATTCTAGTAACAGAGCGGAGGACAGAGTATGGAGCTGGGGTGAATGGTAGAGTTTCAGCTCCTGAGTGAGATAAATGGAAGAACATGTTTGAATAATAGGCATTATCTTGGCTGTGAGTATAGGAAGGATGCAGGGGAGACCAGGGGAAAATGATGTGCAGAGAATCCACATTGATCACAATGGTAACTGAGTCATATGTATACTTACTTTCTTTTTATAATGCCCTTTGATATTAATGTATATAAACACTGCCATAAACAGAATAAATCCCACTGTATGTGTTTATTACAGATCTGAGATTGGGAGCTGATGCTAACTGAACCTACTATATAGCACCATTTCCTTTTATGTATTTTATTTTATGTATATGAGTATTTTGCCTGTGTGTGTGTGTGTGTGTGTGTGTGTGTGTGTGTGTGTGTGTGTAGCACATGTGAACCTTGTGCCCACTGGGGTCAAAGGGTATTGCATTTTCTCTTTTTAAGTCAGGAGGGTGCTCAGACATAATTCTCTTTTATAAACCAGCTTCCATCAAATGCTTAAGTTTCAGGCATTATCAGGAACTACTTTGATCTCATTTCCTTGTGTAGCTGGTTTAGTACATTAAGGTAGTTAAGGCTGAAATTCTATTGAAAAACACCCTGGAAATTATCAACATGATTTCAAAACACTCCTATAACCACAGCCTCTTTGTCAAAATGGCGTTCTTGCTGGAATTGATGATTACCAGTTCATCATGTATTCCACATACATTTTATACTGGCATACACATATTCATAGCCTGACTGAAGACCAAGAAATCTTGTTTTAGATATCCCTGCTCTATTTCTCTGAGTTGAAAGATAAAGGGCAACTTTGATTGTTGCAGGAAGTGCTGTAGTTAGTATTTGGCACTACGCAATATAAAGTTTATTGTACTGTAAGAAACCCTCAATAAGAAAACAAGTCCCTGACCCTCACGAAGACAGGCGCCAATTACCCTGTGCCTTTGGAAATTGTTGAGCCATCGATTTTCCCAGTCTGCTTTTAAACATACTTTTTTGTTTTCCTAGCTCCCATCTCTAATAGTGGAACTGCAGATCTATTGAAATCCAAGCCTTTTATTTCATAATACATCGGAAAGCTGTCTTTCTCCCCAGGTCCTCTCATGCACAAGTCCTTTCTCTCCTGGAACAAACACGACCATATTCTCCGATGAGGTTGAGAAGCTTGAGAGCGCTGCTATTGTTCCAGACGGTGGCTTTTGTTCTCAGTGATGTATCAATCATATTTCAGCCAGAGCCTCAGTGACAGCAAACACTTGACAGTCATTCTTTCCTTCTCCTTCTTCAAATGCTCATGGTCTGCTTCCTCTAGTTACCCCCTCTCGAGGTCAGCTCCTGATCAACAGATGGTGTGCTGTGCGCAGCAGCTGACTTTGTTCCACTCCATCCATCCCCTGCTTCTCTCTCAAGGGATAGTGCTTGCAAGCCTGTGTGTGTGTGTGTGTGTGTGTGTGTGTGTGTGTGTGTGTGTGTGTGAACATTCATGACTTTCACTTGCCATTCAATGCTCTCTGCTTCTCCCAGCCAAAAAGCTGGGAAGCTTGGCTTGCTCTCCTGCAACCAACCCCAGATGTCCAGCTGTGATAGCTTCCTGTTCTGTTTCCCTGCTGAAACAGTATTCATTCACAGCCCTAAATAAAAGAGTTATCTTGCGGCCCTATTTTTTTTTTTTTTTCTTCTGGTTTAGAGCTGTAGTCATATTTGAGAGAAACAATTCAGGAGCCAGGTCGGTCGGTGAGCGAAAACCCATTAACTGTTGTGTGCATTTCATTTGGATGGGATGAGAAAAGTTCAGTTCTCTGAGATGGCTCAGCGCCCTCCTCATTCTGGGGCTGGCTGACTCCATGCATAGTTGCTCACAAGGATGTCTCTTTCTCTTTCTTCAGATGAATATGCTAATGAAACTCCAGGAAGCAGCCAACTACTCGGGCACACAGAGCTGTGACAGTGATAGCATCCACCGCCATGAAGACATTTTGGATTAGTCTCTTGAATCCACCCTCTGAAGGGTGAAAAGAGTTAGGCGAAGGACGATGCTTTTCAAAGGTGTTTTAAAAGACAGGTATTGTCACTAAACCACTGCCAGTATGAAAAGTCCCCTGTCAGGGCCCTGACCCAGAGTCTAGAGTCATGTGGCCTCCGAGGAAGCAGCAGAATTAAGTTGCAATGGCCAGGATGCTAAATTGAAATGGGAACTTTGCTTATTCTATTCCTAGGCATTTTTATAACCATGAAGTGAGCAAGGGCTCCATAGCACAACTGGAAAGGACCCTAAGGACAGGGCATCTGAGTAGATTGCACACGCGAGAGCAGACTGGACTTTAGTTTATTCCTCTTTCAAAGTTTACAATGCAGGACTTACTTTTTTTTTTCTTTTCCTTTCTTTTTTTCGTGCCTTTCTTTTGTTTCCTCTGAGGGGCTGCCCTCCTCAGGCAGGGTCCATTCTTCTGATCCACGCCACTGCCTTTGTGCCACATGGTGCTGGTGACAGGGCTCCGGTAGTGTTTGCGGTGTGTGTTCACTCCATTGCAGAAGGAATGGAAGAGGCCAGTCCTCTCCAGAAGCACAAAGGGAATTGTGCAACCACCAGAAAAACACTGCTGTGGCGGTGAATGGGAAGGGCCAGCTTCCTACTGACCGCTGCACTCTTCTGAAGTGAGCTACTCTCTTCTTAGTGTATGAGTCATGGGTTTTATAAGATTGTTTTTACCCACAGTGGTCTTTTCAAACCACCTGCCCACTCCCTGAACCAGAGTTTTATACTAATTATTAGTCAACACTGACAAAAGGCTTTTTTAGGGCTTTATTTGTTTGCGCCTTTTCAGTGAAAGAAGGAACATTTTCTATGGTGCTGTCTCGCTGCCTTAAAACAGATTTCTCCAACAGCTTAACAGTTGCTTTCAATCCTAAACCATTGGTTACTTCCACTGTCTCTTCATTTACAACCCAGCAACACACCAGTTAACACAGCAGCCTCACTTCTAGATATCGTTTTTTATTTTCGTTTTCTTGAAGAAATGGATAGGGGAAAGAACAGTATTTTTATCTTATGAATAAAGAGATTTCTTTGCCTATCCTGCAAATGATCTGAGAACCGTAGAACCCCTCTGTGACCGTCACTTAAAAGCAGAGACAGGTGGCTTCATTCCACCCAGTTCTAAATGGAAGCATTTCAGAAGGTAGGAGATTTCTAATTCGGGTCCAGGTGAGCTATAAGCCCTGGATTCACCATGAGCACAACTATTTGGCTTTCCTTCCCTTGTCTTTATCTTTCAAAGGAAAAAAAAAAATGTTAGTTTGGACGCATGTTGTTTTTGATTGCTATTATTGGAGATGAGACATTCACCATTAAAGAATACTGATGCAGTCAGTCACTGTGGAAGAGGAAGTATGTATACTGTACAAGAAGGTTAGATTTGCACAGTCTACTGGGTAGGTATTGTAAATAATGATTTTTTTTCAAACTTGCACAAAATCAAAACAAACACAAACAAAACTGTATTTTATCCTGTTGGTGTTAAGAGGTGTGTTCCACTTGCTGAGATTTCCTGTATGTTGCAAACAAATACAGAATGCAACCCCTCGAAGCTGTTATTATCTGGTGTGTTTGTCCTGTACTTACAAGTTGTTGTGACAATGCAGGAGCTATCCGTGCTACAGTGAGCATGCTTCCGAACTGTACACAAGGCCAGTACATTTTTGGATGAGTAACTGTCTGAAAATACATCTCTTGTGGCAGGCTATAAAGACAGTGTGTGAAAGCTAATCACTCACTGGCGAAGTTATATTACCCACAGAGGACAGATTCAAAGTTGATGAAACCTAAGGTCTATGCCATGGTGTAGATGTAGCTCTGTATGCCTTTTGGGACATGTTATTGGTGCTACCCTCTGTGACCATCTATGGGTTGGTTTCTCTAGAACAAAATTAACAACATGAGGTATCTGTGCAGATTTCAGAGTGTCACTAAGTGACATATAGGTCCTTACACGGTGCTATTGCCCTGAGGGAAATCAGACTGAGTTTATGCACACAGAATTGTCACCCTGACTTTGGAGCCTCAACTGTGGGTCAAATCTGTCGTGCAACAATGATGTATGTAGCTGGATGAGTGACTAGTTGCCCTTGTATGATAAGTCATCTAAGGAAAATTGCTAATCTTCCCCTGCCATTTCGAGAAACACAGTCCACACACATGAGCATCAACAGAACTTCTTGCAATACATCCCAGTAGGTACGCCTAGTTTACAACGTAAACTAGCTTGTGAAACATTTGTCTGTATACATTTTATATTTTGTACATTTTTGGATGTAACATATCATGTAAATAGGCAGAAGCAGTGAAAGAAATCACCTGAGAAATTTTGTAGTCTTTGTAAAGCCCCAACAATAAGTACTTGGTGTCAATGGACCTAACTGGATGATGTATTTTCTATTGGTTTATTGTCCCTTTAGCTTGTAAACCAGCTTGCATATATTTTTTTGCAAATGTGCACCCTGTATCTGTCTAAATTATTACTTTGCCATTAAAGTGGAATTATTTATTGACAACAAGGTGTGGTGTCTATGTATGGGGGAAATCTTGAATTAGTATGTGTAGGGACATGACAAGCTTTAAAATGCTGCTTCACTATTAACATGTCATCATTAGGGATCTGTGTGAATTTATATTTTATAAGCATCATAGGAAGGACTCTGAAGCATTGGAACAAATAAATGAACTACATGCAGTATATATGTAGCTCCTAAAGTGAAAGTTATTTATTCAGTGAATATTTTTTAAAATTCTGAGTGGTATTCAAACATGCCTGGATGACAAATACAAATTAATATAAAAAAATAAAATGTCAATATTCACTGAGTTAAATCAACTCATTATGTGTTTCATTGTTTTTATTCCATCAGATTCTCTTTTGACCTTTTAGTCCTAAAGATGATTTTAAAGCAAAAGTAATTGTTGTGTGTGTGTGTGTGTGTGTGTGTGTGTGTGTGTGTGTGTGTGTATGTGTGTGTGTATGTGTGTGTATATGTGTGTGTATGTGTGTGTATGTGTGTGTATGTGTGTGTGTATGTGTGTGTAGCTAGAGTTTTCCTGACTGGCCCAGTCAGGACAAATCTCTCTTACCCACCAGTCCCACAGTCGCTCAGACCCAACCAAGAAAGCACACAGAAACTTACATTGTTTACAAACTGTATGGCTGTGGCAGGCTTCTTGTTATCTACTTTTTCTATCTTAAATTAACCCATTTCTGCTTATCTATACTTTGCCTCATGGCTTGTGGCTTACCGGTGTCTTTACATGTTGCTTTTCATGGCGGCGGCTGGCGGTGTCTCCACAGCCTTCTACTTCCCAGAATTCTCTTCTCTCTTGTCCCGCCTATACTTCCTGCCTGGCCACTGGCCAATCAGAACTTTATTTACACAGAGCGATATCCACAGCATGTGTGTGTATGTGTGTGTTTGTATGTGTGTGTGTGTGTGTGTGTGTGTGTGTGTGTATGGGTATGTGTGTATGTATGTGTGTATGTATGTGTGTGTATGTGTGTGTATGTATGGGTGTGTGTGTATGTATGTGTGTATGCATGTGTGTGTGTATGTGTGTGTATGTATGTGTGTGTATGTGTGTATGTATGTGTGTGTATGTGTGTGTGTATGTGTGTGTGTATGTGTGTGTGTATGTATGTGTGTATGTGTGTGTGTGTGTGTGTGTGTGTGTGTGTGTGTGTAAAAAGAGTGGGAGGGAGGAAGAGACAAAGACTGAGAGGCAGAAAGAGTTCATAAAATACAAACAAACTTCCTTTAAAATTGTAATTTATTTCAAAATAGTTTGGACATTTCTTGAATCTTAGTAGCAGGGTGTATAATTGGTGTTCTGGTTTTTAATTCTAACAGATAAAGTATTTACATTACTTATCCATATTGAATTATAATTGGTGTCTTTATTTCTAGAGTCAGGTGAGAGATACAGGAAACTTCTATAGTTCTTCTTATTCAGATTATTTCTGAATTAATCCAGTACCTAGGGGTGGCAGTATACCTCAGTAGCAGAGCACTTACCTAACATGTGGGAAGCACTGGATTTAATGTTGTTGTTGTTTTCTTGAGAGGAAGACAACAAAATCTGAGTATGACCTTCAAATGAAACATCAGACTACATAAGTCAGAACCCCAACATCACCCTTCTTGTGTGTCTACCGAAACTCTGCCAGCTTCCACTTTCTCACTATAAAATGATGAGAAAAGTACCCAGCTCTCAGAGGTCACTGTGAAAATCAAAGTGTTATTTATTAGGTGAAACTGCTCTGGGCAGTGTCTAGCCCTCCTATTGATACCAAGAGCAATGTGAAATAGTCATTGCCCTGTTTTCAATATTCTTCAAAGAAATATGTGTAAACATTATATTTAAAATTGTTTTTCAGTTTGGGGTGCTAGAAACAGAACACAGGAAATCATGTACTATGAGCACAGGATCTACTTGTGAACCACACCCCCATTCTAATACATTTTTAAGAATGTATCTTAAACTTGGTTTTGCCATGTATAAAATGACGTTAGTGATGGTTTTCATTCATAAAACTTGTTAGGAGTACTGAGGAATAGACCCTAAAGTGCTCTAAACAGTGCCTTCCGTTCAATAGTTATTTGTTGCTGTATTAGCATTACCATAAATGAAAAATATCTGTAATAAATATGTTCTTGGGCTGCAATTTGTAAGTATACTCAGTGCAATATAAAGACTACTACTAACAGTCTATCTTGCTGGGGTCTGAAGACAGGGCTCAGTGATGACTTAAGATGGAACACAGTTGTTTCCAGCACCCAGAACAGTAGACTCACAGCTACCTGTAATTTCAGCTCTTAGGGATCTGATGATCTATGGCCTATGTAGGTGCTCATACCCACTACACATCTCACATAGGCACATACACATAAACACTAAATAAACATTTTTTAAATGATCTTGTTCAATTGCTCATCTATAAAATTGTCTTATTACATATTTACCCATCAGATTGTTTTGAAAACCAGGCATTTTTAAATGCAGAAAGCTGTGAGAAAAGTAGCTGGCTCATCTCAAATTCTACCCAAGTGTTAGCTATTATTATTCTTCAATGAACAATTATTATATGCCTAACATATGTCAGGCTTCTTCTGGAATCAGATGCAATGTGATACATCCCAGTTTTTTATTTTTTTCCACAGCAAAGGTGATGAGGATAAATCATCCTTAAGATCTTCCTTGCACATGAAGTATCCATTTTCTGGGTAATTTTAGTGATGGCTACATGCTAAAAATGGTAGTCTTGTCAGTATATTAACTATGGTGCTAGAATTCACCTGGATCTTTTAATTTGGCTACTGGTATATTTACAACAAAGTATCATGTCCATGTGTGTGTGGCCAACTTGACAGGTATACTTCCTTGTGCTAGCTGTAGAAGTCTGAAGATATTTACAAAATGGGACCTTCTCCCTCATCTCTTGTATTTACCAAAATAGCTACTGTTCCTCTCTTGGTTGACGTTGCCCATCCCTCAACTTCTTTCTTCATCATCCTCACTATTTTGGCTCTGTTCCAAGTAATAGTAATCCACTGTAGAATCTGAATACAAGTATTGAACCAAGGACAATAACTTTCTAGACAGTATAGCTGTGTGAGCGTGTGTCAGTGTTCTACTGTAGTCTCCCATATGCTGAAAATTTTAGAAGAAGGTGAAAGGTTCTTTCCTAGTACATATTGATAGTGTTGGTAAACCAAAACAAAGAGATTATAATTAAAGATTTTCGGACCATTGGCAGTCAAGTAGAAGAATGAGTGAATGATTCTGTAGGATAAATATTAATCTTAAACCTCATTAAGTCATTAATGAAAATCCCTTAATATATTCTAATTTGTTCAAAAAGGAAATCACAAATCATCTCATGCTTGACATTTTTGTCTGTGTCAGATTTGGAATGATGTTCAAATGGTCTATCCTCCTGCCTCAACCAAGTCTCTGGGATTATAGAGGTGTGCTACCATGTCCAGGTTAGAACATTTTTTTTCCAGGAAATATTCTTTCTTTCACTCTTTATACATTCTCAAATGCCATGTCAAACTTGTAATGTTTTAGATGAGCCTTCCTCGTCTCTCAAACTAGGTCAAAGATCTGAATCATCTACTTTTCGGTGAGGTAGAGGAAGATAAAGAGAGAGACCCACTTGGGATACCACACTCTCGGGGCCTAAAATGTATTTCATGCTAATAATTAGGTATTGAATAAAAGTATTTTTTTAGTACAGAGACATCACTTGAACTTTCCACCCATTAAAGCATTGTGTTAAATACAAGAGTGCCCACCTTTGAGAGGGATGCATTCTTAGGAGCCAGACTGCTAATTAGAAGGACTGCTAATTAATTAGGATGCTGACTGGTGACTAGAAGCAGCAGCAGCAGATAACCTAAGGGCTTGCTCCCCAGTGAAGACGGTCTACTGCCTTATATTCAGTATATTCAGGATGCTTTCCCCATTTAGAAGGAATGATCTGGATTCCTCCTTTTTAAGGTTTTTGTTTGTTCTGCTGTTTAACTCTTTGGTTGCCTTATTCATGTGTAGGGTAACTTAACTGTATGAGGTCTTTTTTTTTTTTTTTTTTTTTTTAAACAAAGAAGATACAGCAAGCAGTTGGAAATGAAATGTTAGAATCTAGAAGGCAGGAAGTGGCAACTGAAAATACCAAAATGAAACACCTCAGGGAAGCAAGGGGGAGTGAAGATTGACCTGCTCTTTGGGATGATTCCACACAAGAAAGATCTTGACTAAGTAGAGAAGACAGGAACAGACCTGAGAGAGTGCAGCACTGATCTTTATGGTCCATTTGCAGGTTTCTCCCTACGTTTTCATTTTGCTAATATATTTGCATGCACTCAATGGAACATTTGTCAAGGAGCGTGTAACTGAGGAATTATTGAAATGAATCAGGATATCTCTGTTCTAGCCATTCTGTATGATTGTTCTTGGGATGAGATTTCTTACCCTGAAGTGGTGATAGATAATAAACTGCAGCCAATGTATGGAGTCATTCTTTATAAATAATGTGTGTCTATCCAATATCCCCCAATGGACAGTAGGATGTCTGTAGATCTACTCATTTCCTATCCAGTATCACCTGTGTGTATGCTTATTAGAAAATGTAGTGGCTTTGTTATTCAACCTATGTTAATCCTAAGGACATATGGCATAAAGCGAGGTGTAGAACCCAGACCAAACTCTCCTTAGAGAGTATGGTGCGATAGTCATTTACTAAGAATTTACAGAGCTTTGAAGGTGGGCTATCCAGTTCCCAGACAAGTGACCTCACTGGTAAGTATTTTGCACTCCCTGATTTATTTCCTGTAGTTCCTTGGACTGGGTAGTCCCTTTAGCCTCTTCCTGATGGGATTAGAGACTTAGTGATGGAGCATTGCTAAACAGAAACTTGGTTGTGATTACACTTAGGAGGCTTCAAACAAGAACTGTGCAGAACCAGTCAGCTTCCTGTCATTATAACGACGTCACTTTCCAATTTGGCTGCTGTGTAGAGGTCAGAGGAAAATCGAGTATCAGTGGGTTCACAGCAAAGGGAACTCCATCTGCTCTGTTTACCTGTGAGGCTTCATGGAACTTAGACTAGAACACTACTCTCAGGAGAAATGTAAGAGCCATGTAGGTGATTTTGGATATTTCTTGTGACCACATTAATAGAAGTACATACTAATATATCAAAAAATAGTAATTCAATGAATAATAAAACTAAATAGTTTAAATAACATCTTTGACCTGTTCTTATCCTCTATTGTTTGTGTAATTTTTTTAAATCCTCAAAATTTGTGTACTACATGCTTACAATTTAGATGTCGAACTTCCATCAGAATCATTTTCCCTGTATTTAGATATCAAAAAAAGCCAAAAAAAAAAAGATTACAATAAATTGTTCAGAATACTGAAAGTCAGTATCTGTTTTGAATTTTAACTTTAATAATTACCACAGAAAGAAAACTAAATGTTCAATTCCTAAATTGTACTGCTCTCAAGCACTAAGAAGCTTTGTGTGCTTGGTGGTAGATACTGAACAGTACAAGAGAGTGCTAGCCACTCTGGATCACAAGTTCAGACACTAGGGGCTTTCAGCTGAAATGTATCCCAAGTGTTTAATTCAGAGACCTTTACTGCATTGCCCAGGCTCCTCCTCATAGGGTATTGCCTCCATCTGAAGAACCAATGAGACCCATGATAGTCATATTTGGACTCTACAATTTGGCTACTATGCAGAAGCAACACTTTTCTGTCCACAATTTGGATAATGTCTTAATTTCTTCTGTTTCCAGTTGCTGGGTTACCAGAGCACACAAGGAAGAAATGGTTCACAAATCAAAGGTAGAGTGCATCATGATGATGAAGTCAACATAGCAAGAATTCGAAGCAGCTAGTCAGGCCACATGTACAGTCAGGAACAGAGAAGCAAGAATGCATGCTGCCACTCAGTTCCCTTTCTCTATTTTTACAGTTCAGGATAGCAGCCAGGGAATGATACCACCCAAAATGGCCAGGGCTTCCCACATCAATTAACAGGATCAAGATAATCCCTCATAGGCACTCCCAGAGACCCACTTCCTAGGTAATTCTAGATCTGTTAAGTTGAAAATTAACACTATTATAGATAATAACCATCCAAATCTGTCTTTTCTAATTTTTTCCACCATGTAATATGAAGCCATGACTTTAAGCATGAAGTTAATAAATGTGACTATACTTTTTTGAATAGCTTAAAATTCTGTATCAACCTATTTATCTCATCTATCATATATCTAACCTATTGTTTCTCTAGCTGTCATTTATCATTTCTATTTTGCCATATCTATCTGTTGTAAATTGTTTTTTGTAACAGACACAGAACAATGATTTCTTGCTCTCGGACTTCTTTTGGGGCAACTACAAAAAATTACCATGAACTATGAGTTTTGTTTATAACAACAATGCATTTCTCATGCTTCTTGATGATGGCTAGTCCAAGACTAATGAGCTGTCAGATTCTGCGTCTGGTGGGTTCCTTCTCCCTTGGAGACAACACCTTCTCTCTTCATCCTTATGTGACTAGGAGGTGAAGGAGTTGTCTAGTTTCTCTTTTATAAAGACACTAACAGTGTTGAGAATGACTTTACACTCACAAGTGATCACCTACTAAAATCTCCCATCCTGACTTGTTCAAAGTGAGAGCCTAGGATCAGCTCATGTATTTATGGAGACACAAAAGGCAGTCCATAACACCTTACTCCTATATTTGTGTAGTATCAGTATTATTATTATTATTATTATTATTATTATTATTATTATATTTGGGTCAGATTTTGTAAGAACAACAAATAGCACAGATCCCCAAAGACATTATAAGGACAAGGTTGGCTCCCAAAGCAAGATTAGAATTTCACTGCAGATAAACATCACCTCAGCAGTTACAAATACAAATGAGGAAAGTTTTGAGAGATTGGGGATATCAGACTTTGTAAGAAACATCTACAAACACACTTGAACTCTGCATGTAGACAAAATAAGAAACAGACTAAGGCAACACTTTCCCTACCTGGCATAAAGTTTCCCTTCTTTACCTTTTGTGCCAATGTTCGTGATTTCTCAGTCAACCTTGTACCTGAGAATCCTACTCCCTCCTAGTGAGAATTGTAGACATACTTCTAAAATGAAATGTCTCCCCCATATATGAGCATCTTTGCCTTTAGACATTGATTGATGTTCAGTGGTTATTTTCATTATCTAACAAACATCCAGAGTAGCTATGCTTTCTTTTAAAAAAAAAAAAAAATGTTGTATAAATATGATTAGACTTACAAGTTTTGCTGTGACATTTCCATGCTTTATCTATATGCTTTAACATCTGAAACTAGAAATGCAGTTTATCTGTAGAAGCCATAGGACTGACTATCGAGAACACTCTCTCTATAGCTTCTCTTTGAGTGCAACACAGCAATTAGCCCTTTATTTGGACGTGCTCTTTAGCCATTTGTTTTCCTTGGCATCAACTGAGAGTTTTATCAACTAGATTGAGTAAAAGATGTCTTTCATGCTGAGTAATTTGCTCAGAAATATGAAATTATTAATACCACCAATATATAAAAGCACTAAGACTTAAGTAAAATGAGTTAATTTTACCATCAAAATTGGAATTAGCATTCATTTTGTTTTAATTGTCAACTTGGAAATACTCTGTCTATATGCCATTAGCATGGAAAATAATGGCAGAAAGTTCTGTGTGGCCAGCTGGTGTCCTCACTGTGACAGTGGCCTCCCGCCTCACTCATAGAGGACACTGTGGATTTGCAGTCTGCTCTGGAAATTTCCTTCTCATAGAATGAATTGCAAAGGATACGTAAGACCTCCAGAGAACTAGAAAATAGATCGTGTGCAAACAAATGAAAACATTTCTCCAGCCAAGCAAATATTGATATGGCTAGAATCATATCAATAGCCTACAGTCACTATGTAACCATTAATTTCAAAGAAAGGTCAAGTCGCAAATCTCAAAAACATCTGTAAGGCACAGCTAAAAAGGAAAACTTGAAAATAAAGACTGAAAGCAGTTTTATACCACCAGAATTAATTTAGGAGGAAAATCATAGATCATAGGAAAAAATGTCACTTATAACTTAAAGTGTATTATGATGCTTTAATAATATGAAGTAAGTATTGGAAGTAATTTTTAGACATTTTTCTATGAAATATTTCATTTAGAATATGGTATCTAAACCTAAGGAAAAGTTGATAGAATCCCAAAACAAATATTGCTGTGCAAAAGGTAAGTGTTAAATGTATGCCTCATTGAATCTGTATAAAACACAAATTGGGAAAATCTGAAAGTAATGGCTAGCTGCTAGCTGTTTTCACTTAAGTTTCAGCATTTCAAAATAGATTTTAGTAATTACCTGTGACTCTCAAAATGAGATGTTTGTTTGGTTTGTTGATGTATTTTATACTTGTATCAAATTAATACGCAGCTTAAGAACGAATTTATTGCTAACAAAGGGCAAACTCTTTGGGGTCGCAGGAAAAAGATATTTCACCACAGAAAATGCCAATGAAGAACTTTCAGTCTAGCCCTGCATCCAAAATATGGACAGTGGGTTGGGAAATCTGAAGATGAGTGGCAAAAGCAGAGGGCCTCATAGCCCAAAACATTTTGCATCTCTAAAAGTCCTCTTGGAAAGACTGTTACTGAGGCCTAGCGTCTGGCATGTTTCCAAACATCCATGTCTTTGGAGTTTAATCCCCAAATTCACTTCTGATGGTATTTGGAAGTCAGACTCTTTAGAGATCTTAGATTCAACATGGCTTTGCTCTAACCAATGGTTTAGTTTAATCTATTCTTAGATTAATGGACTTGTGGGTTATTGGAGATGGCTTTGTTATATAAAATACAATAAAAAGGGTTCTCTCTGCCATGTCTTTCCTAGTCTCCATGTGAAGCTTCCTACCATGTTATTGTGCAGTCAGCAGGCCTACCCTA
This sequence comes from Onychomys torridus, assembly GCF_903995425.1. Taxonomy (NCBI): domain Eukaryota; kingdom Metazoa; phylum Chordata; class Mammalia; order Rodentia; family Cricetidae; genus Onychomys; species Onychomys torridus. Next base: position 28,994,510 of record NC_050462.1, on the reverse strand, counting down.
GATGTCAGCACATGCTGTGAAACTCTGAAACAATGAGCCGACATGCATGTTCTTTAAGAAAGCACATATTTGGAATACCTCATGTGAAGGATATGGCATATTGCATGTCACAAGGGAAGGAAATCATCCCTTCAATGTGTGTATGTTCAGATCCACTTCAGAAGCTCTGAGTGGCCTTTGCAAGCATCAGAATCAGATAGAGAGCCAGGCAGCCTCTGCTTCTCCCTCTACAAGCAAGTTCAAATGTCATTTGTGCTGTGTCTGTGTATAGCATGATGGTGGAGTGTGGTTAGGAAATCTCAGTGGGCATTTTCAAAAAGAACCTATGCATGTTTGCTTCTTCATTGTAACAAGATGATTAGAAAACAGGGATAGTAAGAAAATTGGAGATAACTAGGTATTTTGTCTTTTTTTTTTTTTTTTTTGGTCAATTTTTTTCTTAGCATTCTATTTATAAGATAGTGACTTGAACATAATAGATGTTCAATTAATGATGCTGACCATCTAAGAAGAGACTGGTGAGGGCTTCTGGAATTGATGGCTGCTGATTAATCATCTTTAATTTTTAAAATTACATTAGCCAAAGTTTGCTATTTTTAGGGCCTGGTTGAGAGGAGATTTATCTCCCAAATTGATAGAAATAATCTTGCAAATTTTGTTTACAAATAAGGGGGAATGGTATTTGGAAGTATTTTTAAAATGCCTTACCTTTACTTTAACCTAGTCATATACATATCCAAGAAGACTCTGATCTCAGCCTAGATTGTACCGTTCCAACAATGAATTATACCTCCAAGGTGACAGCCTCCTCCCCTTTGAGGAGATTCTCTGATCCAACTCCCTACTTACTCTTAGCATACTCCTAGCCAGCTTTCCTATGCAAGAATTTCAGTGTTTTCTACCACAGCAGTAACCAAAACTGAAATGCATCATTTCTGATAGAGCACATATTCTCACCTCTCCAAACCCAAATTTCCCCCAGAAAATGAATCGTCTCAGTGAGAGCCATGCTTCAACGATAATGAGGCAATCTTGAGCTAAGCATTGGCACTCCTCCTGCCTCTCAAGGCTGAATCTTATAATAACATTTCAGTACACTTAGTCATTCTGAACATGCACTGGTTTGGGTCTGATAAGTGAATGATAATGCAAAAATTAAATGAGTTAGCCCATGCAAATGACACAAATGTACTCTCAGTGGACAAATGTGTTCCCATGTAATCATGCCAGCAGCAGAAAATGGAATCTGTCATTAAAAAAAATAAATAAATAAATTATCTGAGAGTCAAACCATGCTCACTGAGCTCGGAACTAAATTTCTTTTGCCTTGTTCTTCAGCTGGGAGACTAAATAAGCACTTAGAATACAGGCTGAAGGAATCACATTGTTCATCCACCCTGGATTCTGCGGGGAATTCAGATGTATGAGACCAATGCAGTTGGGAGGCTCTTTATACACAGCTTGATGTGAGAGCCCTCAACTCATCCAGTAAGGAGTTCCAATTTCAGGATGGAGAAAGGTAAGAGACAGAAATAGAAATGATACACAGATAGAGCTAGAAATGAGAATCAGCTACAGCAAGGGAGGGGTCTGTGTAGGGAAGGACAGGTCCTACAGAGAAGGTATGTGGTAGAGACTAGGGTTATAAATAATTAAAGTCATGGAATTCATACAAGCTATAATGAGTTACCTGATTGGACACTTTCATGTCAGGATAAGATATTAGAGAATTTTCCTATAGTGAACAGGAAATGGTTTAACTTAGGAGAGCAGAGGACTAATATATTAAGAGCACTACCTTTAGAACCAGTCTGTCTGGGTTCAAATACTACCAATTATAATTTTGATATTTACATAACCATCAAAATTTGCATTATAGCTTAATCCCCAATCAATATTATAAAGTAGTAAGGTGATTAGGGAATGATAAGTCATAAGCCTCCTTGAATGACTTTACTGAATCTGTAAAATGGTTAGAAGAGGTACCCCTGTCCTTCTGTGCCCTGTCCATCGCCTTTGGGGATGGGAGGACATAGATTATGACATCCCCTGTGGTAATGGCAGCAATAGGTGCCATCCTGGAAGCAATGCTGGCAACATAATCTTGGACTTTTTACCTTCCAGAACTGTGAAATGTGACCTGGACTCACAGGAATATGGATCCCGAATGGTGAAGTGTAAAGGAGAGGTCCAGGGATAAGAAATAAAGAAGACTGAGACAGGGTAGTCATTTACAAGCTAATGAATTATGTCAAGCAAGGGGAAGAAGGGCCAAGGTCAACAGAGAGCAAAATTAGACAATGTTGGTAAAGAGAACATGGAGTACCTCAAACACAGTTGCCTTAGGACTAAGAACCATAGCCCTCCAGGGGAGAAAGCCATGATTCCAAGAACCAAAAATTTAACCAGTCTATGCTCCAGCCCCAGCCCCAACCTGGACCTTGCCAAGACTGCTCCCACAAAACACATAACTGACATTAACCTTTCCTGGGGGCCTCTGAGAAAGGCTTCAGTTGGTATGACTCCCAACAAAAATGTATGTCTCAATTGTTTATTAATTCTCAGTCTCTGGTATTTTGTTAGAGTGTCAAAAGGTCTTAAAACACCCCCTCTCTGTGTTGCCATTATATATGACTTTAGGCAAGCTATTTCTAAACCCTGTTTTCTTGCCAACATATAAAATACTAATAATGGATGAGAGTTCCAGCACGACCATTAGGGTGTTTGGTCATCTGATCACCAGACTAGGTCAGATCAGGCTTTCTCTCCACCATTGCCAGCAGTCTACAGAGGATGTATCATTGTGGATTTCTGGGGACCTCTCCAGCACTCTGCCTATTCTTGTTCTCACGTGGTCATCATTTATCATGGTCTGTTATTCCTTGTTCTCCCTTTCTGTTCTTGATCCAGCTGGGATCTCCTGCTCCCCTAAGCTTTCTTTCCCTCAAACCTTGCCTTTCATTTCTCCCACTGTCGTCCAGGTTGTTCATGTAGATCTTATCCATTTCTCTGTCATTGGGTGATCCCTGTGTCTTTCCTAGTGTCCCGTTTTCTAGGTAACCTCCCTGGAGTTGTGTAGCAGTCTAGTCATCTTTGTTTTACATCTAGTATCCTCCTATGAGTGAGTACATACCATGTTCATCCTTCTGAGTCTGGGTTACCACACTCAGGATGATTTTTTCTAGATCCATCCATTTGCCTGCAAACCTCATGATGTCATTGTTTTTCTCTGCTGAGTAGTACTCCATTGTGTATATGTACCATATTTTCTTTATCCATTCTTCAGTTGAAGGGCATCTTGGTTGTTTCCAGGTTCTGGCTATTACAAACAATGCTGATATGAACATAGCTGAGCAAATGCCTTTGTGGCATCCAATAACTAATGGAAGTGAATGCAGAGATTCTTGGTCAGGCCCCAGGTGGAGCTCAAGGAGTCCAATTATCAAGAAAGAGGAGGGACTGTAAGAGCATGAATTGTTGAGACTAAGATTGAAAAAGCACAGGGACAAATAGCCAAATGAATGGAAGCACATGAATTATGAACCAAAGGCTGTGGAGCCCCCATCTGGAGCAGGCCCTCTGGATAAGTGAGACAACTGAATAGTTTGAACTCTTTGGGAGGCATCCAGGCTATGGGACCGGGACCTGTCCTTAGTGCATGAGCTGGCTGTTTGGAACCTGGGACTTACACAGGGACACTTTGCTCAGCCTGGAAGGAGGGGACTGGACCTGCCTGTACTGAATCCACCAGGTTGAACTGAATCCCCAGGGGAGTCTTGGTCCTGGAGGAGATGGGAATGGAGGGGAGGGCCTGGGGGAAAGGCGGGGGTAGGGGCGGGAGGGGGGAGGACAGGGGAACCCATGGCTGATGTGTAAAATTAAAACACAAATATAATAAATAAAAAAGGAAAAATACTAATAATGATAGGAATGGGTTAATATGTTCATATTCAATTAGAATAGTGCCTCATGGACCTGAGCAATAAATATTAGCCACTTTCTGCAACAACCCAGACTAGAGCTGACCCTGAGGTTTCCAAAAAGGTAAAAAAAATACAACCGCAATAAAAGTGCTGACAGATAGTAAAAATCATTTTTATCTTTTTAAACAAGTGTGTTAGAGTCTTCTGCTTTTCTAAGGAAAAGGCCCAATTCATCTGCCTCAGTTACTCAGAATTTACATCAGTGGTTCTCAGCCTGCCTAATGTGGCTGCCCCCTTAATACAGTTCCTCATGTTGTGGTGACGCCCAAGCCATAAAATTCTTCTTATTGCCACTTCATAACTGCAAGTTTGCTACTGTTCTGAATCATAATGTAAATATCTGTGTTCTCCAATGGTCTTAGGCGTCATTAGACCCCCGCAAAGGGGCTACAAGTTGAGAAATACTGCTTTATATCACACCTCCTTCCATCACACCTCTTTCCTTCTCTCTGCCTTGGTGCTCACGTTTGTCCGTGGCATCATGCCTTGCTTGCAGCTTGACAGCTCTGGTCACAGTTTCTTGAATTATTTCTGTTAAGGTCCTGAAAAAGTAAGTATGGGTGTGTCTACCTGTAAGTGGAGATCTACCAGTCTGGATTGCTTTTCTGTTTGGCCAGTTTTTGGATTCTTGTCTAGCCTGTAGGTGGCTGGCTGTCAGACACCAGCTCCTGGCCTAGACGAGATGGCTGTGTTCTGGGTGACAACGAAGATGATGCTCACATGTGTAGCTCCTCTTCTCCCACTCAGTCTCTAAAGAAAGATACAGTGGACTTGCATGTTCTTTGGTTGTCTCTGTTCCTCTTCTTCCCTGGTGCTTGGGACTGTGGTAAATGCCTTTAACAGCCGAAGGTCCACAAGGAAGGTATTTTAAAAAGGGACATTTCCATGCGCTGCCCAGCACATCCAGTAGGTGGCCCAGCCTACACTTCTCCGGATGAATGAGGATGTAAGTGCTCTTCTGATGATGGTTTTCATTAGCTCTGGGAGACTTCTAACTGCTTTTTGTGGAGGGCTGGCTTCTAAAGAGAGAAAGGCTTTTGACAAATGCAGTAGAGTCTTCTGTTAGGTAATCTGCACATCTTTTGTTATGTTGATTGTGTCCTGGTTTTTGTTTGAACTGGGTGGAAACTTAAAAAGGTCTGAATGTCTCCCTCAGCAATGTGCATGTCATTCTTTCCAACTGCTCTCAGAGCTGGATCAACCCTCTCTCAATAAAACGGCTCAGCCCTGAGACCTGCAAAGTACATCAGTGTCCTCTTTTTCCTGTGTCTCACAGCGTCCTTAAAAATGTCACTCCTTGTTTGATAAGAACAAAAGAAACAGAAAATGCTCTTAGTCAATCTGAGCACAAATGCTCTTACCCAGGACTTTCCTGCATCCCATTTGCAAACATCCTGTCTCCTTTCCCTGCTCTCCTGTAACTCGCCCATATTCCTTCCTTCCTCACCTTGCTTGGTTTGTCTTTCTTTAATTACACTTAGCTATAACGATTCTGTCCTTCACCTTTTGAGAAGTCTCTCCAGGTTTTTCCTTGAATATGTGGCAACTTGATTGCTATCTTTGAGGTATAGTTGTTCAAAAACAAAACAGGTTCCGCCTTCCCATATGGGTGTTGAGGAAGTGTTATTTTTCTGAAGCTCCACAGAGTAAATGAGATCGCTTTGAAGCATGACATATTTGCCACAGAAACTATATCATGACAAGGAAGTAGCGTATCAGATCATGGACATTTAGTTCTGTATAAAACACATTTGCGTCACTGGCACTCTCTCAGATGCTCATCCTTGCCAGTTAGATACTGAGAGGACACAAAATAGAAATGAAGTCTCCTCATATTTTATAAAGACTGCCTTATTTCAGTTATTTGAAGAAATGGTATTTAATACATGTGTGTCAACATTTATAATGTCAGCAGCAATGCAGGAGATTAGGTTAAGGCAAATGACACATTGCTTCTACTTTTATAGAAATCTGTTGTTAAAATAGCATTAGGTGGCAGTGGTCTGAACGGGCTTGGTTGTATCATGCTTTGCTTTGTATGACTCTTTCATGTCCCTTAAAACACTAATAAATGAAATTATTGCTGGTTAAATTCCAAACGTCGGTTAAAGCGGCACTGCTTGTGGATGGCCACCACCCAGGGCAGCCAGCTGGAGGACCGTTCTGGTGGAAGAAATCACGAGCCATGGTTACTTTTCTAGAGCTTTATTGGGAGAGAGGGGGAGAGAGAGAGAGAGAAAGAGACTGTGAGGAGGGAAGAGAGAAGGGGGCAGAGAGGAAGGGGCACAGAGAGGGCCCGTCTGCTTTTTAGGCTGTCCCGTGTCCCAGGATTATGACGTAATTAAGGATAAAACTCTTACAATTATAACCTCTGTAGAGGATTGAATCTTTAGGTCATGAAAGACTACCTGAAGTTACATATGTTAGCTGAGAAAACCTCAGTTAAAAGTAAATTTATGGTTGGTGTTACAATAGAAGAAACTCATGGTCAAGAAAACTAGAAGCATTGAGCTTCCTGCTACAGCAGATGGGAACAAAGAAGCCCAATAGCCAGACATTAAGTAGGGAGTGGGAGACGTTGGGACATTCATCAGCCCCTCCCCTCAGGGCTCAGGGAACTCTATAGAAGAGTCAGAAAGGGTGTAAGAGCTAGAGGGAATGAAGGACACCAAGAAAACAAGGTCCACTAAATCATCATGATCTAAGCTCATATGAACTCACAGAGACTGAGGCAGCAAGCACAGGACTGCACAGATCTATACCAGGTCCTATGCATAGGTATTATGACTTTCAGCTTAGTGTTTTTTAAGGGATTCCTGTTAATATTCTGACCCACCCCTTGGGGCTACCCTAAAGTAGAAGCCTCCTCTTAAGGAAAAACTCCACCCCTTTGATAGGTGATATCATTCTGTATGCTGTGAATATGTGTTGCTCTGATTGGTTGATAAATTAAGCTGTTTGGCCAATGGTAAGGCAGAATAAGGTTAGGGGGGACATTCCAACTAAAAAGAGAGGAAGGAGAAAGACAGAGCAGAGGAGACACTGCCAGCTGCCACCAAGAAAAGCAAGATGTAAAGGTACCCAATAAGCCATGAGTCATGTGGCAAAGTATGATTTATAGAAATGGGTTAATTTTAAGATGTAAGAGCTAGCTAGCAATAAGCCTGCCATGGCCATAATTTAAAAATTACATAAGCCTCTATGTGTTTACTTGGGTCTGAGCAGCTGCAGGACTGGCAGGTAAGGGAGCTTTGTCTTGATCAAGGGCCAGGTGGGACACAAAAAACTTTCAGCTACAAATGGTGCCCAGACATGGGGCAAGAATTTCTACCCAAAACTTGAGAACATTTTAAAAATGGGTTTAAAAATGGAGCCAAGATCAGCTTCCTAGTTGTGTCTCTCAAGAAAGCTATGATACAGAGACGTAGTGGAGTGCAGACTTTAGCTACAGTATGGCAGTTCACAGAGTGTGGGCTTGAGCACAGCATGGTGGATTTCTGCCACAGTACACAGTGGCATCTCCAAGCTGCACAGTGCCTTGCATGGCAGATTTAGCTTTTTCCAGTACAAGAAAAAAAAAATGTTTTTGGGGGCTACAAACTACTGGATGGAAGCATAGACCCATTGCTTCATAGAGTCAGTAATGAGCATGGTTCCCCCAGAGCTGGCAGTAAAGGTAGTTCCTCCATGTTGGAAAGCAGAGGTGGGTGGAGTCAGCAGCCAAAGCTGCCATTTCAGTCCTAGACACACTGCAGTTCAACAGATTCACAATAAGACAGATTTAGATGAGATAAACCCTAAACAGTTTACAGTGTGTGTAAGAATGTGCATAGACTTGAAAGAGAGAGGAAAAGGGATATAGACAGTTATATAAAGAAATGGAAAGTTTTAAAAATCAAAGTCTTTAAAGAAAAAGTTAAAGTAATATAGAAAATAAGCCATGTAACGATGGATATCACCCAGAGAATCTGGATTATGTTGTCTTTAGGATTTTTAAGTGCAGAGACAGATTTGATTATAAAAACTGCTGAGTTAAATCAATATGTATATTTTAAAGGTATCTCAACTTCAAAATTTATGTCTAAGGATATGTTGCTTTGGAAAAGAGGTTTTGCTTTTGTTTCCACAGAAGATGAGAACCTATGGATTGCTTCCAGGCTAATATGGTTTGACCAGTCAATATCCTCTGAAAGGTCTCTGATGACACCATGGCCCAGATAATCCAATATCCAGAACAACTTCAAGGCAACTGGCTCAGAGATTACAGCAACAGAGACTATTCCAGTCAGGACTTGATCATAATTCTTAATTTTCTCAGGATCCCCATAAGAATACAGTGCCCTTTATCAACAGGAACTAGCCTAGAAAACTATACCCACATTCCCAAAAAATGGATTGTGAATGTTTGACATTGTTTATGTTGTTGGTTACAAATTGTTATTGGTCATAGTCAATCTCTATGAAAAAAAGAAAGGAGATTATGATATAGAAATATGGGATATAGAAATGATAGGATAAAAGGGTTGATTGATGAACCTGTTTTTAAAAAGCAATTTGTTTAAAAATGTTTTACATTGCTATAAATTTTAGTTTATTGATATGAATTTAGATTTGATTTTGTTATACTATATATATTTCTACTCTTGTTTAAGGTATTATGTTTGTACAGCTCATTTAAATTATAATGGATAATTAAGAAATACAGATTAGTTTTTTATGATAGTCAAACTTATAGTCATGTTAAGTTTTCTAGGTATACAAGACATACTTCAATTAGATGATCTTCAAACACTTCAAAGATCTACAGAATATGTCATTGAAAATGTTTTAAGAACTTTCCTGGACAATGAAACACATCTACTCCTGGCAGCACCAATTTACTTCAAAGAGAAAGATGGGTGTCGAGACACTCCATAGGAGGTTTACCTTCTTCTTGGCAAAAATAGCCATTTGGGCAAGAAACTGTTCTTGCCTGGATTGCTTGACAAAATGTTGTATTGACTGGATATGTATTGACAGAAAGGTGACCACTGAACTTTGCAAGGCATGATGGTCTCTTAGGTTCCTGCTTCACAGAAGAAACTGCCAGATATTCTACACAGAGAAAAGTGACTGAGAGACTCTAGGCCTATGGGTTGAATATGGATGCCCAAACATTGCAAAGGAACTTTGGATGACTGGCCAGGAATCCAGCTGTCTCTGTCATTTTAGATTTTTGGAAGTTGCTTACAATGCACTTCCTGTTTACTTAGGTAATATTGTATCCTTCTGAGGTCTTTGATGTAGTTGAAGATTAGATAGTTATAATTATGGTTTGCCTTGGTTATGATAAGAGATAAGGTAGATATGAAACCTTAGACACACAAATATAGGATAGATATGATATCTTCTTTAATTTTGCCAAATACAAAGACCAGATATTGTAACTATAATTCTTGCTTGATAACTGTTTTGTTATATGTAATTTTACTATGTTAAGGTTAAAACTTTTCTTTTGAATAGAAAGAAAAGGGGAAATGATGGCTGATGTCATTTTATATGCTGTGAATATGTGTTGCTCTGAGTGGTTGATAAATAAAGCTGCTTGGCCAATGGTGAGGCAGAATAGGGTTAGGCAGGACATTCTAACTAGAGAGAGAGGAATAAGAAAGACAGAGCAGAGTAGACACTGCCAGCTACCCCCAAGGGAAGCAAGATGCAAAGGTACCCAGTAAGCTACAAGCCACATGGCAAAGTATAGATTTATAGAAATGGGTTAATGTAAGATGAAAGAACTAGCTAGCAAGAAGCCTGCCATGGCCATAATTTAAAAATAATATAAGCCTCTGTGTGTTTACTTGGGTCTAAGCAGTTGTGGGACTGGCAAGGGAGAGAGATTTGTCCTCATTGAGTCCCAGGCTGGACACAGGAAAACTTCCAGCAACACTCCTTTCTCTCTCTTTCTCCTTCCACTCTCACAAGGTGTGTACCCCTTGTTCCCCCCTCTCTTTCTCTTTTCTTTCCTATCATCTCTTCATCTCTCTATTATAATAAACCATTTCCACACAGATGTAGTGTCTGGATTGTGAATGTCCACCCACCACCCCACTGCCATGCTCACATGGAGTGGGTCGCCCACCAACCCATTGCTGCATCTGCATAGCATGGTTCCCTGCATGAGTGGGATACCCTGCCCTGGCCAGCTGGGGGTTTCCTATGCATGCATAATTCTTATCAATTCCTGTGTGTACAAATGAGTTGGTCTCTTGGGCTCTTTTCCTTCTGTTAGTTTGTCTTATACAACTCCAGTATGTTGGTTTTTATTTTACCTTGTTATGTATTTTTCTTTTTTTAATCCCTTGGAAGCTTGACTGTTTTCTAACGAGAGACAGAAAGGAAGTAGAACTGGTTGGAAGAAGTAAGCAGAAACTAGGAGGAGTAGAGGGAGGGGGAAATGTAATCAGGATATATTATATGAAGAAAAATATCTATTTTCAATAAAAGAGGGAAGAAAAGAAGAGGAGGAGGGCTGGAGAGATGGCTCAGCAGTTAAGATCACTGACTGTTCTTCCAGAGGTCCTGAGTTCAGTTCCCAGCAACCACATGGTGGCTCACAACCACCTGTAATGAGATCTGGTGCCCTCTTCCGGCCTGCAGGCAAACATGCAGACATTACACTATATATATAATGAGTAAATAAATCTAAAAAAAAAAAGAAGAAGAAGAAGAAGAGGAGGAGGAGGAGGAGGAAGAGGAGGAAGAGGAGGAAGAGGAAGAGCATCTCTGGCCTGGGTGGAAACCTAACATTCCTGGTGGACCTGGTTATTCACTTGGCCAAGAGACCTTCCCTCGGAAACCTGGCTCAATTTTAGCTGTGCTAGAAGGAGAGGTGGAATAATTAGTCCTTAGTGAGATATGGTACTTTTCCTTCTGAGAGGTCCTGTCACTGATGGAGGACCACCACAATCATGTAGCTTGTAAATCTGCTTATTTTTCTCAATGACATCAATAGACATGTTAACATGGAAATAATCTCATGGGGCCTTCTCAACCCTAGACCAAGAACTATAGGCAACCAAGAAATACTAAGAGCAAGGGAAATAGGGACGAGCCCCATAAATCAATTGTCCAACAGCAGGACCACTGTTAAAGACCCTCTAGTGAGCTAGTAAAAAGATACTGAAGGACAAAGGCTGAGGGTGGGGTCAAGGCCATATTGCTTTTGGTAATTTCTCCTAAAGTTAGGCTCTCACCTTTCAGACAATGGAAGAGAGGAAGAACAAAACACCCCATCTTTTTTTTAGGCCACACTCAACACAGTAAGCACAGGCATGTGCATAGATATGTGTTATTCTGATTTATTTAATGAGTATAGTAAAGGGTGGAGATTAATCTTTATTGCAATGTAATATTACATGTCATCTTGCAAATCATACATCCTGACAGAGGATGAATAATTCACATTAAAGGAAATGCATGTCAGGCATTTTATTTTTAAAAAGGAGTTCACAATCCTCTGTATACACTTTCTGTTTTATTTTTCAGGCCATTCTAAGGCTCAGCACCTCAACCTCAGGGCACAGGGTTGTTTGATTTAATAAAAGCAGTAGATATCATGCAGAAGATGAGAAGAGATAGATTATATTCATGAGGGAGGAAATTAAATTTTCAAACTTTAATTGATTCTCAAATCTATACTTATGGCGATAAGTTGATAAGATATTTTACATGTTGCAAAACTATATTTAATAAAAAGAATAAATGTAAGTGTACTAATTGCAAAAAAAAAGTTAGGAAGACTTAGAAAATCAATTCATTTTGTTTGTGCCCTGATAACAGACAAAGGTGCTGCAAGGGGATTTATGTAAATGTAATGAGTTAAAGCATTTATCTTGCAAACCTGAAGAACAGCAGGAGGTACCTTAGAGGGTGAAAATAATTAGTTCCTCCTCTCTCCCTTCCTGTGTGAACCCAAACCATTGTTATAATTACATTTGTTTATTACTTCAAAATAACTTATTTTGGTTGGGCACAATCACTTCTTTTCTAATAATTTTTGTTTGCAGTGAATGTCGGGGATAGATTCCCATCTTTAATAATGTTATTTACCACTTTCCTCTCTCTCCCAAAGACACAGGATCCTGTTACTTTGAGCAGGTGTGATGGCAGTCACTCTTCCTGCTGGTCTGTCCCTAATACATTATCTATGTTAAAGTTCTTGATCTTGTCACTCTCTCTTGGACAATCTTTTAATATCTCACCATTATAGACTATAAAGTTTATACAAGGAATTTATAACCAACTCCTACTAACTAACCCAAATTCATTGTATACATATTGCTCTCACCTTGAACTTAGCATTTCAGGCACACTAAATACCCACTGTGCTCTTAATGTTTTGTCTAAGTTTAATGTTTACACAACTATTACTTTGGATAATATTTAATGTACTTACAATGCTTACAACCCAAGTCACACAACTTTAATTATAGTAAATATCTACATGTCACTCTACCATTAAACTAGTATTGTTGAGTACCTACTCTATGCATGCAATTTATGAGGATCTAGAATACAAAGATAACATCCCCAAAGCACATACTTGTCTACACATATGCATACACCACACACACATAACAGAATCACTATATTTTATAGAGGGGAAAGTAATTCTTAAATAAACAAGCAATTAGCGTAAGCTCCAAAAAATTTAGAAAATAGAGAAGTGGGACATGTGTCAGTATAGGAGACAGAGGGAACCCCAGAAAGTCTGCTTGGAATGCTGACTGCTGTAGTTCAGATCTAAAATGTCTCCCAGGCCCATTTGCTAAAGGTTTTAATCACTAGCCTATAGTTTTGTACCAGTGACCCAGAAAAAGGAAGCTAGGCCACTTGGAAAGTGTCTTTAGCAGAGACATTGATTCCCAATCCCTCCTTCTTTTTTTACTGCCAATCTCAAAACAAGCAGCTTCCTCTATCACATGCTCTGACCACGAGAGAAGAAACTGCAATGGAGCCAACCAGCCATCGCCTGAAATTTCTGAAACTGTGAGGCAAAATAAATCCTTCGTCCTAAAATGTTTATCTGGAACATTTGCTGTAGCGACAGAAAGCTAACACAGTGGTACCAAAGTGAGGAGCAGAAGGAAATCGTTTGGAGTGGATGAGGTAGGCTGGTGGTTGGAAGCCATGTCAACAGAGTCAAGGATGACTGACTCTTGTAACTGTTAATTTCATATTAAGTTGCTGAACTGTGATGATTAATTATTTGATCAAATACTACCCTGAATGTTATAAATGTTCGTGTGTTTAAGACAATATCAACATTTACAACCACATAAATATTACCTTTCATACTATATGAGTGGTTTTCATCTAGTCATTAGCTCCAAAGAATAAGAATTAAAGTTTCTGGAAAAAAAGAAGGAAATTTTGACTTCATAGTAGATTACAAAGCCAAAAATAACAGAAGTCAGAGAGCAGGTTCAGTCTGGAGGTCAAGTTCGCTATGTTGAATTTGAAATATTCAAGCAGACAGATGGCATAAGTAACCTGCCAGTACCAGGGAATGGTCTTGTCTGGATATCATGAAGTCTGGCCCTCTCTAGTCAAGGGGATCCATAAAGTGACCTCTTAAAAGGAAGAGAATGCCAATTAATAAAAAGATCCACCATTTTGCCCTCTTTTTATCTCTGTCTCCAGCCTCATCTCATAACTTCCTTTTATACATGAAAAACAAAAATGAACCCTTGTTCCTCTGTCTAGTACTACAAAATAATGTGTCATCTTGGGAAACAGGAAATTTAAATATCATCCCCATAGTTTGGTTTAACTCAATTCCCCAAAACCCAACCAAAGTGATGTTTCCCAAGTAAGAATTCTGTTGTTTATTATTTGAAAATTTGGTTTGGTAATCAAAATGTTAAGTGCTAGATATGTGAGGCTACAGACACATACTCAAGATACCAAATTCAGTGAAGGCCATGTGCATGAAGAGAACGTTTTAGACAAAATAAACTATAATAATTAGCACAAGAAAGGTTGCCAATAAACACGAGGCTGTAAGTGAGCTCTTACAGACTTCTAATTAGTCGTGGTTGAGTCTGTCTTCCTTTTGGTAGTTGTTGTTGACTTGTTTTGGTTTGTTTGTTTTCAATGGAAGATTCTTCTTTAGGTTATTGTTTGCATGGATCAAAGAAGGCTCATGTAGTCAGGCCCTATAGCTCATGCTTGTAATGCCAACAAGAACGATCGCCACTAATTTTTAGCTAGACTGGGCAGCTGTTGAAGAAGAATATTGCCCTCCAAGCATAACAGCTATTACCATTTTGGTCAGAGCAGCTGTGACTGCTCACAAGAGACCCTCAAGATTGATCATTAGACCCTCATCTAAGATCTCAGCTAAGCATGCCTTCACTCCCAGCTGTATGTAATTTTTTCCAAGGTGCACGTGGTCTCAAGAGGCGATATATATGTGGGGGTAGGAGTGGGTGGGAAGGAGACAGGGAGAGAGGGGTGGAAGTTAAGTGAAGGGGATTCTCCATCTATGCAGCTATGGGGAAGCCATCCACCTTGCTCGTGCGAGACTTCCTAGTGATATAGCTGCGTTGAGTGTCCACACTCCTATAAGCAACTCCTCGCCTGGGCTCTGTAGGTAAGAACAATAAGGTTATTGGTCTGCCACAGAGAACATAGGTTGAATTGTTTTTTGTTGTTGTTGTTGTTCTGTCATTGGTGTGCTATCTGAACAAATGTTTGCTCAAATCTCCCCAGGAAAAGATCATACAACAGCTCTATAGTGAGTTTCAGGCCAGTGTGAACGTTGGTGTGAGACTTTGTCTCAAAAGCAAAACTTCATTGGCCATTATTGCCCTTATATGATATCTCCCATGAGTTTGTGTTCTTGTCTTCCTACAGTTATGGACTCCTAATGGTTATATTCATGTTTCTCCAACCATATGATTAAGCTTGGAAAAAAATATTGAGATTGAATGACTGAATAAATTGAAGTGAGTTTTACAGCAGATAGACCTTTTGATAAATTTCACACCTTTATAACTTTGCCCCATTCTTAAACTACCCTAAAGACCCACCAAATACATTCACACTATAACATGAACCTACATTAGAATCAGGGAATGTTAATTAGAAATTACCCAAAAAGCAAGGTTTATTAATTTCAAATTTTAAGTTAGTGCTCCTGAATCTCTGTGCATATAGAAAGATTGCAGGACTATATTAGATGATAAAAAATACAGAAAAAAGAGAGAAATTAGCAAGCTCAAGTTGAAGATTCACTGTGAGAAACTAGATATTAGATAGTGAGTACATATCTCCTACTCTATGTAGTCACTCAGGTTTAGATAGCATAGCACACACAGGATGCGGATTTATAGTATATTAAAATTGAAAGCAGAAAAACTTACCATGGGTTAACTGTCTTCTAACTATGACCATTTATTCTGTCTATATCCTTGTATTTGTCATTAAGAATTTACCGAAATTTCACTTTTATTTTCAACTTTAAAATAAAGAACACAGATTATACGAAACCCACGTTGTGCTAGTTTCTTCCAGTAACTTTTCCACTTGAATATGAGCCTCAGGAAACGCAAAACATTGAACACAGGTGAGAACTCTAACTTGTGAGCTAGCCAATAGCAGCTGTGTTCCTGTGCTTGCTTACACACGGAGGTTAATGTTGGCCCTTTGAACAACAAAAATAGTTATTGAATAGCAGTAGTGGAGAGATGAAGGCACAAAAGGAAAATCTTAACAAGGAGAGTTCCTGCTGGATAGATGGGCAGGAAGTTCCAAGAAGAAATTGTTTGATGATGCAGGACATTGCTGCTTTTACAAATGAAGACTCAATCACTTTTTCCCTTTTGATATTTGAAGTACTTGTGAATGTCCAGAAAACTTTCATAGCTAGCTTGGAGAATTAATTTGTATCCTTTATTTATAGCCCATAGCCATATTGTAATTACCGAAACCTAGAAATGAAAATACTAGTATATTATTTCCCTTGGATATGGCTGTGCAAAGTATGTGCTAGAACCCAATAATTCTCACAAATTATTCCCACTCTGGTCCTGGTTCAGATTTTTCCAGTAAGATATTTTGTCCCAAAATCTCACCGGGTATTTCACTTTCAATTTCATTGCCATTTATTTATCTTCAGTGTCTGTCAGTATGTGATACATCCTCTGTCTCACTGTGTGTCTCATGGTATTATTTCCATAACACAGGATTTTGATACTTTTTAATATTATCAGTCAGTTGTTTTGTGCAGTGTTCTTTAACTTGTGATTAACTGGGCTTTACTTAGGACTGAATTATAGCGTGACTTTCTGATTAAGAAGTTCACAGAAATGGTGCTGTGTACCCCATCCTGAGTTCTCTTTAATGTGCCCCATTAAGGATCTATGATGCTCACATGCTTTGTTGCCAGTGAGGTTCGCCTGGATCAATGGCTTTAAGTAGTTTATGCTAGCTTCCCTACTGTTAATTTGATTCCAGTCCCTTTGTAATTAATGCATACTGTTAGGGGCGATTTGTGAGATTGTGCCAATCCACTTTCTCTGGAAGCTTTCATCTACTGACGTCAGCATCTCTCTGTTGATGCTATCTGCGACACGTTTTTCTGTGGAGTAGGCTAATGGTGATTTGCTATTTTCCTCTACCTTATTAATCAGAATCTTGTTCAGCAGAGCTGTTTCTTCTCCCTTACTCACTTTTTCCAATTGCTTAGACATGAAAGCATGAGTCCATGGTTATTTATTATTCATGGATTACAACCCAATACTATTTCCTTCCTCTCAAAGAATTCTAGCTCTTGTCATTAGGAGTCCTCTATGTTAGTGCCTGTGATTTTTGACAAAGCCTCTTCCATTTCATTGCATTGTGCTTGATGCCATATAGTGGCCAGGTTTAGATAGCATGGGAACTGCTCCAGTCTTGAAATCAATTATTTCTCCAAGGACCCTTCCTCCTCTTTATTGGAGAATAGTGTTTAAAATCCAGTATCTGGCTGCTGTTTTGTGCTCAATGCTACTGGGATGTCCTTGCACTGATTGCACTTTCATGAGTATTTTGACCTCATTAGGTTCAGGGTACAGGTCAGTCAGGCCACGCCTACCTGGAGCAGCATCTTCCATTACAGTCATGGAAAAGGAAACAGCAAATCCCCTTCTAAGAGCCTGTCTAAATCTCTAACCATTCACCCACTCCAGAGAGGCCTGACTCCTCCCATTTCCCAAGGGAGTTTATAGGCTCAGGTCACCAGACTTAAGATGTCAGAACGATTTGGGTAGAAAAGTTGTTGTGGAATATTACATTAACTATGTAAAGTTGTGTTACATTTGTTTAGCCTTGCCTACCTAAGGCATCTGATTTGTTTCATAAAAAGCTGAATGGCCAATAGCTAGGCAGTAGAGGGTAAGCATGGCTGGCAGAAAAAGAGAATAAGTAGGAGGAATCTAGGCTCAGGAGAAGAGAACAAGGGAGAATGAAAAGGAGATGCCTGGGGCCAGCCGGCCAGGCAGGCAGGCAGTCTCTAGCAAGACAGACATGGAGTAAGACATCTAGATTACAAGAAACATAAAAAGCCCTGAGGGAAAATAAGGATGAAGGGAAACAAGTTAGTTTAAATTACAAGAGCTAGTGGGACAAGCCTAAGTTAAGGCCTAGCATTTATAATTAATAAATAAAAGTTTTGGTGTCATGATTTGAGAGCTGGCTGGTGATCCAATAAAAAGCCTCCTACAAAAAAGGTCTGCTTCAGTTGCATGTGATCCACTTTGCTCATTTCCTCCATGTCTTGGGTCTCATGTTCCTGTTTTAGGATCAGGACCCTCTCCCCTTGCCACCCAAGAACCTGGAGGAACATCCCAGCTGCAATGCATTAACAAAGATTAGACCTCCCCCTTCTCAAAGTATCACTTTGCCTTATGAAACTGAACTCTCACCAGAGCCCATAGCATGGTGCTGTCTACCTATCTGCCTACCAAGTTAATGCCCAGTAAATCTGTTTCCTAAAAACAAAAATTATTCCCAGTGTCTCCTTTGAATCTCAAAATGGAAACTTTTCAGTTTTTGATTTCTTACCTTTATATTCTCCATCCTAAATGATAATTCTTGCTGCAAATATTAATTAGGAATTTTCTTTTTCTTCCCAATACTCTGGAATACTTTATATATCTCTTGGATTATAAGGTCTTTGACAGTAGAACTTTGTTGTGAAGATATCTACATCTGTTACCCTTTGTCTAACGTTTTAGACCAAGTCTTACTAGGTAGTGAGTCCCAGCTGGCCTGGAACTCACTATGTAGACCAGACTGGGTTTGAACTCAGTGAAATCACCTGCCTCTTGCTACTAAGTGCTGGGATTAAGGGCATGCTCCACCATGCCCAGGCCTTGGCACTATTTTAAAAATTAATTAAATAAAAACAACAACAACTGGGATTTTGACTGGCCATTCTTGCATCCTAGTATTCAGAAGGCTGAGGCAGTGAATTGCAACAAGTTTCAGATCAGCTATGACTGCCTAGCAAAACCCTGCCTCAAACACGTAAGTTTAAAGATAACTTTTTTCTGTATCTTTTAAAGAAATCTGTTATAAATAGGGCTGGTTATTGTTTTATAAACTAAATCAATATGGTATTTATGTAATAGATGAATGCTATGGCTGAATAGCATTTTCTCAAATAGGTGTGTTAAAACTCTATCTCTATGACCTCCACCACTCCCTCCAAGTCCCCCCAGGTAGTTCTTAGACCATGAAGATACCTAGAGAAAAGGCCCCTTTGCAGGTTAAGTGAGCAGAAGGCCAACGGCACAAGCTTCACCCAATCTGCCTGGTGTCCTTAGAAGGGGGGATCTGGACACACAGTGAGCCACAGGGGTATGGGGTGTGTGTGTGTGTGTGTGTGTGTGTGTGTGTGTGTGTGTGTGCGTGCGCGCGCGCGCGCACATGCGAAAGAAAGCAAGTGTGACTACAGAGAGGAAAAGTACATGTATGAGCCATGAGAAGCCTCAGACGTGCACGCACACGCACACGCACACGCACATGCGAAAGAAAGCCAGTGTGACTACAGAGAGGAAAAGTACATGTATGAGCCATGAGAAGCCTCAGGAAACACAAAAACCTGATGCCTTGAACCCATATTTCTAGCCTACAGACTGTTAATTCATAATCTGTGGCATACCAGTGTGGCCACTGTAGCTAAAACAGTGAACCTCGGAGGCTACTTGTTTCCATGCTAATGTATTTTTTAGGGGGGGGGGGCGGGGGTGCTTTACGTCTTTCTTTATGTCACTTCCTTCCTGTTAGCCATTCTTCTGCCTTTCCAGAGGAAACCTTAAGATCCTTCCATTTGTTTCCCTTCTTGGACCTGTTTCTACAGTCGACACTGTCGCAATTACTCTGTACAAGAACATGGCTATGAACATAACAACTACATAAGCAGAAACTTAGAATCCAGGTATTGAGGAGGCTTTCTTCAAAGAAATTTGCAAAGTAGAATGTAAGATTCCTCAGCCTTGGGAAATGGAAAACTGCATACCAACCTGCCATCCTTCATGTTGGTGTGAAGAGACAAGCACAGTGCCTGTGGGTACGGAAGAACTAGAATGTAGCAGTCAACCTAGCAGAAGTGAGCATAGTAGTATGAGCAGAAAAATAGCATCCATTTAGCAATAAATGGCTCTTGCACATGCTGCAACTGAAAAGCATCTTAGTTCAGGAGCCTAATGAACAGAGGGAGATGCCAGGCCAGTTGCTACTGAGGTGGCTAAGGACTGCAGCCACAGCAAGAACTTCCAGGATTTTCCACTCTGTCCATTCCTCTTACTTATTTCTGCTCAACGCCAATGCTTTGTCCCCAAAGACATTTACCCCTTGCCAATGGCAACCAAAGCTTTATAGGTAAAGTCTAAGGTAAGGACCAAGATTAACAAGCACATAAGTGACTAGTGTCTAACCCACCTGAATTGGGTTGACTATCTATTAGACACAGAATAAAATCTCATCAGATGCTAATGACTACAGTGTGGGGTTTCCTATAGATTTATCTATACCTGAGGGAAGGCAGAAGTAATATCTCAGGAGAAAAGGGAGGAAATAGCCAAATCATGGAGGATTTTAAATTCTAAGGATGTTCTACTTTGTTTCTATAAAAGCATAACCATTTTCTAGCCTTAAATTTTCTCCTTCCAATTTGCTTGCTTACTTTATGCACTGCTTCCTGAGAAATAATATTTTTCTGCATATGTAGCTGCTCTGTGCACTGAGATAATACATTGTAATATTGAACCCGAACTCCCTTGCATGTGCTCTCCCCCCCCCAGCCCCCCCAGAGAGTCAGAGGATGCACATTACCTGGAGAATTACACTGTTGTGGCAGAAATGCAAAGGGAAAGAGACAAGGTTCATTTTTTGCCTTCCAAATTGGCTCTGCAAGCCTGCAGCAGAAACAATGGCCAGTGCCAGGAGACTGTTGAATGTTGTCATACCCTGTGCCAGGGAGAAGCATGGGAGACAAGCCAAGCCTGCAGACCATCCATGCCATTTGAGCAAGCTCATTGTGTTTCTCAGGCTAGGGAGCCTCATTAGCAGCCCTTGTTAACGCCAGGTAATTTCCCTACTGAAACTTGCCTGAACTTGCCCAGGTAAGACCCACCTGTGCTTGGAGTCCATGCTGACACCTAGTTAATTGTCCTATGGAACCTTTTTCCCTGCTTTTATCCACTTCCCCTTGCACTCCCACTTTCCATCACCTTCCATCTTTAAATGAAAAGACTCAAAACAGAAAGCAGAATGCAAGGAAATTGCAAGAGTTAATCTTACAAAGAGATTTGAAGGAACCCAGCATTACATTATTTTTAATTTGTTGTGTGTGTATGAGTGTGTGTATGTGTGTTTGTAATATATACATATGTTCCTACCAGAGTATGTACATGTGTGTAAGTGCATGTGTTGTATGTGTACAAATATGCACAAGTGTATAGAAGTCTGAGACCAGTATCAGGTCTTATTTTAATCACTCTCTACCTCATTATCATTATCATCATCATCATCATCATTGACTTATCATTCTTAAGACTGGGTCTCTCACTGAACCTGGGACTCACTGATTGGTTAGGCTGGCTAGACAATGAACTTCAGGAATCTGCTTGTCTCCCCAGTGTGAGGGATACAGATGCATACCAACCAACCTGGCTTTTTCATGAGTGTCACAGATTAGAACTCAGATCACTACATGATCATGGTGAGCACTTTACCAACTAAGTCATATCCCCAGCCTCATCATTTTTAATATATTCACCCAAGTGGCTATTCACATTCACTGATTCTCAGAGTAGAAATCAAAATCTTTATAATGAACTTCAGAGCTATCACCC
Source organism: Onychomys torridus (assembly GCF_903995425.1). Taxonomy (NCBI): domain Eukaryota; kingdom Metazoa; phylum Chordata; class Mammalia; order Rodentia; family Cricetidae; genus Onychomys; species Onychomys torridus. Next base: position 28,973,146 of record NC_050462.1, on the reverse strand, counting down.
AAAGTGCTACTCCACAGGACATTGCTTAGGGGAAACTAAACAGTGACAAAAACCCTCAGCTTTTATATTGGAGGGACTTTCAAACAATGAACAGTGACATTTTTGAGTGCATATAGATAGAAAGAATGTATAAAAAAGTGTATTACTTGTCATAGATGCCCCGGCCAGCGGGGTTTCAAAGGGGGGGGGGGCAACCCACCTGTGGGAGAGAATGAAAGGACAGGGCGACACAAAGAGACAGCAGCAAGACAGTATTCTGATCAAGCCGCCAATCTTTATTTCTTTCCACATGGCTTATATAGCATAAGAGGGGAAGGGGCAGGAAGGAGGGAAAGGGAAAAGGGGCGTGTAGAACATGGAAGGGGTGCAAGACGTGTGAGGCAGATCGTGCACCTGCAACTGCAAGATGTTGGCTAAGTTCACTGGTCAGGGGCAGTTTATTCTGTTGCTAGGCTACCTGACCCTGGAATGCTCTTTACGTTCGGTTGTCATGGCACCTGACTGTGGGATGTTCTCTTATCTTGGGAGGCCTCTGGTTACTGCTCTGGGAAGGGGCTTATGACTTGTTCTCTGGTCTAGCTAGTACTTTCCATGGTTCCTGTTTGGTTCCTGACGTCTTGGTCCCTAACAATATTGTTCTGTCAATGGATGGAAGAGGAGTAGGTCACCGTCTCTAGTGTGTTTCCTTGAATGGATTCCATGCATTAGCAGTCTCTCAACTCAGACTAGAAGCTACAGTCTTTATCCTGGTCTTTGGAGCTATAAGCAGTGTGGCTAAACTTCTCTACTGGTAGGTCTTCCTCTTTACACGTCTAATCTCATGTGTTCCTCTGTGTTCCCTTTCCGTATTCCAGCCACGTGGACTTTCTCAGAATCCATCACTGGTTTTAGGACCTCCGAAGCTGCCAGGTCATGAATAAGGAAAGTGATTTGGCACACACCATACACACACACACACACACACACACACACACACACACACACACACACCTGCATAGCTATAGGTTTTAGGCTCAGCAGCCTTCAAACACATCCAGGTTTTAGACAAAAAAAAATATTTGTAAGATGTAACTAAGTTCAAGATCCTGAGACAAGGAAATTGCACAGATTTTCCAGGTGGCCCAAAGTGTAACCATTTGTGTCCCATTAATTGGAAGACAGAGGAAGAGTTGTTGCCGAAGGAAGTAATGTGACCAAAGAGGCACATACTATACTGCTGTCTTTGAAAACGGAAGAAGGAACCAATGAGGTTGTTAGTTCCCATGAGAACATCCATCTCCCTAAATCCTCCAGAGCAAGGACAGCCCAACCTTCATCTGCACAGACTGCCAGTGAAACTCTCCAGACTTCAGGGATATTGGGCTCTAAAGGAGTAAATATTTGTTATTTGAAGCCAACAAACTTCTGACCATTCCTTAAAGCAGGCATAAGAAACAAACACAGCCATATTTGCTTACAGGTTGACTTGGTGATCTCCTCTCTCCTCACCAAGTGTGAAATCCCAACTCTCTCCCCTCTCTTTCCTATTTCCTGTTTCTAACCTTCCTCTTAGCCATTCTTCAATCACACTAAGTGCAGACCGTTACTCATTTTGTCTCAGCACAACAGAGTTTATTGTGTCCTTCGTGAACTGTAGGGCATATAATTCAGTGATACAATGAACCAATGGATACCTTAACATGGGAAATATGAAAAATGAAATGTTTCTGATAAGAACTCAAGAGTATGGGAGTTTTGAATATCTTTGAATGCATGGGTATGCCTGGAAGAGGAAGAAACAAACTTGCATGGTGTGGTGAGTTATGTGGGGTGTGGGTAGAAGCCAACAGCTCTGAACTGAAATTTTCTGCTGCTCCCTTAAATCTTTTTGTTGGGGACTTCTGGAAGGAATAAGTGTTCAAGGACAGGGGAGATTAGGATGGATCCTTTGGGGCCTGAAGCCCTGAAGGGAAAACAAAAAACAAAAAACAAAACAAAACAAAAAACCCAAAAAACAAAAAACAGATCTTGATGTCTTGACTGTTTTCTTTCCATGAGAATGTAACAACATAAACACATAATTTCCCGCATGGAGGGCCAAGCATACAAGCTTTATTGTGAAGTAGCAGAAGGAGGAAAAAATATATTACTTTAAGAGCTGGCACAGAATTCTTCCTAGGGAGAGAAGAGTCATGTTTGGTCATAAATATGAGAATGGGGCCCTTTGGGCATGAACAGATGGTTTATGATCAAACAAAGGACTAGCTAACACTGTGCAGCAGAAATGATCTAAAACCTTGGGTGGGAGCTACCACCAGCATACAAGTTCAGTCTATTGACAAAGGCAGGGAGCAACACGCTACAAAGCTAGAATTCCACTAGATTTAAATAGAAAACCTAGAGAAGTTTTAAAATCAAGGGTACCTAGGTGTCAATGTAAGTTTTTTCCAGCTGTGCAGATAGGTAAATAGACCTCTTCACCTCTAGCTTCCAAATGATTAAAATCTGAAATATGTATAGCCTTGGGGTGGAGGAATTACAGAGGCTTAAGTCCCTTGAGTGTGAGTCTTGGGGGAAACTTGGGGTGCAGAGGATCACAGGAGTGGGACATGGCATGGGGTGAAGAAGCTAAAGAAGTATAAATGTGCCTACCACATCTCAACTCAAACAGCCATACAATATTTAACAAATTCAAGCCAAGTCCATGCAAGTATTGTGGATGTAACCGCCGTGGCCAGCTGGAGAGAATGGGAATGTCAAAGAAGCAGATGTTTGGATTGCAAGCTTAACTAGAAACATTCCTATCATATTTTTAGCCTTCAAAAAAAAAAAAGCCTATATAGGAAGGCATGAGCAGGGTGATAAAATGCTTATGAAATTTTTCATTTGACTACTCTGGTCCACATTTGTCCTTTGGATCTTTTCACTTAACAACTCAGTTCTGGAACATCTGTTCTAATATTTCCTTTTCCCTTCCTTTCTGCAGCTGTACACTCGGTGATTTTTTTTTTCTTCATGCTGCTGGTGTGCTCCCTGACACCTGTGTCAGTCATCAATGTCCTTTCAAATCAGAGTCCAGGCGGAGACACTCTGTAGGTCCACGCTGCAGCCTCAATTGGAGGTGGGCTTGGAATTTGAGTGCAGACCATATTGTTAATCAGAGTAGGCTCAAAGGAGAATTGCCTGGGAACAGTGCAGAGAGCAGTAGTAAAATTAAGTAAGTGCCTGTGGATAGTTACATAGGGGAAAAAAATAAAGGTTTCTTTTCTTTGAAGATGACAGATAAATGGAAAAACACATTACGTTTGAGAGCCTGTCTTAGAAAAGTGCTTGTTGGAGTGGTCATTTCCCTGCCTCTGCTGTTGGCCAATGTCTCCTGTGCATCCCGGTGGCTCCTCTCCTGGGGTTGCCAGAGACTGTCACTCAGAGACCCCAAGACAAGCTAAGGCTCAGCATCTCTTCTTTGTTTCAAATTGAAGATTTTTTTTTTGAAAAGAATTGTTTCACAAGCGTTAGTGCATTACCCCTGGAATGTGGAAAGGGTGATCTTAGTTCTTTGAGTGTTCAACTTAGTTCATTGATTTGTCCAAGTCCTGGTAGCTGCATGCTATAGTACAATACCAATATGATCTAGGTACATATCCACACATAAAGGGACCTTCAATATAGCAGGGGCAAAAACATATGTCTACATGCAGATTCAAATGAATTAATGAATTAATTTAATTAATTAACGCTCTGTGACCATGATAGTTAATATTGCTTTTATACCTGCCTCATTTTCTGTTATTCTTGAAGAGCCGTGATAGATGACACTATAAATAAGAGGACTGGGGCTGGAGAGATGGCGTAGTGGTTAAGAGCACTGACTGCTCTTCCAGAGGACCCTGGTTCAATTCCCAGCACCCACATGGCAGCTCACAACTGTCTGTAACTTCAGTTCCTGAGACCCAACACCCATGGCAAAACACCAATGTATGTGAAATAAAAATAAATAAAAATTAAAAGACTATTGCTGAAATATTAAAAAAAAAAAATAGGAGGACTGATCTTGTTTCCAAATCATTATCTCTTATTCTTCAACCCCCCTGCAATCTGTTGGCCAGTCTTGTCTACCCTATGGGAAGGCCTTTGGAAAAATCACCAAAGGCATCTCAATAAGAAAATACTAGATATGTGAGTCTTGGAAGCAAGATGTCTATGCCATCTCCCTTCATTTCTCCCACTGTGTTCTGTTCAGTAGTTACAAAATAGATCAATAGTTCCATCAAAAAAATTATTTAAAGCTATGTGTGATGATGGAAATCTGTAATTCCAGCATTAAGGAGGGTAAGGCAGGATGACCATGAATGTAAGTCTATGCTGGGATATGTAAACATACCCTAGCTCAAAAATAATTAGAATAAGAAAATCAAAGAATAAAATCTCCAGTTTTACTCACAAAGATGAGCTTCTCCTAGCTCTTCCCCACCTTGCTGGTTTCTCTGTCTCTTCACAGGCGTCCCCACTTGTGTATATACCACCAATGGAGCTGTCTCCGCAAGAAGTGATTTTTTGTTCTAGTGTACATTTTTCTAGGAAAAATTTCACATACAACCCATCTATTCTCTCAGATATTTGCTGCTGGTTCCCAGATTTCTATCTTTAATCCAACATTTTATGTGTTCTATACTTAATTTCCCAGTAAACAAGATCTCTTGAATATTTACTACCTCTACTATATTCATATTTCTGAACTTGCATTTATTGACTGTTTGCTATGTACATTCCCATCTCCCTTAATCAGTACACACTATTTTCTTTATCTCAGAGTGCGTTCTCCTAGTGATAGGCAGTGGCTCAAGGCAAAACAAACAAGCAAACAAACAAATAAAAAAGCAGCTACCTTTCCCTCCTTCTGTTGCTCAATGTCACTTTCTCCAAAAGGTAACGATGTTTGTTCTTCACAACATTTGGCTTATAATGTCAATGTAACCTCCATTGTGCTTTTCAAAATCAAAAACAGAAGTACCATGTTATCCAACTATTATCACTCCTGAATATAGACCCTAAAGAATCAACATATCCTTTCAATCATATATTGGTCATGGCATTAATAGTGAGGTTTTGAAATCAGCACTACAGGTAGATAAAGAGAATGTCAAGTGTGCATGTGCACATACACACAAACACACACTATAAATACATAAATATAATACAAATAAAAAATAAATGCTATGCATAGGCTTGATGAAAACAAAGTAAGAGTAAGATTTGCTTAGCTAACTTTAATGATATGGGATGCTATACTGTGGTGTAAGTTTATAAACCATCTCTAAAACTGCAAAGGTGAGCTAGGTGCTTGGTCTCCTGTAGGGGTGTTTTTTTCATCTGATGTATTTCAATGATTCTCAACAGTTGACCACTTGGATTTTGAGGAAGCCATTTAGACCCATTTCCCATCAGAAGAAAGAATTCCATAAGAAAGAATGTTGTTCCTTTATAAGGAATACAATATGAGAGATTATATTCATTTGTCAATGGGTATACTCACATGCACCTACCCATGTAGACATATAGTCAAAAATAATAAACTGGGCAGTGGTGGAGCATGCCTTTATTCCCTGCACTTGGGAGGCAGAGGCAGGTGGATCTCTGAGTTCCAGGCCAGTATAGTCTACAGAGTGAATTCCAGGACAGCCAGTGCTACACAGAGATACCTTGTCTTGAAAACCCAATAATTAAAATAATAATAATAAATATGTAGCATGAAGTTAGATTTTTAAAGTCAGAAAGAACTTAAAATTATTACATATAATCAACATATCCCCCTGAATTTATAAATGGGCCCATAGAATGGTTTACATAAACAAATTCCATAAGGAACAAACATATGAAATAAAATGTATATACCATATTTAGTTCCTGGCTCACACTTTGCTGTTCTTGCTATGAGATCTACATGGAAAGTGAGACCTACTGAGGGTTCTGTAGCCATAGGTCTTGTCACACATCCTGGTTACATCCAGTTGCTGAAGGGAATGATGAGTGGGAATGCTTGAAATACTCATATCGTTCATTCTTCTTTGCCTCTGAGGGAACATCTAAAAATCTGCAGGAGCTGGGAATGTATCTCCTATTACAGCACTTAACTAGCATGTACAAGGCCCTGGGTTTATTTCTCAGCAGTATACATACACACACTCTCTTCCAAACATTCACCGTACATTCATTATCATCAGGCAAGATGGCAACATTTCTGGCGAAATGAGTGTTCAGCAAAGGTTGAAGGGAAAAAACATACAAAAAGATGGATGGATGAACAAGGATCTGCTCACTCATTGAAACACACAGTTGAAAGACCCCAGAGTTTGACTGTTCTTTTATAGTTATAGAGTGTAATCTCAGGTTTCCCATCACTTGAGATCAGTAGAACTCTTGAATCTCTTACATATCGGTATCTCTAAAGTGGAAAAAATGCTGTCTGGGAGACACCGACTGGCACATACTAAGTCCCACCTGTGGGAACCATAGCTATTTATACCCGTATTGCTCAGGGAACCTCCTCTGTGTTTTGTTAATCCTTTTATGTTTCTACAAGAGAAATAGGAAGACTTTCATGGGTGGAAGTTGTTATAGATTTGGCTCTCTTGGTGTTGGGAAAGAGACGGCTTATTGAGCTCATGAATCTTAAAAGGGGATTTGTTTTCTCTCTCTCCATTTTAGTTTCACAGGATAAAAATCATCACTGAATTTATTTGTAAATGATGTGCAGGACCAGGGAACTAAGGGGTATAAATGGTCTCCCCAAATAAAGGATGATACCTCAACTCATGATACAAGAATGAAGAGAATAAACACACACACTCACACACACTCACACACTCACACTGATTGAACCCACTGCCAGCTTGGGTTGTAGATTTTAAAAGAAGCTAAATTTTGTTC